>NC_079191.1:182383324-182737372 GCF_029499605.1 Hyla sarda
TAGACATCTTATCCCCTATCCAAAGGATAGGGGATAAGATGTCAGATAGCCGGGGTCCTGCTGCTGGGGACCCCGGGGATCGCTGCTGCAGCACCCTGCTATCATTACTGCGCAGAGCGAGATCGCTCTGCACGTAATGACAGGCAATACAGGGGCCGGAGCATCGTTACGTCATGGCTCCGCCCCTCGTGACATCACAGCCTGCCCCGTCAATACAAGTCTATGGGAGGGGGCGTGGCGGTCATCACGCCCCCTGCCATAGACTTGCATTAAGGGGACGGGCCGTGATGTCATGAGGGGCGGAGCCATGACGTCACTCGCTCTGTGCAGTAATGATGGCGGGGTGCCGCAGCGGGGATCCCCGGGGTCCCCAGCAGCGGGACCGCGGCGATCTAACATCTTATCCCCTATCCTTTGGATAGGGGATAAGATGCCAGGGGCGGAGTACCCCTTTAAGGTTGTTCTTTTCTGTCTAAATCCTCTCTGATGACACGTGTCTCGGGAACCGCCCAGTTTAGAAGAGGTTTGCTATGGGAATTTGCTTCTAAACTGGGCGGTTCCCGAGACACGTGTCATCAGAGAGCACTTAGACAGAAAAGAACAACCTTAACTTCAGAAGCTCATAAGTACTGAAAGGATTAAGATTTTTTAATAGAAGTAATTTACAAATCTGTTTAACTTTCTGGAGCCAGTTGATTTATAAAAAAACGTTTTTTCCTGGATAACCCATTTAATGATCCAATTTAATTTCTTAAATATTGAAGTAAAATTTCCTTTATTTTTATAAAAATGACAGCGACTCATTCTACTAATTCAGAGGTTGTCCGGTGTAAATTCATATAGTTTCTTATACATTTTGTCGCCGTCATTCAGGCCATGGTGCTTCTCAGATACATGTAGAATAGGCTGAATTGAACAGCGCTCTCCGGAAAAAAATTAATTAATCCTACAATATAACAGATCAATATTACAAAGTATTCTTAGAAAAAAAATCTCACACCTCCACTGCAGGAGAAAGCACAGCTATCGACGGGAATGAGACTCAATAGAATAAGCTGAAATAACCTTGGCTTGGCTGTTAGCAATAGAAGTGATATAAACACCAATAATGATACTAATTGTGTTGTCTTTTTCTAACATGATACAGAGTTTGTCACATTACGATTTTTTATAGCAAAGGGACCAATGTGCTCTGTTAGTCTGAGGATAATATCTCGGGGAGCTCATGCGTCCTTGATTCTAATGATATTTGTTGTTGCTGGAAAAGTATATCAATGTTTCTATAAACATTATATCCTAATGTCTAAATATGACATTGCAGAAATGACTTATCTCTACCTGCAGGAGTCACAGACTGCTATGGAAGATGTCCCTTCTCCTGTCATGCCATGCTCTCTTTTAAACAAGAGGTTCTACAACAGCTATGTATTACAGTGATCCCTCAACTTACAATGGCCTCAACATACAATAGTTTCAACATACAATGGTCTTTTCTGGACCATTGTAAGTTGAAACCAGACTCAACATACAATGCTACAGACAGTCCAGATCTGTGAAACGTGTCAATGGCCGGAAGAAATGACAATCAGAATGGGCATTCACTGGTAAAACCCCTGTATTACTGAAGTGTATGCACTGACTGATGTCTGGTAGCGCCCCCTACAGTACAGGGAGTTACTACATGTTCTGTACTCTTTACCTGTACCAGGGTTAGCTGCTCCTCTGGACACCAGGTGAGGGCGACTCCATGTAACTTTTTTAGAACACTGCATGTACTGTACAGGACCCCGAAGAAGCTCCTGTCCTCTACATAGACCAGTGTTTCCCAAGCATGGTGGCCCCAGCTGTTTCAAAACTACAACTCCCAGCATGCCCGGACAGCCTTTGGATGTCCGGGCATGCTGGGAGTTGTAGTTTTGCAACAGCTGGAGGCTCCATGCTTGGGAAACACTGACATAGACAGTGATTTACAGCTCCCTGCAGATCTTTCTTACTTTTATATATAAGGATTTGCTTTATCTGTATTAGTTATCTACTTATTTTTCTTTAATCCTCCCTTTTTCCTATTTTTGGATGACATTTTGGTGCCATTAGAACCAATTACCAGGTTTCCATAGAGTTCTGGTCTCAACATACAATGTTTTCAAAATACAATGGTCGTCCTGGAACCTATTAATATTGTAACTTGAGGGACCACTGTATATAATTGTGCAGTAGGTCCTAGTTGTTGCAAAATAACATATGACTAACCTCAAATATCGGCCTTTATAAAGTGCTATGACGAAGATTAAAAAGCTAGAAAGTGATGCTTTATAATATACTGGATATAGTTTTAGACTGCAGTCTGTAAGGCTGCAAAAGACATAAGTCTATCCAGTACAGCCTATTCACTTGCAATATTCTTGCAGCCTGTATCATGGGGTTTATAATATTTACACCAATCTACTATCATCCTGTTGTTGCGCAGGAGTAGCTCGGCAGGTTATAGCTGATTGGTTATAAAATTCCAGCTTACTCTCAGTTTAGGAGCCCAATATGAGGAGTTACTTAATCAATGACAGTCCTCCCTGATAAGGTCGCTGTCAGTCATTAGTAGTGATGAGCGGCATAGGCCATATTCGAATTTGCGATATTTTGCGAATATGTGGATGAATATTCGTCATATATTCGTGAAATTTGCATATTCGTTATATTCGGTTTTTTTTCCGCATATGCGAAGATATATGGACATATTCGCGAATATTGAGCCCTCCCTTCTTTAATGGTATAGGGAACTAATGGGCTAGTGCAGTGGTCTCCAACCTGTGGAGCTCCAGATGTTGCAAAACTACAACTCCCAGCATGCCCGGACAGCCGTTGGCTGTCCGTGCATGCTGGGAGTTGTAGTTTTGCAACATCTGGAGGTCTGCAGGTTGGAGGCATCTGCACTAGCCCATTAGTTCCCTATACCATTAAAGAAGGGAGGGCTCAATATTCGCGAATATGCGCATATGCGAAGAGCAGAGAGGGATGCAGTGATCACTGTGATGTGTAAAACATGAAAAGCAGACGGCTTGAAAAAAGCTGCACTCTCCCACTGAGAAGTATTTGCCAAATGATGCTTTATTCCAAGTGTCCATACAGCAGACGGCAAGTCAATAGCTGGAAGTGCGGGGAGCGAGAGTCAAAGCTCTTAGGTGCGGGGGGGTGTACCACTAGACATCACTGTGATGTGTACTGTGAACAAAGGGGGGAAAAAAGCAAATATTCGTAATTGTGGATATATAGTGCTATATTCGCAATATTCGCAAATTCGCGAATATGCGATATTCGCAAATAAAATTCAAATTTCGAATATTCGTGAGCAACACTAGTCATTAAGACCCCTTACTGGACTCATTTGTCCACAATGAGCTGAGGTTTAAATAAAGTGCCAGTTATTTGATTATTTCCCACAAAGCTATATGTCAATATCATCTCCTCCTGTCCTATAATATGAGGCTGGAAGCTCAGACTGTAAGTTCAATGTGACAAATTCCCTTTAAGGCCGGGACATTAAGCACATTTGAATAATCTGGCGGGCACTTGGCTGCTTGGAAATGCGTCATCTCATAGACGGCAATGCATTTCTGAGTGGTATCCGCAGAAAGAATAGACATGTCTACTCTTTCTGCGGACATCGGAATCAAGATTTCCGCAGCAGAAACGGCTGCCAGGAAATTCCGCCATGTGCACGGTGCAGCAGAATCCCAATGAAATCAATGGGACTCTGCTGCACCATAATGTCCTTGAGGAATATTTCTGCGGAATTCTGCAAGCACATTCTGCCATGTGAACATACTCTAACTCTTTTCCTTCCCAGGGCATATGGGAACATTGTAGCTGGATTCTGACGTGATCCCAATCTGTACTGGGTGGTTTCCAGCTAATATTGATATCTAGCCTGTAGCAAGGACCTGGAAATGATGGACCTAAATCCAGCAAAATATTGGTACCGATCCTTTTATAATGCTGATCAGAACCTTTGCAGTGCAGTTGTGGGGTCCCAATCAGCAGACATGACAGCCCTACCTGGCTCCGTGCTGTCTAAGTGTCTCTCTAAACCTTCAGGCTGCTTTAAATGGTTAGAGAAGCAGAGGTCAATGCTGTTCTGTATATTTTCTCTTAAAATATCCAAACTTCATCTAATTTTATTTAAAGAGAACCTGTCAGCTGTTTGTTTCTTCCCAAACCCCGGACAGCATGAAACAGACCAAGGCAGCAGAATGATGGGCAGAATGATATACTGCATTTCTCAGGTGTTTTTATACAAATCATACTTTTTAAAAGCCAATGGCGTTCCCCGTGGCTGCTTAATGCCCCCCTAACATTGAGTGATGAAAGAATCTTTCTCAAGGTGTATAGGGTGAAACATGTCACTCATGTCTGGCTTGATATGGCAAGGAAAAGGTGACCTTCATATAGGCGCTCAGGTATCCAAAGGAATGTCACAACCAAGTCATGGAAGTGAAATAAGGTTTCAAGTTTATTGGCAAAACAGCAGCAATGACGCGTTTCAGGTTCTACAAACCCCTTCTTCAGATTGGCAGATTAATCTGTTAATCTAAAGTGGTTTGTATACCCTTTAGATTGTAGCCCAGCTGTGGGGTTTGTAGCCCAGCTGTGGAGTACAAGAGCAGGACTGAGCCTGTGGTGAAAGCGTTGCTAGGGGCAACGGATCACGTCAAGGGAGTGAGTGCTCTCTCAGCTAAGGAGACAGGTGGATGGGCCACCTGCGCAGCGCAACAGCAGTAAGCCGTGTTATTTGTTTTGCAAAGATGGGTCGATGTCGAAATGCCGTCAAGGACGATCCCAGAGCTATCCCCAGGGAGAAATCCTTACAAAGGGTACAGAAGTAAGCTGTCTACACTGGTTACAAAATGCGTTAGACTAAGCTGCCCCTTGCCCTGTAAGGTACCATTTTTTTTTCTTGGCATCAGTGGACTCGGACTGCTAGAGTTAATATTATTCAAAGTAGCCTATTCACTGCTCTGTCATTTAGACATTGTGGCTGGAAATTAACTTATTGTTATACATAGTCTGCAATATCTGTACTTGAAAAGCAATTAGGATTTGAATTTACAATAATATCAGTGGGTTTATTGTGTAGCTTAGAAGGGCTAACATACATAAAAACAAAGGTTAGCTTTTTAGAAGTAATTTCATCATGAAACTAAATACTGTCATAGAAAACATGTTGTGCCTTGGCTCCACCTTGTGAAATTCAGGTATTTTTTCTTTCAGTATATCATAAACCTTTAGCAGTTGGACGCTGCACTGAGGATCATGCATCCTTAAAGGGGTAGTCCAGTGGTGAAAAACTTATCCCCTATCCTAAGGATAGGGGATAAGTTTGAGATCGCGGGGGGTCCGACCGCTGGGGGCCCCCGCGATCTCTCTGTACAGGGCCCCGGCTCTCTGCCGATATAGCGGGTGTCGACCCCCGCACGAGGCAGCGGCCGACACGCCCCCTCAATACATCTCAATGGCAGAGCCGGAGATTGCTGAAGGCAGCGCTTCGGCTCTGCCATAGAGTTGTATGGAGGGGGCGTGCCGGCCGCCGCTTCGTGCGGAGGTCGACACGCCCCCTTCCCGCGGGCTGTCGGGGCTCCGTACAGGAGATCGCGGGGGGCTCCAGGGGTTGGACCCCCCGCGATCTGCAACTTATCCCCTATCCTTAAGATAGGGGATAAGTTGTAAACCACTGAGTCACCACTGGACTACTCCTTTAAGTATGTGGAGGAACTCTGGATACAATATGTACTTACTATTTAGTTTTTGTCAAACGTACTGTCTCTGTGTTTGCTGTTCATTATTTTAAAATTGGTATGAGCGGGGGCTGATGAGTATTGAGTCTTACCCAGAAAACAATGAGCTAGAAAGCTATAAACTGCTGGGTGTACTGGCCAATGTGTCTATATTCAATGGTGCAAAAATCAACTACCTAGGACTTTATCTTACCTTCCTCTTTCTGGTTCTTTCCACTGCCGGTGTAAACACTCATTTGCAGCATTAGTTGCCTCTGGAACACTCCCAAATGTTGTCCCTTTAGGTGTTTTTTTAAGATTGAGGAACAGATGATCGGTCGGTCGAATAGGGCAGATGGGGCATCTCTTGAAAGCCTAGAGAGATTAGTTTTGGTACTGTTTCATCTGCTGTGTGTGACAAGGGGTTGTTCTCTTTTGTTTGGTTGTCAAATGTTTTGGGATCCACTTTGCTGCAAGCTTTCTCATTTCCAAGTTGTAGATAATGGCACCAACTTTCTCTAATGATATTCCTATATATGTAGCAATACTTTTGGCTGATATTCGGTAGTCCTCCATGATTGTGTCATGGATGTCTTTAAAGGGGTACTCCGGTGGAAAAACTATTTTGTTTTTCTTTTTTTAAATCAACTGGTGCCAGAAAGTTAAACATATTTGTAAATTACTTCTATTAAAAAAATCTTAATCCTTCCAGTACTTATTAGCTGCTGAATGCTACAGAGGAAATTCCTTTCTTTTTGGAACAGTGATGACATCACGAACACAGTGCTCTCTGCTGACATCTCTGTCCATTTTTTTTTTTTTTTTAACATGAGAATGTCCATTTTAGCAACCATGCATAGCAGATGGTATGCTAAGGGCAGCATGGTGGCTTAGTGGTTAGCACTGCTGCCTTGCAGTGCTGGGGCCTTGGGTTCAAATCCCACTAAGGACAACAATAAATAAAGACTTATTATTATTATTATAATAACGTCAGCAGAGAGCAGTGTGTTTGTGATGTCATCAGAGAGCATTCCAAAAAGAAAAGAATTTCCTCTGTAGTATTCAGCAGCTAATAAATACAGGAAGAATTAAGATTTTTTAATAGAAGTAATTTACAAATATGTTTAACTTTCTGGCATCAGTTGATTTAAAAAAAGAAAAAAAAATATGTTTTTCCACCGGAGTACCCCTTTAACATTTGCAGGCACAGAGGCAGAAACAGGCCTTTCACTGGGTTTTTCACGTTCAACACCGAAATGGACAGTTTTAAATTTGACAACCCAATGTTTACCTGTTGCATATAAAGGGTTACTGTCACCCACAGTATGTGACATTTCACCATGGAATTGTTATGCACCTTTCTCTTGGAGAAACGGGAACATAAAGGGGTTATCCAAGAATTGAAAAACAGAGCCAGTTTCTTTAAAAAAAACGCTCCCCATCTGTCTCCAGGTTGTGTGGTTCTGCAGCTCAGTTCCATTGAAGTGAAAGGAGCCAAGTTGTAATACCACACACCCAGGGCCAAATTAAGGCTGCCTGGAGGATGGAGCACTTCATTATGATGGGCCACCCCCGACAGTCCCCCTTCCCTTCCACTGAGTGGAACAGGAGTCAGCAGTGGCGTTGCTAGGGTTGGTGTCACCCGGTGCGGTAGAAAATGGTGTCACCCCCATACCTCCCCCCTCCCCCCAGTAAGTTTTTAGCCTGTTGGGACAGACACCACTGTTGTAGCGCATTGTGAGAAATTCCAGTATAATAATCAGATATACCAGTTGCCACAGAATGGGAAAGTGTTAAAGAAGTTTTCACCATTTAAATATACAGCTCCCAGAATTACTTAAAGGGGTACTCCACTGGAAAACATTTACTTTTATATCAACTGGTGCCAGAAAGTTAAACAGATTTTTAAATTACTTCTATTTAAAATCTTAATACTTACAGTACTTATAAGCTGGTGTATGCTCCACAGGAAGTTGCGTAGTTCTTTCCAATCTGACCACAGTGCTATTTGCTGACACCTCTGTCCATGTCAGGAACTGTCCAGAGCAGGATAGGTTTGCTATGGGGATTTGCTCCTACTATGGACAGTTCTTGACATGGACAGAGGTGTCAGCACAGAGTACTGTGGTCAGACAGAAAATAAATTAAAAAAGAAATTAACTTCCTGTGAATCGCTTATACAGCAGCTAATAAGTACTGGAAGGATTAAGATTTTTAAATATAAGTAATTTACAAATCTGTTTAACTTTGTAGCACCAGTTGATTAAAAAAAATGTTTTCCAGTAGAGTACCCCTTTATGCAGTGGTGAGGTTATGCTGGGAGTTGTAGTTTCACTGACCATAACTGTAGAACTGACAAGCGACTACAGCTCTGATAGGACATAGAGAGGAGAATGTACAATGATATCAGTGACTACAGGTGACGTCTTCTCTATAGTCTTTCCTTATCTAATTCAGATGGTACATACCGCCTGGTCCAGCTAAAACTTCTGTCTGTAGAATGTGACGCCCAGACGTCTTCTCACTATGTCAGTGCATTCTCATCCTCTATATGAAAACAAGTATTATTATAAACCTGCCAGACACTGTATCCTCTAAATATAATACTACTATACACTATACTCTTTGATTATAAACCTTCCATACACCATACCCACTGAATATAATACCACACACTGTACATTCTGAATATAATACCATCACATACTGTACCCTCTGAATATAAATCTGCCACATACTGTACCCCTGAATATAATACTATCACATACTGTACCCTCTGAATATAATACTACCATATACTGTACCCTCTGAATATAAATCTGCCACATACTGTACCCCTGAATATAATACTATCACATACTGTACCCTCTGAATATAATACTACCATATACTGTACCCTCTGAATATAAATCTGCCACATACTGTACCCCTGAATATAATACTATCACATACTGTACCCCTGAATATAATACTATCACATACTGTACGCTCTGAATATAATACCAACACATACTGTACACTCTGAATATATTACTACCACCCACTGCGCCCTCTGAATATAATACTTAGAGATGAGCAAACTACAGTAAATTCAACTCGTCACAAACTTCTCGGCTCGGCAGTTGATGGCTTTTCCTGCATAAATTAGTTCAGCTTTCAGGTGCTCCCGTGGGCTGGAAAAGGTGGATATTGTCCTAGGAGAATCTTTCCTATGAATGTATCCACCTTTTCCAGCCCACCGGAGCACCAGAAGGCTGAACTAATTTACGCAGGATAAGTCATCAACTGCTGAGCCGACAAGTTCGTGACGAATCAAATTTACTGTAAGTTCGCTCATCTCTAATAATACTACCACAAACTGCGCCCTCTGAATATAATACTACCACCCACTGTGCCCTCTGAATATAACACTACCACAAACTGCGCCCTCTGAATATAACGTTGCCATACAGTGCACCCTCTGAATATAATACCACAACCGCAGTAACACCCCTCAACATCCGTTAGCTGATGCTATTACCACGGGAGGGGGGTATTGGTGGTGTTGCTAGTGGATGATCGGGGTGCTACTACTGGGGGGGAGTGTTGCTGAAGGATGATGAGGGTGCTACTGGCCATCCCCCCTGGCAGTATCACCCCCATCATCCATCGGCAGGATCATCCTCCTGGCAGGAGCACCGCCATCATCCACCATCAGGACCTGCTGATGGAGGTGCCGCTGGGGGGGGGGGGGGGGGTAGTTGCTGGCGGATGATGAGGGTGCTACTGCCAGGGGGGGGGAGCATTAGGTAGGCAGCAGTTCCCCCACATTAGGTAGGTAGCAGTTTCCCCACATTAGGTAGCATCTTTTCCCCACATTAGGCAGCATAGATTCCCCACATTTGGTACCAGTTTCCCCACATTAGGTAGGTACCAGTTACCCCACATTAGGTAGCAATTTCCCCATATTAGGTAGCACAGATTCCCCACATTAGTTAGCAGTTTCCCCACATTCGGTAGTACAGATTCCCCACATTAGCTAGCATAGACCCCCCACATTAGGTAGCATAGACTCCGCACATTAGGTATCATAGACTCCGCACATTAGGTAGCATAGACTCCGCACATTAGGTAGCATAGACTCCCCACATTAGGTAGCATATACTCCCCACATTAGGTAGCATAGACTCCCCACATTAGGCCGCAGGTTCCCTTGCAGGTTCCCCACAATGCGTCAAAGTCTCCCCACACACACACACACAAAAAAAAAAACCACATACAACACAACACAGAGAGACACACAACACAACACAGAGAGACACACACACACAAACACACAGTCAGAGAGACACACTCACAGACAGACACACAGTCACACAGTCACACACAGTCACACACAGTCACACAAACACACAGTCACACAAATACACAGAGTCACACACACACACACAGTCACACACACACACACAGAGAGTCACACACACAAACATAGATACAGACACACACACTCACCCATCCAGCGCAGCGATCCTTCTCACCGGGCGCAATGCGAGTGACGTAGCTGACGTCCCCCTGCTCGGCCATGCGGTATGACGTCAGGCCGGCGCAGACGTGGGAGCGGAGGCCGGGCACAGTACTGGTGAAGGTGAGAGGGGGGGGGGGGGTTGCCGGACGGGCGCACCGCACACACAGCACAGGGGGGGGGGGGGGTGCTGACGGATGGGAGGCCGGTCGGGCACATAGGGGGGTGTCAGTGTAGCTGGGGAGGGGGTGTGGGTGCTGCGGAGCGTCTTGGTGTCACCCCATTAGGTTGGTGTCACCCGGTGCGGGCCGCACCCCCCGCACCCGGGTCGCAACGCCACTGGGAGTCAGGCCCCCGGTAAAATAAAATGGGCTGCATGGTCTAAAATCACTTTAGTTCAGGTCACTCTTTGCAGCTGTTGCAAAGCTACAACCCCCATTATGTCTGGAGAGCTTCAGGCGTTATAGGAGTTGTAGTTTTTCAACAGCTGGAGCCTCATATACACAGTGTCATCCATTATTACTGCAAAATTTAGAAGTGAGGAGAGATCTAATGGGACAGTCAGGAGAATACACAAACATAAAAAGACTCACTGGAGACGTCTTCTCTGTTGTTTTTCCTTTTCTTCTTCATCTGGTCCAGACGCCAGGTCTTCTTCCAGATCCATCTTCCTCTGTAAAGTTTGACGCCGGGACATCATTGGTTCCTCACTTTAACAGCCGCTCCTCATCCTCTGTATAAAGACAACAATCATTATAACCCTTCAAGATACTGTGTTTCCCCCTGCTCATCATTCCCCCCCTCCACTGCTCATCATTCCCCCCCTCCACTGCTCATCATTCCCCCCCCACTGCTCATCATTCCCCCCCCACTGCTCATCATTACCCCCCTGCTCATCATTACCCCCCCCACTCATCATTACCCCCCCCCGCTCATCATTACCCCCCCCGCTCATCATTGCCCCCGCCCCTGCTCGTTATTACCCCCCTGCTCATCATTACCCCCCTTCTCGTCATTATCCCCTCTGCCTCATCATCCTCCCCCACTCATAATCCTCCCCTGCTCATTGCTCCCCCCTCCTCCTGCTTTTTCTATTTTTCATATTTACTTACCTGGCCGTGCTCGGCAGGCTCAGGTAGCGTCGGGTCTCGTGGGCTGTGACGAGTTACGTCTCCTGCGGCTCCTCTGCACGACGTCACTCGTCATTTCCTGCAGCGCTGGGGTGTAATGAAGAAAACTGTGCCCTGTAGCAGCGTGGCTGCCGGAAATGAGGAGTGACGTCCCTGACACTGTGCAGAGGAGCCGCAGGAGACGTCACTCGTCACAGCCCACATGACCCGACACATCACCTGAGCCTGCCGAGCGCGGCCAGGTAAGGAAATATGAAATATAGAAAAAGCAGGAGTCCGGGGCGGGCCCACAGGAGCCACCGCTGGTCACTGTTTTAAAGTGACCGTGGCAGGGCTATCGGGGGGCCCCGATACGCTACTGAGCAGCCCGCAGGGATGTCCCGAATGTGACGGGGCCTCTTGCGGGCACGGGGCCCGGAGCAGGTGCTCCATGAGCACCAATGATGATCCGGCCCTGCACACACCACCTGGGGACAGACAGGGAGCGGTGTTTGAAAAAAAATGATTTCATTTTTTGATTCCTGGATAACCCCTTTAAAGGGATACTCTGGTGAAAACAATTTTTTTTTTTCATATCAACTGGCTACAGAAAATTAAACAGATTTGTAAATTACTTCTATTAAAGAATCTTAAGTTCTTTTCAGTCTGACCACAGTGCTCTCTGCTGACACCTCTGCCCATGTCAGTAACTGTTCGGAGCAGAAGCAAATCCCCATAGCAAACCTATCCTGCTCTGGACAGTTCCTGACATGGACAGAGGTGTCAGCAGAGAGCACTGTGGTCAGACAGAAAAGAGCAACTCAATTTCCTCTGTGGAATACAGCAGCTGATAAGTACTGGAAGGATTAAGATTTTTTAATAGAAGTAATTTACAAATCTGTTTAACTTTCTGCCACTAGTTGATTTTAAAAAAAAACAAAAATGTTTTCCACAGGAGTACCTCTTTAATTATGATCCTATGCTCTTTAACATTGAACATTTCTAGAAGTGCTGACATGTTAAAGAGTAAAAAAGAAAAAATAATGCAACTCAGCTCAACCAATCTGAACAGGTATTGACGGACATCAATGCTGGAGCTTGGACATACAACGGGAAATAGGTAATAAAATCATAGTTAATTTACTTTTGCACTAAATCGGAAGAAATTGACTAGTACACCCTACCATTTACAGCTTCCTATCTCAATTTGTTCTGGGTAAGGCTCAATACCTACCAGCGCCCATCGTAAAAAGGTGTTTTTTGTTTTGAAGATGGTAGAAAAAAAGTAGAAAAACTCAAAGTAAAAAGCTGAAGCACTGCACTTGTAGAGAACAGAACAGGCATTCCTATTTACCCATTATACCACAATGTTTTATTCCCTCACTGTTCTTCAAAAAGACTTCACAGTAAGCGTTATATTGTTGTAACAATAGGTGAATAAAGATCCCTTGCTGTTCACTACAACTAGAGTGCAGCAGTTTTTCCATGATATAGGCCCCGCATTGCTGTTCCTTTTTGTTCTCTAAGAAAAGTAATACCAAGTGTCAGATATAAATATTTGTCATAACTTTAATGTTAAAGCGAAACTGACAGCCGGTTCACCAGCACTAAAAACAAAGATGTATCACTTACCTAGATCTGGGTTCCAGAGCTAGACCCATTATTAGCCAACATTGCTAATATGTTGATCGCCAGCTTTATACAATGGAGGCAGGGACCCGGCATATCCAGCATCCACGCCTTTATGCTGTGTCCCGCCTTCATTGTCAACATAGTAGCACAATAGTAGCTATTCCAGCAAATAACGGGTCTATCTCCAGAACTTTCATATACACAAAATTCCCCCATGGGGTACCCGGGGTATTTAATTCATAAATTCCAATTCCCTTCAGGGTTCACAACCCCTCCGGGACTAGGACCCCCAACTAGGGTCACCCTTTTAAAACTTCACTTTTATTTATTATTTGTTAAGAACAAAATGAGGTGCAAAAAATAATACAAACGAAGGTGTTTAAAAACACAATATATAGGAATTGGATTGGTCCATTACTGGTTCCACTAATTCTGATTCACTAGGGGTTATATGTTAGGGACTTTTTATCATTGATCTGGATCCTAAGATTCCAATCTACATAGTCCACCTAACATGCACCTCCTCTATCTAATTTGCCAATTCCTATTATTGCTGTTTAAAAAGTGTTCCCTAGCATCCCCCCGACGTTTCGCTGGAAGGACCCAGCTTTATCAAGGTATAGGACACTAATGTCCTATACCTTGATAAAGCTGGGTCCTTCCAGCGAAACGTCGGGGGGATGCTAGGGAACACTTTTTAAACAGCAATAATAGGAATTGGCAAATTAGATAGAGGAGGTGCATGTTAAGTGGACTATGTAGATTGGAATCTTAGGATCCAGATCAATGATAAAAAGTCCCTAACATATAACCCCTAGTGAATCAGAATTAGTGGAACCAGTAATGGACCAATCCAATTCCTATATATTGTGTTTTTAAACACCTTCGTTTGTATTATTTTTTGCACCTCATTTTGTTCTTAACAAATAATAAATAAAAGTGAAGTTTTAAAAGGGTGACCCTAGTTGGGGGTCCTAGTCCCGGAGGGGTTGTGAACCCTGAAGGGAATTGGAATTTATATCTCCAGAACTTGACCATAGATCCGGGTACGTTTTTAATGGGGTGAACCTTTAGGTAAGGTGAGATGGTGCATACTACAAAGCGAATTCCAACTGAAACCCTGAATTAGCTTTACTGTTTTCCACCCAATATATGGTGATGAAGGGTCTCACATTAGTTGGGGCCCACCCTGTCAGTGCTTTGATCCATACACTAGTAACCCTTAACCCCTTAAATGGGCACTGTCAGAAACAAAAAACTTTTGTTATGTTGTAATGCATTTAAAACAAATAGGTTTTGCAATTGCTTTCATTTGAAAATTTTCAGTATTTCATTCTGAAAAAAACTGTCAAACAACTGCCCCCCCCTGCCTGCTTGGAGACATACTAGTCCTGCTGCGTCCATGCGTCATCACCTATGTCATGGACACACTTCCTCCCATTGTCAGCTTGTGTCCCGCTACTGTCAGTGAGGACAAGCTGGGAGTTGTAGTTTTGCTAATGCTTGGGGAGATGTGAGCAGACAGCATACTGAGGGAGGGGGCGGAGACCTGCACAGTGAGGCCACGCCCCCTCCCTTTTAGAGGAATTCAGACTAGTGAGCTAAATTAAAAGTGTAATTAAAAAATAAATAAAGCACTAGATACATAAAAATTTGATGTACATGGTCAGGATTGAGTGAAATATAAAAAAAAAAAAAAAATGTTGTTGGATCTGACGGGTACGCTTTAAGGGCCAAGCCATTTTCCCCTTAAAGGGGTACTCCGGTGGAAAACTTTTATTTTTTTTTAAATCAACTGGTGCCAGAAAGTTAAACCGATATGTAAATTACTTCTATTAAAAAATCTTAATCCTTCCAGTACTTATTAGCTGCTTAATACTACCTAAGAAATTCTTTTCTTTTTGGAACACAGAGCTCTCTGCTGAGATCACGAGCACAGTGCTCTCTGCTGACATCTCTGTCCATTTTAAGAACTGTCCGGAGTAGGAGAAAATCCCCATAGCAAACAAATGCTGCTCTGGACAGTTCCTAAAATGGACAGAGATGTCAGCAAAGAGCACTGTGCTTGTGATTCAGCAGAGAGCACTGTGTTCCAAAAAGAAAATAATTTCCTCTGTAGTATTCAGCAGCTAATAAGTACTGGAAGGATCAAGATTTTTTAATAGAAGTAATTAACAAATCTTTTTAACTTTCTGGCACCAGTTGATAAAAAAAAAAGTTTTCCACCGGAGTACCCCTCTAAGGACCACAGTATTTTTTGCACATCTGGCCACTGTCACTTTAAGCATTGATAACTCTGGGATGCTTTTACTTATGAATTTGATTTGATTGTTTTTTTGTGACATATTCTACTTTAACATAGTGGTAAATTTTAGTCGATACTTGCATCATTTTTCTAAATTTGAAGCTCTCTGCTTGTAAGGAAAATGGACATACCAAATAAATGATATATTGATTCACATATACAATATGTCTACTTTATGTTTGCATCATACAGTTGACATGTTTTTACTGTTGGAAGACATCAAAGGGCTTCAAAGTATAGCAGCAATTTTCCAATTTTTCACAACATTTTCAAAATCGGACCAGTTCAGTTTTGAAGTGGGTTTGAGGGGCCTTTATATTAGAACTACCGCATAAATGACCCCATTATAAAAACTGCACCCCTCAAAGTATACCAAATGATATTCGGAAAGTTTGATAACCCTTTAGGTGTTTCACAGTAATAGCAGCAAAGTGAAGGAGAAAATTCATAATCTTCATTTTTTACACTAACATGTTCATGTAGACCCAGTTTTTGAATTTTTACAAGGGGTAAAAGGAGAAAAAGACCCCCAAAATGTGTAACTCAATTTCTCTCAAGTAAGGAAATAGCTCACATGTTAACGTAAAGTGCTATGTGGGTGCACTAGAGGGCTCAGAAGAGAAGGAGCGACAATGGGATTTTGGAGAGTGAGTTTTTCTGAAATGGTTTTTGGGGGGCATGTCACATTTAGGAAGCTCCCATGGTGCCAGAACAGCAAAAAAAAAAAAAACAACATGGCATACTATTTTGTAAACTGCAGCCCTAAAGGAACATAACAAGGGGTACAGTGAGCCTTAATACCCCACAGGTGTTTGACGACTTTTCGTTAAATTTGGATGTGTAAATGATAAAAAATTTTCACTAAAATGCAGTTTTTTCCCCATATTTTAAATTTTTACAAGGGATAATAGGAGAAAATGCCACACAAAATTTGTAACCCCATCTCTTCTGAGTATGGAAACACCCCATATGAGGACGTCATGTACTCTGCTGGCGCACTACAATGCTCAGAAGAGAAGGAGTCACATTTGGCTTCTGGAAAGCAAATTTTGCTGAAATGGTTTTTGGGGGGCATGTTACATTTAGGAAGCCCCTATATGGTGCCAGAACAGCAAAAAAAAACACATGGCATACTATTTTGGAAACTACACCCCCCAAGGAACGTAACAAGGGGTATAGTGAGCCTTGACACCCCACAGGTTTTTGACAAATTTCTGCTAAAGATGGACATGATAGTGAAAAATTTGATTTATTTCACTAAAATGCTGGTGTTACCCCACATTTTTCATTTTCACAAGGGGTAATTGGATAAAGTTTCACACAATTTGTAACCCCATTTCTTCTGAGTAGGGAGGTACCCCATATGTGGATTTAAAGTACTCTGCGGGCAAACTACAATGCCCAGAAGAGAAGGCGCGCCATTGAGCTTTTGGAGAGAGAATTTTATTGGAATAGAAGTCGGGGGCCATGTGTGTTTAAAAAGCCCCCGTGGTGCCAGAACAGTGGACCCCCCCCCCCCACATGTGACCCCATTTTGGAAACCACACCCCTCACAGAATTTAATATGGGGTGCAGTGAGCATTTACACCCCAATGGTGTTTGACAGATCTTTGGAACAGTGGGATGTGCAAATGAAAAATAAATGTTTTCATTTTCACAGACCACTGTTCCAAAATTATGTCAGACACCTGTGGGGTGTAAATGCTCACTGTACCCCTTGTTACATTACACGAGGGGTGTAGTTTCCAAAATGGGGTCACATGTTGGGGGAGTCCACTGTTCTGGCACTATGGAGGCTTTGTAAACACACATGGTGCTCCTTCTCTTTTGAGCATTGTAGGTCGCCTGCAGAGCACTTTACATCCACATATGGGGTATTTCCATATTAAGAGGAAATGGGGCTACAAATTTGTTCCTATTTCTCCTTGTGAAAATGAAAAAGGGAGGGTAACACCAGCATTTTAGTGAATTTTTTTTTTTTTTCATTTTCACATCCAAATTTAACGAAAATTCGTCAAACACCTTGTGGGGTGTTAAGGCTCACTATACTCCTTGTTACATTCCATGATGGTGTAGTTTCCAAAATAGGGTCACATGTGGGTATTTATTGTTTTGCGTTTATGTCAGAACCGCTGTAAAATCAGCCACCCCTGTGCAAATCACCAATTTAGACCTCAAATGTACATGGTGCGCTCTCACTCCTGAGCCTTGTTGTGCACCTGTAGAGTACTTTGCGTCCACATATGGGGTATTTCCGTACTCAGGAGAAATTGCGTTACAAATTTTGGGGGTCTTTATTTCCTTTGTGAAAATAAAAAATATGGGGCAACACGAGCATGTTAGTGTAAAAAAAAATTATTTTATTACAGGACGAAGATGAACATTATGCTTAACTCTTCTTTACTACTTTAGTCATAGCAGCAAGAATAAAGAACAGGTATACAGAAGAAAAAACATCTGATACAGGTAATATGCAAATGAGGTATACAGGTAATATGCAAATGAGACATACAGAACAACTGATCAGCATCAGATACATAGGTGATATAAGAAAAGTGCACATAACGTACTTCCTCTTCTTTGCTGCTACTTACCAAGATGAGTACTGTTATTTTTTTCATACATTGTCTAGTGTTTAATTATTTCCCCCTTTTATTTGTATATACACTGGTACATATATATATATATATATATATATATATATATATATATATATATGCAAATCATAAAATGTTGCAGTATCTTGTAATACCTTTTTTATTGGACTAACAGCATTTTGCAGAGACAAGCTTTCGGTATTCCTCCCTTTATCAAGTCCAAAGCAAATCTAAGCTCACAAGCAGAAGACACGGGTTACATCTCACAAATATACATATATATATATATATATATATATATATATATTTTCCCTTAATAAAGAATTTCATTTCTCTTTATTATTTATCTCCCACTGGGTTCATTTCTATCCCCTTTTTATCCTTATATTTATTCTGTTTATCCTACTTCCTTTCAGGTGAGTAAACAGGTCTCCTTTTATTTCCCCCTCATCTCTTTAAACCTTCTAATCATATTTTCATATCTATTTTCCATCTTATTCACCATACTCCTACCTCTTTTCTCTCTTTATTTTTCCTGCGTCATTACCTTGCTCTCATCCCAGTTTCTCGCAGGCCCTGGCCATTGCCAGATCTCGCGATATCACGTGCCACCGCTGATGATCAGCTGTGGCGCGCATTCAAATTACTTCACTCGTCATTCCTGTCAGAGCTCTCACCGTGTGTGGACCCTGTCAGTGCGTCGCCCGCTTCATTTCTCTGCTCCAGTGCATATATATACATATATATATTTC
This sequence comes from Hyla sarda, assembly GCF_029499605.1. Lineage (NCBI taxonomy): Eukaryota > Metazoa > Chordata > Amphibia > Anura > Hylidae > Hyla > Hyla sarda. Next base: position 182,401,986 of record NC_079191.1, read on the forward strand.
AGGTTATTATACCATTACCTGTGTTACAACGCCATCCAGTGGCTGTTGTATAATATATATTCTTATACCATTCATATATATATATATATATATATATATATATATATATTATTATTTTTTTCCTTTCAGATAAAATCTTTACCTCATCCTCAGCTTAATTGCCCTTTTATCTATTTATTCCCCTATTTATTACTTCATATATATTATATTATTTATTAAATGTATTAATGATTAAATGTAATAATTTAATTTATTTAATGTATTCAATTTATTTATTCTGCACCTATATATTTACATATTTATATCTATACCTATACTAATATATTTAACATATTTCATATATTTACACATTTAATATATAGAATGGCCAATGAGGATGCCACTAAAGTTGCTGAAACACAACAAATTGAGTTTGCTGATGAAACTTTTCTCCAGTCTATGGTTGATTCCCCCATCAACAAATCCGTACAGTCAGCAATATGTACTGCTTTATCTGGTATTCCTGATATGATAGCAAAATCAGTTACTTTGGCTATGTCCAAAACTTCTAAATCCCCTAAACATGGCCCATCTACTCCCTCTGACCATTTCTGGTCAGCGGAGGAGTACACTTCCAAGATGGCAGAAGGTTTTAAGATTTCAAGGAAAGCCTCCTATAAAAGGCATCTATCTATCGGTCCTATTGAAAAAAAAAGTCCAAAAAGACTGAGGACCAGAAAAAATATAAAGCTTTTTCAAAAAGCACTGTTGTTGATGCTACCAATACACATCACTTGCCCTCCGCCCGTGAGGAGCGTACTAACAAACGGTCTGTCAGAGTCTCCCACAGGGCAAAACCTGACTCCTATATTGAATCCCCTGATCAATCTTCCTCTGAGGAAGCAGATCTTTCGGATCAGAAGAGCAGTTCTGATTATGGGGATATCTCTGATGATGACGTTGAAGCCATTTTGGACACAGAAGACCAAAAATCGGTCGTCATGGATAGTGCGGGACAACCATTTTTTGATCCGGGGTATATTAAACACCCTAGATCAGGGGAATGGCTACCTCATCCCCTAGTTGCTAAATATCTAAGCCTTTGGCTTCAAAAACCTCTTGATAAAACTTCTAGTAGTCAATTGCGGGCCGAATGCCCTAGGCACACCTTACCTCATAAACATGCTAACACCCCTGATATCGAGCCCACTATTGTAAAGTTTCTAAATAAATCGGGAAAAAATCCCAAAAAAGGTGTGGATCATTCTTTTAGAACCATCCAAGACAGATTCCTAGATTTATTGGGTCCCTTAACCAGAATTCTGGACCTTTCTGAGGAGGCATTGTCCTCTGACACTCCCATTGACATCAGTGTACTGAGAGATTGGGCCCAAAGTGCCATATACTTATTTGGGAGTATTAATGCTTCCATATCCATGGAACGCAAGAGATCACTTCTTATGAAGCTGGATCCCCAACTGATCCACCTAGCTTCTTCGGAGGCCAGCTCCCCTACTGATGGTTTCTTAACTTTATAAAAGAAATTAACAAATATGTGGGCCTTTTCTCGTCCTTGAATGAGGCACAAACATCCTTACGCAAGGTCTTTAACCCACGTGTTTTTTCACAGGGCTGGGAAACGAAGGGGCAGGTTTCCCAGCCACCAGTCACATGAGAATCAATACTCTCGTGCCCCTTCCCGTAGTGATAGACTCCCTCCCCCATCCTTCCAACCTACCCTTTCTTCCCCACTAGAGGAAGACCATGGAGGGCGAGAGGACATTGTGGCTGCACCAGATTGAGACCTCCAAGAGGTAAGTCCATATCTTCCACCTTTTTCTCACATACCCTTAGGAGGCAGGATAGCTAGTTTTGGTAAACTATTGAGGGGCATTAAATTCAGATGTCCTCCTCAACCCAAATACCATTCCACTTGGGATGTGTCTTTGATTCTCAATCTTCTGGATTATTGGGGGACAACAAACTATTATCCCTCAAACATTTATCTCTCAAACTTAGTCTTACTTTGCCTTATTCCTGTGAAAAGAATCTCAGATGTTAGAGCCCTTGACATATCTCATAGACAATTTACCACTAATTGTGTTCTCTTTTCTATATCTAGACAAACAAAAACTAATCTTCATTCAGTATTTTATCCTTTCTTTCCTCTCTGTGTCGTTCGCTGTCTCAAAGTCTAGGAACAAAATTCTACTCCATTGCTTATATCTTTTTGAAAACCTTTTCTTCCTGTGTCTTCCACCACTTTAGCTAGATGGGTTAGACAAACTATGTCTTTAGATGGGACTGACATCTCTTTATTCGGCACATATTCTACCAGGGGTGCTATGTCCACAAAACTCTGTCAAGCAGGGGGATCTTTGTCAGACATTATGAAAGCTGCCAATTGGTCCTCTGAATCCACATTCAAAACCTTTTACATTTTCATGGTCGTTGTTTGAATATTATTACCTGTGTATACATGTTAATTATATTATTATTTGTTCATTCTAGTTATGTTCACTCATATTGTGATCGCTTTAAACAAGCATAATGTTTGTCTCTGTCCTGTAATAACATTTTAGATTTTATTAAGGACAGGAGACGAACATTATCCCTCCCTATTACCCTACCCAATGTTATTATTATGTTCTTTATTGTTTCTTCCAGTTTAATTCATAATTTTTGGAAGAATTGTCTTTCAAGACTTAGAAATGTCTTCCACCTGAATTCCGCATCTGTTTCTCTACCATCTCTGAAGTTCATCGTTCAACATTGAAATCTTCACCTTCCGGATCTTCAATAGTCATTTACTGTTCTTGTTTTGACATTCTACGTTGAAGTTTGTATTGTCTTTTTAATATGTATTTTCCTATGCATCAAAGAAGAGGAAGTATGTTATCTGCACTCTCCTTATATCACCTATGTACCTGATGCTGATTGGTTGTACTGTATACCTCATTTGCATATTACCTGTATACCTCATTTGCATATTACATGTATCAGATGTTTTTTTCTTCTGTATACCTGTTCTTTATTCTTGCTGCTATGACTAAAGTAGTAAAGAAGAGTTAAGCATAATGTTTGTTTCCTGTCCTTAATAAAATCTATATTTTCTGTCACTAAACGTAGGAAAATCTACATTTTTTTTACACTAGCATGCTGTTGTAGACCCCAACTTAACCTTTTCATAAGGGGTAAAAGAAGAAAAAGCCCTCCAAAATTTGTAACGCAATTTCTCCCGAGTATTGAAATACCCCATATGTGGCACTAAACTGTTGCCTTGAAATACAACAGGGCTCCAAAGCGAGAGAGCCATGCTAATTTGAGGCCTAAATTGGGGATTTGCCTCCGTCACCAAAATACCCTACGGCAGTGTTTCCCAAACAGGGTGTCTCCAGCTTTTGCAAAACTCCCAGCATGCCTTGACAGTCAGTGGCTGTCCGGCAATACTGGGAGTTGATTTTTTTCAACAGCTGGAGGCTCCATTTTGGAAACAGTGCCATACAAGACGTTTATTTTGGGGGGGACTGTGTAGGGGTATATGTATATTTAGTTTTTTACCCTTTATTTTGTGTAGTGTAGTGTAGTGTTTTTAGGGTACATTCACACGGGTGGGGGTTTACAGTGAGTTTCTCGCTGGGAGTTTGAGCTGCGGCAGAAAATTTGGCGCATCTCAAACTTGCAGCAGAAAACTCGCTGTAAACCTTCAGCTGTTGCTACAACTCTCAGCATGCACTGACAGACCATACATGCTGGGAGTTGTAGTTATGCAACAGCTGGAAGCACATTGTTTGCGAAACACTAAGTTAAGTAACAAACTCTCAGTGTTTTGCAACCAGTGCGCCTCCAGCTGTTGCATAACTACAACCCCTAGCATGCACAAACTACCAAAGGGCATACTGGGAGTTGTAGTAGTGACTTCTGCTGTTGCATAACAACAACTCCCAGCATGCCCTTTTGTGCATGCTGGGAGTTGTTGCTAAGCAACAGCAGGAGGCCAGCCTTACCTCCTGCTGCTGCTTTGCCGGATCCTGTGGTGATCGCCGACATAGGGGGTCTCAGGACCCCCCCAGAGGTTTGCACAGGGTGTTGCTGAAGGATTTCAGCAGGCATCCCGATCCGGTATGCCCTGTGTCCTTAACGGGTTAAAGGGGTACTCCGGTGGAAAACTTTTTTTTATCAACTGGTGCCAGAAAGTTAAAAAGATTTGCAAATTGCCTCTATTATAAACTCTTAATCTTTTCAGTACTTATTAGCAGCTGTATACTACAGAGAAAATTATTTTCTTTTTGGATTTCTTTGCGGTCTGTCCACAGTGCTCTCTGCTGACACCTCTGTCCATGTTAGGAACTGTCCATAGCAGGAGAAAATCCCCATAGCAAACATATTCTGCTCTGAACTGTTCCTAAAATGGACAGAGGTGTCAGCAGAGAGCAGCAGAAAATAAATACAAAAAGAAAATAATTTCCTCTGTAGTATTCAGCAGCTGATAAGTACTGGAAGGATTAAGATTTTTTAATATAAGTAATTTACAAATCTATAAAGAAAGCAGGTAGATGCCAGCGATTAAGAAACTTCACCTTTATTGGATCCATGTTAAAATCATCTGATGAAAAGTCACATGACCTGAAACGCGTCATGCTTGGCGCTGATTCCTGGAATTTTAATCGTTTGTCTTATTGAAGTCTCTCCATGTTGATGATTTTAACGTGGATCCAATAAAGGTGAAGTTTCTTAATCGCTGGCATCTACCTGCTTTCTTCATATTCTTGGAGGACTATTTTGCCGTGCGGTGGCCGGGTGAGCTGACTATCTTCCATTTTGCTAATTTACAAATCTGTTTCATTTGTTGGCACCAGTTAATTTAATAAAAAACCAAAAAAATGTTTTCAACCGGAGTATCTTGCCCTACATGTTTAGCCTGGTAATTATTGCTTTGTTCAAATCTGTGAATCCAGGATGCTGCTGCCTTCACTTGTTCTTGTAGCTTCATTCCTGTACTCTTTTCTCCTTCTGCAATCTTCTGCATCTCTTCTGCGCTGGCTGCTCATTTGCCAACATATCAGGCCTACCATGCCCTGCCTTGCCTGCTAACTGAAGCTCTGTTATTGTCTCTCCTTACCTGCTCTATTATTCTTGTTTTGATTTCTTACTTATGGATTCTGACCTCAGATTTCTTCCTGGATTTTGCCTGTGTGTTGCCTTATAGATTATTCATTAAGTGCCAGCTTCTTTACTAATGGCTCTGACCCTTGGCTTAGTTCCTGACTATGGTGAAAACCCATGACTGCGATCTTGACACCTCTACTACTGTTTCAGTGCTTCTTCAACCAACCTGTGGCTATTCTAGGGACTGCAACCAGTAGATCATCCAGCTGCAAAGATACATACATCTTTGTGGGGGGTAAAGGGGGAAGGCTATAATATCCTTTAGACTTTGCTCACCAGTTTATTTATTATATCTATGATAATACATATATACACTCATACGCAACCTTTGTGATTTCTACATAGCCATGTTTACTTTCCTACCTGTCTGCACTCTTTTAACCCCTTAAGGACGCAGGACGTAAATGTACGTCTTGGTGCGGAGGTACTTAACGCACCAGGACGTACATTTACGTCCTAAGCATAACCGCGGGCATCGGAGCGATGCCCGTGTCATGCGCGGCTGATCCCGGCTGCTGAACGCAGCCAGGGATCCGCCGGCAATGGCCGACGCCCGCGATCTCGCGGGCGTCCGCCATTAACCCCTCAGGTGCCAAGATCAATACAGATCCCGGCATCTGCGGCAGTGCGCGATTTGAATGAATGATCGGATTGCCCGCAGCGAGAGCAGAAGATCACCGAAAACACTGATCTGTTCTATGTCCTATACATAGAACAGATCAGTATTAGCAATCATGGTATTGCTATGAATAGTCCCCTATGGGGACTATTCAAGTGTAAAAAAAATGTAAAAAAATTTAAAAGTAAAAGTAAAAAAAAAGTGAAAAATCCCCTCCCCCAATCCAAAAGTAAAAAGTCATTTTTTTCCTATTTTACCCCCAAAAAGCGTAAAATTTTTTTTTTATAGACATATTTGGTATCGCCGCGTGCGTAAATATCCGAACTATTAAAATAAAATGTTAATGATCCCGTACGGTTAACGGCGTGAACGAAAAAAAAAAAGTCCAAAATTCCTACTTTTTTAATACATTTTATTAAAAAAAATTATAAAAAATGTATTAAAAGTTTTTTATATGCAAATGTGGTATCAAAAAAAAGTACAGATCATGGCGCAAAAAATGAGCCCCCATACCAACACTTATAGGGGAAAATAAAAAAGTTATAGGTCATCAAAATAAAGGGATTATAAACTAATAGTACTAATTTGGTTAAAAAGTTTGCGATTTTTTTTAAGCGCAACTATAATATAAAAGTATGTAATAATGGGTATCATTTTAATCGTATTGACCGTCAGAATAAAGAACACACGTCATTTTTACCAGAAATTGTACGACGTGAAAACGAAACCTTCCAAAATTAGCAAAATTGCGTTTTTCGTTTTAATTTCCCCACAAAAATAGTGTTTTTTGGTTGCGCCATACATTTTATGATATAATGAGTTATGTAATTACAAAGGACAACTGGTCTCGCAAATAACAAGCCCTCGTACTAGTCTGTGGATGAAAATATAAAAGAGTTATGATTTTTAGAAGGCGAGGAGGAAAAAATGAAAACGTAAAAATTAAATTGTCTGAGTCCTTAAGGCCAAAATGGGCTGAGTCCTTAAGGGGTTAAAGTACAGCTTTAAAGTTGTTCTTGCTCCTCACAACCTGACCTGTACAACCTCTACAGCTTTAAAGGGGTACTCCTCCCCTAGACATCTTAACCCCTATCCAAAGGATAGGGGATAAGAAGTCTGATTGTGGGGCTCCTGCCGCTGGGGACCCCAGAGATCTTGGCTGTGGCACCCCAGACATCCGGTGCACAGAGCAAACTTTGATCCGTGCCTGATGACTGGCGATGCGGGGTGGATGTTTGTGATGTCATGGTCACGTACCCCTCGTGATGTCATGGCCAGGCCCCCTCAATGCAAGTCTATGGGAGAGGGCGTGATGTCCGTCATGCCCCCTCCCATAGACTTGAATTGAGGGGACGTGGCCATGATGTCCCAAGCCTCTGGCACTGTACCCGATGCTCTAAACGAATGCCGGGTGCAGCACAGAGATCGTGGGGGTTCCCAGCGGTGGGACCCCCGCGATCAGACATCTTATCCCCTATCCTTTAGGGGCAGAGTACCCCTTGTAAAGTTGTTCTTGCTCCTCAAACTCTGATCTGTACAAACTCTATCCCCTTCTCTGCTGCTATCTCTAAAACTGAGAGAATGGAGGGGAAAGCAGAGAGGGCCAACCTAATCAAAAAGATCTATGTCAGAAGCAGCAGGATAACCTGCTATGTGAGGAGTTTCACAGACTCTATAGCAGAACAATGGTAGGACATTTTTTATTGAGATTGTTTTCCATTTAGGAAGCAATGAATATCAGAGCAAAGTTGTCCATAGCAGTTGTTTTTTAACTCAAGTTTCTGGTAAATGAATTGAGAGTGTTCAGTTGTCTCAAGTATGAGTGAGATCAGAGCTAGGTGTCAATGACCTGAAATAGCTGCTGCTATTATTGTTGTCTGTAAACCGGGCAGCACTATAGCTGTTATATTACATAATGCAGTTATAGAGATATATGTTCCATGGTGAACCGTTTACTTTGATGGCTTTTAAACCCATTCAAAGTAGTGTGTAATATAATTATATTTTCTTATAATGGTTTTATGCATCTATCCAACTTTTCTCTGGAGATACCTAACCCTGAGACTTGAGTCTGATTCCAAAGAGGATTACAGGGGCTGTGCACTTATTGGATTTATCTATATTTTGTAAAGCTTCATGAAGCTTCCCTAAGTATTCCTTAATGCTTTACAAAGCTTTGTGAGTGTTTCATTTGGAAACTTCTGCTTTTTCCAGACCCACACTTTCCATCTGTTACTATTTCTGTTACCACTTTTGCCATGTGGCTAAACGAGACATGAGTTCTGTGAGCAGATATTATTCTCTGTGCGCTACATGCTTTGTCTTTAGACGTTTAATAGAAAATGTTTGAATTGAAACAACTTGTCTAAAAGATCAACCTCATTTCTGTTATTACACAATGAATTAAGTGAATATTACAATTATATTATGGTTGAAAAAGCACTGTGGTTTTTTCCCCACATTAAGCACCCTCAACCATCACTAGGCCTACAGCACAATTTGTTTTATTCCAGCGTAGCTGCATTCATGTGTTTTATAACTCTCATTTGGTCATGTGATCACAAGTCTGACTCTCCAAATCTTCTAATGCCTAATGGTTCCAACAGGTGGTCAGACTCTGACTTCCTATGGACTGCAGGGTGGTATTATCATCAACCAGATCCCTTCTACTTGCTTCCAGACCCCTCCCTACTCCTTCCAGCTACATATGCTATCTCTGTGGGAATCAAGATATATAGTAGTTATAAACCTCCCCTTCCATATGTTAACTGGACATAAAGAAGTGTTTCCTTTAACCACCAATAGCTCACAGAATTCACTAAGCTTGACAGCTAGAATTTGACAAGATCTCCCTTACTTTTAAACAACGTTAGTAATTAAGCTGCTGTGTGTTTTTATACTTAGTTAAGAGCTGCTTTTTGTCTCAGAAAAGGATTCCTCAGTTTTCATTGATAGTCTATATTCCAACATTCCAGATCTCTAGAGCCAATAGCAGGTCATGATTAGAGGATTTCCCATAAACACCTTTACAAACCGTGATGCACTAAAAATCGTTTGTGAAAAATGCAAAAAAAAAAAAAAATATATATATATATATATATATATAGATAAGTAAATACGATGCAGCACTCCACAAGTAGCAAAGAAGGTGGTTTTATTCCATCATGTGCATAGACAACGTTTCACCAGTCTCACACTGGCTTTTTCAAGTTAAAAAGCCAGTGTGAGACTGGTGAAACGTTGTCTATGCACATGATGGAATAAAACCACCTTCTTTGCTACTTGTGGAGTGCTGCATCGTATTTACTTATCTGGATTAAGGAACCGGAAGGACCCAGGTTCCAGATATGCGGGCACCCCGAATCTCTTTTTTACCCTGGATTTTGGTTGTGCCGTTTTTATTTGCATTGTATATATATATATATATATATATATATATATATATATATAGTAATCCAAGTGAAGCAGCACTTCAAAAAAATGTAGCGGTGCACGCAGAGCCGGACCCTGGTCAATGGTCCATATGTAATATAAATTCCGCAGCACACAATCCAGATGAGGGGAAAAAAGTGAAGTTTATTCCATAAACAGGTGAAAGTTACAGTGACGTTTCAACCAGCTTTCCTGGTCCATGCTTGAGAAAGACCAGGAGAGCTGGTTGAAACGTCGCTGTAACTTTGACCTGTTTATGGAATAAACTTCACTTTTTTTCACTCATTTGGATTGTGTGCTGCAGACTTCTACAAATTTATATATATATATATATATATATATATCAATACATTTCTTCTGCTTACTCTGAGATTCCTTACCATGGGATTTTGGACTGAATCTTAAAGTGTGGGCTTGAAAAGATGAATGAGATGGCACTTCGCAAGGCAGGTACAACTTTCATTCATTCACAAACAGGCAGGAACCAGTCAAAGCGGCGTGTAACCGCTAACCGGACGTCGTTCCATTGTCTGCTCCTTCTCTGTACCTTCTACCTGCTGATGTTTGTGAATAAATGAAAATTGTACCTGCCTTGCAAAGTGCCATCTCATTCATCTTTTCGAGCCCATTTTGACAAGTCTTTGTTGCTACGGGATAGAGCACCGCTGTATGGGTGACTGCTTGGTAGCCAGGTGTATCTGCCGCGGACCTCCAGCTGTACCTGTCTGAATTGGAATCAGTAGTGCCGACCCCCCACATCTTCGTGCTGGTTTTTGAATCTTAAAGGGTACCTGTCACTTAATAAAAACTTGACATGTCTATCATTCAGGGTCTGAGTGTTTAGACCCTGCTGACCCTGCTGCACACACCTCTCCCCCTGTGTTTATGAGACATGAGCGGCCCCCTAGACTTAAATTTTAGGGCACGGGATACAGAGTCAGAAGAGAATACACTAATCACAGATGTCTCCTGACTCGTTCTCATGATCGGTACCAGTCATTCAAAAATCTGAGGGTTCCGACCCCGAACACTAAAAACCTTTGATATGCCTTTACGACATAACAAAATATATACTTTTTTTAATGACAGGTACAATTCCCCAACATACAACTTTCATTGGTATGTTTTTGCCTGCTTCGCATAGTTTATTGCCCAGTCTTCATATCACTGGTTTAATTGCATATCTTTATATTTAGAATTTTAGACGCATGTCAATGTAGCAAATCTCTTTCTGATTAAGTAGATAATTACCAGGCAATGATGTGAGTGCCAGATTCTCAAGAACACCACTATATCCATGGCACCTACTTAAGTATTCTTCTTACATATCACTGCTGTACATCATAATAGTAATATAATATCATCTCTTTATAATGAAGACATGATGGCGGAGAGATAAGTAAAACATCCCATTATTACATTTTCCTTATGCTTCAACACTTGCAATTTGCTGAGTCAAATGCTTTAGGAGATAAAAACTACAATTGACATTAACGTTCTGTTTGTGTGTCCTGGGAGTTCTCTCTTCTTCAGCTTCTACAGTTAGTATATTGTGTAACAGTAGCACATGTAGATTTCAGTATATGCTTTTTCAGCAGATTGTTGCTTCTTTACTGTAGATCAGAGGTTAATAATCTTTTTTTTACTTGAATAGCCATATATAAAAGCTATGAACTATTTTTTCATTCTTGCTTTGTTCTCCATAGGTCTTTATTAAACATGTTGCTTTTTGTTTCTACAACCTCAATGCTATATAATTATCCAATGCAGACTGCCTTCTATTTACTTCCCCCTCTCTCTTCAGCCTTTGTGAGCTGTCCTCCAGGTCCCCCCACCCTCTCTACTATCTGGACTGGCCTGGAACCTCCTCCTGTTGTTGTCTCTAACATTGAGAGACCAGAACATCAGAGAGACTTATCTACCATTAGTAGCAGCTAAATAGTAGTAATTTTCTAATGAAGGAAACAAATCAATAATAGTCAGTGTTCTTAGCCTTTAAATATGAAGTGCTAAACTACCAAATTATGATGAGATAAGGAAAAAGTCCAGCACTCGCCATAAGGGAACTTTCTTTGCAGTAAGCATTTATTGGGTCACATGGTCATGAAAACACAGCTAACTACCACATTTAGCATGGCAAAGCTTGAAAGTACTGTAAAAAAAATAATACATGATAAGACACAATTTAAAATAAATGCTACTAAACCTTTAAAGATTTATAAAAAAAAAAAAAACATTTTGAAAAATTGTTTAGACAGCTTTTTTCATCTAAATTTTTTGCAGGAAAAGTCACAGGCTGATCCCATGCGACCTCCTGCAACATTTCATTTAGACTGTTAATTTGGAGTATTTCAGCGGGCACTAATGAAAGTCTGTGGACCAATTGATAAATTTGACAAATGGCCACCACATTCCTCACAACTTTTTTCCTCTAAATTGAACAAAAAGCTATTTCAGTTTTGATAAATGCCCCTCATTGTGTTGATCTAAAGCCATGGACCAAGTGACATAAATATGGTCTTAGCCTGATGTCTGCTGCTAGCAAAATGTTTCGGACCCAGCTGCCAAAGGGGTACTCCGGTGGATTTTTTTTTTTTTTTAAATCAACTGGTGCCAGAAAGTTAAAGAGATTTGTAAATTACTTCTATTAAAAAATCTTAATCCTTACAGTACTTATTAGCTGCTGAATACTACAAAGAAAATAATTTTCTTTTTGGAACACAGTGCTCTCTGCTGAATCACGAGCACAGTGCTCTCTGCTGTCATCTCTGTCCATTTTAGGAACTGACCAGAGCAGCATATGTTTGCTATGGGTATTTTGTCCTACCTTGGACAGTTCCTAAAATGGACAGAGATGTCATGAGAGAGCATTGTGGTCATGATGTCAACAGAGAGTTTTTGTGTTCCAAAAAGAAAAGAATTTCCTTTGTAGTATTCAGCAGCTATTAAGTACTGGAAGAATTAAGAGTTTTTAATATAAGTAATTTACAAATCTACTGGCTATTGCTGGCTATTTTTCTTTTTTTTTTGTTTGTTTGTCCAATTTAGGGGGAATGGCACCCTCTGTAGCCGTGCACCCCTCCCCTTTTTCACAGGAGGTATTTTAATTTAAATTTATAATGGATCCAGCATGTCACCCAGTCAGAGGCTATATGCTCAGCGGAGGTGAGTTAGGCTCAGAATGGGTGTTAGGGTCCCATTCGAAATGAGGCCGCCTCCGCGTGGTGGATTGGGGGACACGTTTTGATCAAAAGGTGCACTAAGAGCCTCCATTTTTGACCAAGTGTGCTTCTTTTTTTTTTGTATACTAATTTACAAATCTGTTTAACTTTCTGACACCAGTTGATTTAAAAAAAATTAAGAAGTTTTCCATCAGAGTACCCCTTTAAATCACACATCCCTGATGCACAAAAACATCTGTAGGTTCCAACACCTAGGGGCCAGATCCTTTGGACCATTTAGCTTGAGAAATAAATGTGGAGAACAAACCTCTGGTTTGGAAACACTGCTGTAGATATTACTCCATACTTATTTCTATGGTTGATATGATGATACAAGCTTTTCTACCTTTGTATATTGTAATGCTATACAACATTTAATAAATACTGGTAACCACAGGCTCATACTCAGCTCTGTCTTTACCCCATGTTTTATACTTAAGTTCTACTTGTTCACAAAGGCCGTTGTGTAAGCACAAGTTCACGAGGAGTAGATTTTTAGTATAGGTAGAATACAACAAACCACAAGTGCTTCAACTAAACCACCAGTGAGAAAAGAAGATTATTAGGTAACTACAATAACATTCAAGGTCTGAGAAAAAAAAGCATTACACATAGTGGACCCTGGAGATCCAATTTTAAAGAGGTACTCTGCTGCTCAGCGTTTGGAACAAACTGTTCCCAACGCTGAAGCCGGCGCCGGGATCTGTCATGCCCCCTCCCATAGACTTGCATTGAGGGGGCAGGGCGTGACATCATGAGGGGGCAGGGCGTGACCTCATGAGGGGGCAGGGCTCTGACGTCACAAGCTCCCGGCGCCGGCTCCAGCGTTCGGAGCAGTTTGTTCCAAATGCTGAGCAGCGGAGTACCCCTTTAACTACTTGGAAACCTAGATGGTATTAAATATGCAGAACGATATTTTTAGCACATGTTTTATTAGAAACATATGCAATATGTCAGATAGAAACATAAAGCTCTAACATAAGGCTTACATGAAAAAAGCTAAGCAGCTACTGGACACCCACAACAATGAACTTGCAAAGTTTAAAGGGGATTTGGGCAAAACATTATTTTTTAAATTTGGTCAAGGTGGGGGGTAGGTAAAAATTAATATATAAATCAATAAAACCCTCTCTTAATTTCCATATGACATTTACACTATTACAAACAGATGGTAACATCTTGTGACCACAAAGAAATGTAAGGGGCCGTCCACACACAATTGTATATATTTATATCCGCATGCTGTCCTAATGGGATGCTCAGACCATTTACTCTGTAGACTTAAAAGCTTGGTCTGCTATTCAGACAGAACTGACAGTACATCTCAGTATCATCTACATCTTGTTTTGACAGGATTCCAATGTTTATGCCAAAGATATTGTAAAATCGTGAAGTGAACAGCCTCATATACACTTCCAAGACCATTTGTATTGCTGTTTTCTAATTCCTTGTTTGTAAAATTTGCAGTATTTTAAGAAAAAAATGGTTTAGACTTTACATAATCAACACTCAAAATGTATCTTCGGCATCTTCTCCACGTATCATTTAGATGAATGATGATCCAACGCCTCCATCTTTTTGTAAAATGATTACATTGTGCCAGCAGCATCAGACATGTGTCATTCATGAAAGCCTCACTGAGCAACTGAAGGGAAGCATCAAATACATTATTGTGAGGATGATTAAATACCTTCTAAAGTTTTTTTCCCCATGACAAGTTGACTTGTGAGGGTCATTGATTGCAGATCGCTAGGATATGCAATCCTTGTCCAGTTGATGCTGAGGTCACAGCTGTGACTCCTAGGGTATGTTTTATACAGTTCACAAAGACCAGTATATGGTGGGTAAACCAACAATCAATATACTATAAGGTCACCTGGGTAACCCAAAAATACCCAAGATTTCCCATATACCCAATTAGGAAGAGCTCAAATTTTATTAACACAGGTGGATTAAAATAGTGCTGTCTATATCTGGTCCATTTGTTTTATTATATTATTGCACTTGACCACCTGACCAGTTTCTGTATCGCCAGTGCAATAATATAATAACACAAATGGACCAGATATAGACAGCACTATTTTAATCCACCTGTGGTAATAAAATTTGAGCACTTCCTAATTTGGTATATGGGAAATCTTGGGTATTTTTGGGTCACCCAGGTGACCTTATAGTATGTTGATCCTAGGGTACATTCACACGGCAGAATTTCAGTGCAATTTCGCTCACGAAATTTCACGAATGGAATTCCGTGCAGTGAACATTACCATCAGTGTGAATGGGTCTTCCGCGAGACCCGTTCACACTGAGAAATTTCGCTGCTGAAATTGTTCTGAGCAAAGAAAGAACATGTTCATTATTTGTGCGGAATTCCATGAGCACTGCATAGCCGTCAATGGTGACGGCGCAGTCCCGCGCGTTCCTACCGCCAAAATATTTTCGGCAGCGGCCACTAGACGGAATCTCCGCTCGCAGAATTCCGCGAGCGGAGATTCCGCAGTGTGAACATACTCCTAGGATAAAGTGTCAGCAATGCTAAGAAAGCCCTGTGCCACTTTATCTCCTTTCAATTTCAGTTGGCAGTTGGCCGCATTTTTGGACATTTACCAAATACAATTGTCCCAACAATGGAACAACTGCCTAGGACTCGCCCATTGTCCCCTGGACCTGCTCCTTTTCCGGGGCCACGCCATTTCCCCGACAACCAAGCCTCTTTTTTTAAGGTCTTCTGCGTAAAACTGAGAGTTGATCAGGTTTTGGGGATTTTTTGGTCGCAGTATCTGGCGCGCGCAATGTGTGACACAATTTGGGTGTAAAATCAGTGAAAAAGAAAGAGTATGATTACCTTTAGTAAATAAGGGCCAATGTGGATATTTACACATGGAGACTACTACATCTCAAGGTTCCTTTTCTGAGGGTTACAGAAGCATAATTTCATGTAATTCAAGCACCTATGTAGAATTTCTCCAGGCAGCCTAGATAAATACATACATCAATGTTGAAAAACCTGGTTATTGAAAAGGAAAATGTGAGCAAGTTAATATATTTGTGTCAATGACTGTAAACTGATCTGCCCTCAATTGTAGGCAGATCAAAAATGTTTATTGTCCTTTGTCACAAATTGAAAGGCAAAGATGAAATGTCAGTCTCACCCAGCTATACCCCCACAGAAAGAAGAAATAGAAAAAATTCTTGACACAACTAATCTTCTAATAGCAAATAGTTTGGCAGAAATAGTGTTATTATCCCAAATGACATATGTGCTATCTAACAATTTAGTATGGGTGGGAAAAAGATAGATTTATTTATATTTTCTAATAATTGATAACTGAATTGGTTTGTAGGTAGGAAAGAGCCAGAATCAGAACCAGATTATTGTAGCTGTACACTAATAAGTCTCTAGCTTTACTGGCAATAATGTATTTTTGTGAGAATAGAGTTAATGAGGTAAATATCAATGTTAGACAAAGGTCAATAAACTTAGGGCAGAAAAAAAGTCACACCAGTTGAGAACAATGTGAATTTAGAAAAAAAAAAAATTAGCTTAGCATTTGAAAAATAATAGGGATTAAAATGTGTATCACAATTTCTTGAGACATTCAACTTGGGGATTTGGCTATCTTTATATAAAATATTGTATGTGAAATAAAACACTTGCAAGTGTTTTATTATATGAATCTAAGGAGTGAGATCCTACTTGAGCACCATTAAAAGGATCAAGGGTGCCATATTCTACTATATTGATTAGAAGTAGGAGTGTCGTAATTGTTGAATTTTTTGCTTGAATATATTCCGGGCTTAACTAACTTTTAACTGTCCTGCCCATTATTAAGAATTATGCTAGTTTTACATTTACTTGCTATACAGCTCTGCCGTGGGTCGTCTTCTTTTTGATCGTCTTCTTTTTCATCATTATATGGTCCCCCTAGGTCTAGCGTTTTCTTTCAGGTCCTGATGACGTTCGTCTCACAATCCTTTGCGGCTCGAGGCGGCAGCTGGTATCAGGGGGCTTGGCTATTTCTTGTATTTCCTCACAAGCCAGCCCCCTGATGACGTTTGCAGTCCATCTGTACATCCTGACATCTCGGTGTTCCCTTCGTGATTGCCGAGATCAGGGGACGCCAGCACGTCAGGACGTACAGATGGACCGCAAATGTCATCAGGGGGCTGGTTTGTTAGGAAATTCAAGAAATAGCCAAGCCCCCTGACACCAGCTGCCACCTCGAGCCGCACCATAAAATGATGAAAAATAAGATGTGGTGGCCCAGTACGGGCATTGTTACCCCTTACCCTTGCTACCCTGTCAGGCAGCCTCCCTGCAGTGTTCCCTTGGCCCCGCCTGCATCTGTTCTACTGTAATTGTATATTATCCCCTATGTTATGTGTATAAGAATGTTGTATCTCTAAGAAAGGTTAACATGTGATCACCAGTTGTCATGTGAGTTTTCATGTGATTGTTACCCAAGAGGTATCAGTGACCAGGTGACTTAAGGGTGACCAATGGGACTAAACCAGAGTCTCCCCCCATAAAAGCCCTGGGAGGAGTCTCTTCTCTATCTCTTAGTTCCTGAGTGTTTGCTGAGGTGCAGTCAAGCCTAAGAGTGTGTCTGGAGTCATAGGAGGCCTCAAGTCAACTCTGCAGCCACAACTTACAAGTCTATAAGTAAGCTAAAGTCCCAGCTTATTCTGTCTCCAGTGAAGTCAGTCACTGTCATCTATTGTCCAGTTAACGTGGCCTGCACTAAATTATCCAAAACCACTGCAAGTTCCAGCAAGCCCTTAATGTCTCTGAAGTCATTGGTCACCTTTGTGGGCCTGGCAACACTGTATAGACTGTACCATCTGTCATTCAGTAAAGCTACCATTGTTCGTAACTTGGCGTCAGAGTCATTATTGCCCCTGTGCCTAGTCCAGGATCTATCGGTATACCTTCGGGTAGTGTTGAGGATAAACCACGCCCTGGAGTCACGAATACAAGGGGTTAATGCCATCTGCCTCTAGGGTAATTCCATATGCCCTGCATCTCACACCCCATATCATAATGATGATCCACGGCAGAGCGGTATAGCACGTAAATGTAAAACTAGCGTAATTCTTCATAATGGGCAGGATAGTTAAAAGTTAGTTAAGCCCGGAATACCCCTTTAGGTACGCAGATTTGATGTGCAGGATTTTCTGCTGTCGGTTTCAATGGTAAACTAAATGACTAAGCACAGATACTAATCTGCAGTTACAAATCATACGCATCAAATCTGCACAGGATTAGTGTTGGCTGCAAATATTCGCATTTCAAATTTTTATTGCGAATATCGCAAATTTGCAAATTCACAAATATATTCGCTGTATATTCGAAATTATGAATATTCACTTTTTTCCGCATATTCTTTCTTTTCACTTATTGGCCAATTAGAATGATGCAAATACACTTGTCAGAGGTTATCAACAAGATCCCTAGCAACCAACCTTAAAGTTGCCCACCCCCCTCACTGTTTTCTTCCTCAAATATGCGAATATAACGAATACACGAAATTCGCGAACATAAGACGAATATTCGTATATATTCGTGAAATATCACGAAATTCAAATATGGCCAATGCCGCTCATCACTACGCAGGATCCTGTATATACTGAAGCTAAAGGATTGCTAAATGTAATAAATAAAGACTAGAATGAAATAAGTGAGCTAAAATGGGAAAAGAATAAAGAGTTTTTGAATGGTAAACAGTAGGAATATTTTGTTAAAGCGCAGAAGGTAATATTTATTCATTCATTCACATAGTATCAGCTCTATATAGTCAGAAGGTTTTATTATACAGCAAGGATTTTGATGGAATTCAAGGCAAATGTGAATGAGCGTTTATTCTGGGGAAATTGTTACTTCCTAACATTTCATGCCTTAGTAAAAAGGTATTAGACATAATTCTGGTGATATTTATATTATTCATTGTTAGAAAATGGATAAATGTTATACTGTATATATAAAGATGGTGATAAAAGATGATAAATGTAGTTATCAATTGTGACTGTAGTATACAACACATTCTAATCAAAATAAATACTTTGGGAATCGGGGAAAGTGAATAACGATAGCTTCATCAGAATAGAAAGGGATTTATATATAGAGACTAAAATTGAAATATTTTATCATTTCTTTTTTAATTTTATTTTCCCTCTTTTTTGGACCTGGATTCTGTGATTGTTTGCTATTTTGTTTTCAAATGCAATAAAGATAAAATAAAACATAGATCGTGCAAAAGAAAACCATTTAACTAAGGATTTATGTGTCATAATTTCAAATGCATTTCTTGGCCAGAATATAAGGATTAGAGATGAAAGCTTATGTATCATATTGAAGTCATAATCATGGCTTTGAAAAGATATGTAATGTACCAGGCTGAGTTTTCTGTGTAATATTTCTTGACATCGGGAAACAGCATGAAAACATTACTTCCTTTTATAATAAATGTGTAGAGGGGAGTTATAAGTGACATCAGGGCAAAAGAGGGCCTGTTACTCTCACCCCATGCCTCCAGAGAACACAGTGAGGGAGAATGCAGATATTTAACGTACTTTTACTACTAGAGGATTGGGAAGAGGAGCAGTTGCGGTAACAATCGTACCTGGCCAGGTATCACTTGTTACGCTCTGGCCACTCAGCCGCAGCAGACAGGATATTTACATCCCTGCACTGTATCCCAGCCCTGCTTGTGATTGAGGCTCATACCTTATTTACCAGCTTTCCGCCTGTTTTTGTCTTATATATTTCTTCCACTACCGGCCTGTTTTCTGACCATTCTTTAGCCTGCTGTTATGATTTGTAGCCTGTCTGTTTTGATCTTTGCTTGCATTTGACTATCCTATCGTTTTGTACCTTGTCACTTTCTTTACCCACTTGTAGTTTTCATGACAGTCTATCACAGGGGAAAAGATATTCTCTATCTTACCGGTCGTAAGATAAGGAAAGTATCAGGGTGACCAGAACCTGCACCCACAACTTTATTATTCATTTTATTATTCATTGGACTGAATGGTCACATTTAAGCTGAACTCCGCTTTCTACAGCCCTTAAGAGCGACCATACAGCGATTTCCAAAGCTTATTTAGACTCTACAGACGTGGGATTTCATCGCCGACATGCTTGTCTGGTAAAAGAAAGCCACCAAGCATGGCTCCCTGGCAAAATTCTATTTTTCTCAGCGGTGGCCTCCCTCCAAAGATGGCGTTGGCGAAGCACGGGACTCTGAGCCCCAGCTGCCTCAGCCTGCATGCACCTCTCCTGCAGCAAACAGGTGCTATACCTCAGACCCAGGGTTGTATAGTGTTCCTCTCCTACCTGCCGCAGGTTAACCAGCGTCTGCACCACCGTCCCCAACTCCAGCTCCGGGACGCAGCTCTCAGGTACCAGCTAACTTTACCTCACCTCGGCCCCCCTCCATATCTG
This sequence comes from Hyla sarda, assembly GCF_029499605.1. Taxonomy (NCBI): domain Eukaryota; kingdom Metazoa; phylum Chordata; class Amphibia; order Anura; family Hylidae; genus Hyla; species Hyla sarda. The sequence goes on from NC_079191.1 coordinate 182,421,847, forward strand.
GGCTGACAGTCTTCACTAAGTCCTATGATACAGCAGCAGCCACCGCGGCTCTCCACTGTGAGTCCTCAGCCACAAGCAACATGGAGCTCAAGCTCTTTTCCCCCTGCAGAGGAGGATGATCTACAACTTATCTGTTTGTGAACAGGCTGTAACGGACACTCAGATAAAACATATGCTCCTTACCCTGCAAAAGTCTTTCAGGAGAGACATTATGGCTATGATTAACCCTCAACACGCCACAGTAGAGGATCTTGGTGCTAGGGTTGACCACATTGAGCATAAATTTGGGGAATTTGCTGCCTCTCATAATGAAGTTATTGACTCCCACAATGCTGCAGAAGATGACATTGCTGCTCTCAAAGCAAAAGTTGCCGATCTAGAAGAATCAGTGGCGCCGGCTGATATCCCTACTTATGTCCGTTCTCTCATACAAGCGGTACTGCCACCTTGCTCTTCCCAGGAATTACCTTGTCCTAAACACCTGGACGATTCAGTCCCTCACGATGTTCTGGCGAGGGTTCATTTCTTCTCAGGTAAAGAAAAATTAATGAACTTTGCGTGCCTCAATGGTGGCCTGCCAGCACAATAACCATGTCACTATCTATACGGACTTGTCTGTGGCCACCCTCCAATTACACTGAGCACCCTTACATCCCTTACATCTACCCTCCACTTTGCTAAAATCAAATACAGATGGGGGTTCCCAGTGCTTCTTATTATTCGACATGAGGACTCGACCTACGTGATCCAGTCACTGGATGAAAGAGAAGCCCTCCTACGGCGATGTAATCTCTCCTTGGGCTCGAGTAAAGGACCCTCACAGCCTCCTATCCGCAAGGTCCAAGACGACTGGTCCACGGTCCACTGACTCTGGAACTTGATGTCCTTTATTTCACCTTGGGCTACTCAGCCATGAAGTTCGGTCCAGCTTTGGCATGGACATTTACCCCACTCAGGAAGATTTGCTTCGGCCTTCACCTGCCATATCCTTTGCTATACTCATAGTTTACTGGTTTGCACGGTTTACTTTGTTTTTGTGTTTTGTGAGATGTCATACTTACTGTTTGGCCTTGCTGCATTGACTACTCTCATATGACCCAAGCATGCTGGCTGTGAGGCGCTTGTGGTCAACCCCCAACTTGATAATACCATCTATTGTCATGCTTTTTCTTTTCCTTTATGGTTATTAAGTTGATTAGCATAAATCTGAATGGTCTAAATAGCCCACACAAGCGTGCTTTCCTTTGGAAAGAGGCTACATCTCTCAGGGCGGACGTATTGTGCACCCAGGAGACGCATCTCCTTAGTACAGATGCTTTTAGACTTAAGCATCCATTGTATCTACACATCTTTCAATCCCATTATAAATCCAAATCTAGGGGTGTGATGCTGGCAATCAAGAAAACTGTCGCCATTTCTGTAATTGATTTTACATGTGACCCCAGCAGGCGTTTCATAATTTTATCCTGCACCATAAACAATTAACCTTACACTTTGATATCCTTATATGCACCCAATCTAGGCCAAAACCATTTTCTCCGCAGCACTCTAAAGATTGCTAATCACATTAAAAAAGGCCCATTTATCATATGCAGAGATTTTAATTTAGTGGTAGATACAATTATGGATTCTACATCTCTTTCCTGCTTTCTTAGCCCTCCTGCTCTGTTCCGAAGAGCTATATGACACCTGGAGAGTACAGCATCCGATTGACAGGGACTATACCCACCATTCGCTGACCCATAACATGTTCTCCCGTCTTGAAATGTCCTGGTGGAACGCACCCTTCTTTCCAGCCTAGCAGCATCCACCATTGAAACTATTTCTTGGTCGGATCATGCAGCCATCTCAGTTTCCCTACATGAAAACTCTACTTTCTCTCCTACATATTTATGGAGAGCTAGCCCTTTCTTAATGTCTCATCTGGAGCCTGTCCAGACGCTGCAGAACAACCTGACTGACTTTTTTGCAGTAAATGCTACTCCAGAGGTAGATGCTTTTACCCTGTGGAACTGCCACAAAGTCTACATAAGGGTTTATTTATTTTTTTATTAAAGAGTACTTGTCATCAAACCATATTTTCTAAACAAACTCAGATTATAGTCCCTAACTACTCCCAAAACCCCTCCTGTCCTAAAAAAAAAAAATCCGAGCTTTAAAAAGCTGGGTACCATACCTTTCCCCTTGCTCACATTGTGTGAGCTCCCGGCAGGAGAAAGTGGACTTTCCCCACCAGGGGCATTGTCACTGAAGCCTGCAAGAGCTGTGACTCATCATGCCCGGCACGCACTTCCTGAGTTTGGACTTCTCCAAGTCCAGGTGGAGACCAAATTAACTGTTTGGGAATAGAACAGAGTCACCTAGTGGACATTTTTTCACTCACATTAAAAACATATAAAGGTTGAGAATTTTAACAGCAAGTAAATAGCAAATAATAAATGTATAATTACATAAGGAACAATATATTAAAAGTATAGTGACAGGTTTGGTGACAGGTACTCTTTAAATATGGTTCTATTTGTAAAAGAAAAAGAGAAGTGCAGCTGACTGACGTAGTAAATAAGTTGCGAGACTTGGAAACTCAAAACAAATCGCAACTACTGATTTGGCCTCCCAACAGAGCGTGCAGCAGGTGGCAGCTTTTCCTGGCGTGGCGGCGCAGGCTCTGTAATGGCGAGTGATGTCCCCCTGCGCATCGTCAGGGGCATTACTCATCATCCAGAGAGCCGGCCTCTTATTTTTTGGGGAGGCCTTATTTTTCGCCCGCAGAAAAAAAGTACAGTATGCCATATTTTTGGGGGATGTCCTACTTTTGGGGAAAGACTGTATTTGTTCAGAACCTTGCCAATCCATTTCCCAAATTTGTTTTTCTCCTAAGCTCAGGCGATTCTTTCTGATTTTGTTTGGGCTGGAAAGAAACCGAGAGTTGCTGCCAATATTCTGACCAAGGCAAGGGAAGTGGTAGGTTTGGGCGTACCAGATTTGCGTGGCTATTATATAGCCTCGGTAGTTAATTCCTTGAGGGGGTGGTGGAAAGGGAGTTTAGAGGTGCCGTGGGTGCATATGGAGCATACTTACACATCTCCCTACTACATTGCCGATGTGATGTGGCTTCCTTTCTGGAAAACTACATCCCCACTTCCATTTTCTAACCCTATTGTTAAGGCTTCATATAATGCATGGACGAAATACCTCCACAGCTACACATACTACTGCTGTATGTACGTCTCTTCCTCTCACAAATGTTCAGTCCTCCATTCCGCAACTAGATGTTCATATGTGGTCTATTAGAGGTATAATGTTAGTCACTTATTTGAAACAGGTTGACCTTTCACGAGTTGCAAACAAAATACTTGCTACATAAAACAGATTTTTATAAATATCTACAGATCAGGCACTTTCTTAGCACTCTGTCTCCCTCTGAGATTCACCTCCATGTAGCTACGCATGCTTTCTTAAACAGCAACCTGAAGGGTCTGAAACTGATATACTCCACCTTCCTACTGATATACTCAACATCTGCATTTCTGAACTAGACTGGAAATAGGCATTCCTGGCAGCACATAAAGGGGGTTATTTAGCAATAATGCTCTTGGCTAGATCATTTTAGTTTTTTGTGTAGATGCGTCTTTTTGGCGGTGCTGCTCCAAATTTATCATATTGTCGCAGTGACCATGATAAATTTCACGCAGATCTGCACCCAAATAATTTTCTACCGCCTCTTTCAGATCATGTCTACCCTGCTTCTGAGGAGCTTGTTTTTTTGTTTTTTTTTACCTTTCACCTTTTTTTATTTTGTTATCATCACTTTGTTGGATAATTTTTTTTAACTTGGGCACATTAATTATGAGATGTTAGCCATTGTTGACAATCTTATTGTTTCTTACATCTTTACCATTCCTTTTTTGTACCTTAAAAAATGCATCTGTTTCATATGGACAACTGCTTTACTTTTCCTTTGCACGTATTTTTTACTTTTTATGTCTTTAAACACTGTTATTCTCTACCTTATTCTGTCTCTCCCCCTCTCTTTCACTCTGGCTGATGATTTTTTTTTTTTTTTGCAAACAGACAGGAGTAGTAATCTTTTTTAGACCTGGTCAGGAGGTGGTCTAGATTTGTGGGTTATTTTGCACCATTTGTGGCAAAATTTGCGCAAAAATCTAAAACACGCAGATAATAAATTCATGACCACTGCATCCGTCACTTCAAAATGGTCTAGCAACACCAAAAGGTCAAAATGACGGATTTTAGAACTTTGAAGAAAAAAAAACGCTAGAAAACCCCTGCAATTAGTGCAAAAATAACAGAAATTTGCAAATGTAGACAAAAAAAAGGAATAGAACACAATGATAAATAACCCCCAAAGCTTTTCAGTGTGTATCTCACATAGAATCCATATCCAAATCTACTTTACAGTAGTATTACACGCCAGAACGATTTGCACTCATTTACCCCGATTCCTCCACATTGTGTTGGAGAGATAATGGACAAAAGGGAACTTTCTTGCACATATTATGGGGGTGCCCCTTAATAGCTCCCTTCTGGTCCTCCTGCCGAGCCTTAATCGAGGAAGAACTGCTTAGAAAACTTGCTTGGTCTCCTCAGTTTGCTCTAGTTTTTCTCTACATGCACTCTATTGATTACCGAAATTGTGAATAAATTGAACACTACTTGCATATATGAAAAAACTATAGCTTCAGGTATTGGATCCCACTCTAGGTTCCAGGTGAGATGGGATAGATTGCTCTCTTCTCCCCATTCCAATATTGGCACATGAAGCTGCATTAACTATTCAGTTAATCCCTCCTAAGTCTAGTCAACCCCTCTCCCCCTACATGTTGTATAACTGCTCATCATTCCTTTTTACTTTTTGATGCAAACCGTTCACACCATATTACACTTCTGGTTACACCTGTAGGTAATGCTTATCCTCTTTTTGTATTTGGATTAAGCTTCTCCTAGGACATTTCGTTGTTTGTTAATACTGGTCACATGAGATGACTCTCACTGCTTCCGGTTTTCTTTGTTTATTTATATATCTCTTATGTGTTTCGTTGTTTTACAGCAATGCCAACTTTCATGTGTGCCCTTTAGGCTTTTGTAGCCTTCATGTACCAACATTTCCTACTTATTGCACTGTGTAATGTTCTTTATTTGCTGACTGTTATGAAAACAAAAACATTTCTCTCAATAATAATTATTGAAACAGAAAAATAAAAAGTATAGTAAAGTGTAGTAGTGACATCAATGAGCGAGTAAGTAACTAGCTTTTTTTTTTTTTTTTACTGGAGGTTTAATAGAAATAAATACCACATAGCTCTCAAGCTGAAAGATACTGTAACTGTATGAAAGAAAAGGTTAGACGGGATATTAGTTTTAATGTATACACAGAGACAGCTACTCTAAAGCATTTTGAGGCAAATATTTGGCAATATGCATCAAAAGCATATCTGAGTTTGATGGCACATTATACTGAACTGTAATATCAAAGTTTGCTTTTATTTGGTACTTAAATGGGCACTCTCATTAAAACAAATGTTTGCTATTGCACTCATTATGGTAAATAAAAAATATTTCTAATATACTTAGTTTTAAAAAAAATGAAGTTTTCTATGTTTTATCTGTGCTTAAAAAAGCTCAAGAGCACATTTTCCCCCATCTCAAACACAGACTTTGGACCAAAGCCCAAACACAGGAAGTGCCGCCTGGAGTGCTGAGGGGGGTATGTCCAACCAACAGCATATGGCAGCTAAGTGTGAGAGAAGCGATGATTGAATGAGGCTGGACACACCCCTCAGCACTCCAGGCTGCACTTTCTATGTTTGGACTTCGGTCCAAAGTCTGTGTATAAGATGGGGGAAAATGTGCTCTTGAGCTTTTTTAAGCACAAATAAAACATAGAAAACTTTATATATATAATAATATATATATATATATATATTCAAAATGTTATTGTTCCCCCCCCAAAAAATGTTATTTTAAAGTTTTGTAGAAAGTTTTTTAAACAAAGTATATTAGAAATACTTTTTATTTACCATAAGGAGTGTGATAGCAAAAATTAGTTTACATGTGAGTTACCCTTTAAATAATGTTAAAATAAAAGTAGAAAAAGCCCAGTCCACATCTAGTAGACTGTGAGGTTTTTCTTAGCGATCAACATTTTAAGTTGAACGACGATGAAAGTAGAAAATTACATGAGAGATAAAAGTTCTCATTGCAGTCACATCAATTCCAGTATTCCTTATAGGTAATATTCTTAAAATGTTCCGGTAACAATTTTTGCTGATGTTGTAGACCTAAGCTTCCACATGTGAAGCTGAGGATTATCTAAAAATTATATATGATCACAATTGTTATCATCATGGTGGTAAACCAAACTAAACATGGGTTAAAAAAAACTAAAATATACTATAACTAATAATCCTCCTTTATGGTCCTTTTTGTGTTTGGTACAATACAGAGGATAAATTAACAAACAAAAATCAGACAGAAATCAATTCAAACAACAGGAGTGAGGGTTATGCTCACAAGAGCTTACAATCTATGAAGTAGTAGGGGTTGAAACAAGTGGTAGAAAGTGTTATATTTATACAATTGATTTATTCATTATTGAATCTTTTGCTTAAAGGGGTATTCCAGGCAAAAACTTTTTTTTATATATATCAACTGGCTCCGGAAAGTTAAACAGATTTGTAAATCACTTCTATTAAAAAATCTTAATCCTTCCAATAGTTATTAGCTTCTGAAGTTGAGTTGTTGTTTTCTGTCTAACTGCTCAATGATGACTCACGTCCCGGGAGCTGTGCAGTTCCTATGGGGAAATTTTCCCATCATGCACAGCTCCCGAGACGTGACATCATCATAGAGCAGTTAGACAGAAAACTTCAGAAGCTAATAACTATTGGAAGGATTAAGATTTTTTTAATAGAAGTAACTTACAAATCTGTTTAACATTCTGGAACCAGTTGATATATATAAAAAAGTTTTTGCCTGGAATACCCCTTTAATAAACTGAAAATGGGGCAGCCAGGTATGAATTAAAGAGGAACTTAGTTATAGATGATTGGCAGAATGTAGAGCATGGCTAGGGAGGTAAATAACAAAGAATATGTGAGGAAAATAACTGTGGCTAGTTTTAGCACATGTGTTAAAGGGGTACTCCGCTGCTAAGCGTTTGGAACAAACTGTTCTGAACGCTGTAGCCAGTGCCGGGAGCTCGGGACGTCATAGCCTGCGCCTCCTCGTGATGTCATGCCCCACCCCCTCAATGCAAGTCTATGGGAGGGGGCGTGACAGGGGGCAGGGGGCGTGAATTCATGAGGAGGTGGGGCAATGACATCATGAGTTCCCGACGCCAGTGCTAGAATCAGTTTATTCCAAATGCTGAGCAGTGGAGTACCCCTTTAAGAAGGCATTCCTAGAAGCATAGCTTTTAGTGGAAAATATGATGTTGCACACTGTCAGACAGCTGCTGTAGTTTTATAGATTAAAACTGTTGAGACTTTATATGCCACTGTACAGGGCCTGAGCACACACTTGTTTTTTCATAACATTTTTGCCCATATCATGCACATTTACCATCCCTAGTCCTAAAGCGCTATCTGTTTTTTTCTAGCACAGCTGCCTTTATATTTTTCATTACTGTAACATGTGAGTCATGTGATCACCAGCCTGACCCACGGAAAATCAGTGTTTAATGTGTCAAAACAAGATGTAAGTCTTGGATCAGCTGACTTCCTGTAAACTACAGAATGACATCATCACCCAAAGATCTTTTTGACTGCTCACACACCCATGCCAGACCCCTTTATACAGGTCCAGAAAGATCCCTTTATAAAAAAAAAACTCAGACCATCATTACTTTTCACTCCCAGGTACCACTAAGTATATTTTAAAGAGAGAGATTTATTAACCTTTGTGCAGTGGAATCAGTGGAGCAGTTGCCCATACAAAACCAATACGATTCCAGATCTCATTTTTCTGACATTTGTACACTGAAGAAACCTTCAATCTGGTTGCTCCACTGTTTCCTTGCACAAGGTATGGTACCTTTTAAGGTTACAACTGTCTCGTGGTTCAACAGTAAGTTTACATTAGGTTTAATATTGATTGCAGCATCTAAAGGGTTAAATGTCCAGAAGCAGAGGTATCACCAATCTTGCTGTACTATGCAGTACTTTTACATCGATTGACAATAACTCTATAGCTCCTGAGCCATAAATACATTTCTGATGATGTCAAGGAGTTAAATAACCATAGGGTCATATTTGTGTGCTGTGGTACATACGTTGAGTTCTTAAAGGGGTACTCGGGTGAAAACCTTTTTTCTTTTAAATCAACTGGTGGCAGAAAGTTAAACATATTTGTAAATTAAAAAATACAATGTAGCCAGGACCTTCTAGGTGAGTAAATGAAAATGGATATACGTGGATCGTGCTTCAATAATAATCAATATTTATTATAAAATATAAATAAGATTCAACACTTCTCACAGGGCCCTTGTGAGAAGAACATACATGTTAAAAGGCAACCTAACAATGTATTTAGGCAATAGTATTTTAAACTATAAACCTGGCATAGGATAATAAAATAGCAGAGTAAGATCTGTACCAAACAATTATGTTAAAGAGTTGCTCTTCTGGGTATTTAGGGTAGATATGTCCCTTTTAGATACAGTAGCAAACAGTTTGTAATATTAGAAATTGTTACCGGTCTGTAAGTGGTAACTCAGGCGATGGGTGTTGTTCCCGCAATGGCTGAGTGTCCGTGGTGTGCACAGTTCTCTGTGCGGCGCTTCCAATTGTGAGCCTGGTCCAGTAGTATCTGAGCATGGTGGCAGTCGCTGTCGGCTGAGGCGCTGGCAGGCGCCGAAAATCGCAATGATGTCCGGGGACTGCTGGCGCTGGCGTGCGCTGGAGTTGGTATTCCTCACCGCTTTGCTGGTTGGTGAACAGGACCATGTACTGGAGGGCTGGAAGTTCACCTCGTGTTGCCGGCGTCTGACGTCAGCTGTAGTCAGAGCCCTTTCCTCAGTAGTCATGGCGATGACTACTGAGGAAAGGGTTATATTATACAATCCTGAAACGCGTCTAGTCGTTACCTACTGGCATAGTATTATCCTCGAAGAACTGTGCCCAAACCTCATGGCCAGTTATCTTTTATGAACTGTACCATTATCAGCGCTCTTACTCTGCTACCTACCCGGTTCAGCAGTTCAGATCCATTCCGGTGTAACTATCCTGGTGTAGCCATCCCGGCTCTGACTACAGCTGACGTCAGACGCCGGCAACAAGAGGTGAACTTCCAGCCCTCCAGTACATGGTCCTGTTCACCAACCAGCAAAGCGGTGAGGAATACCAACTCCAGCGCACGCCAGCGCCAGCAGTCCCCGGACATCATTGCGATCTTCGGCGCCTGCCAGCGCCTCAGCCGACAGCGACTGCCACCACGCTCAGATACTACTGGACCAGGCTCACAATTGGAAGCGCCGCACAGAGAACTGTGCACACCACGGACACTCAGCCATTGCGGGAACAACACCCATCGCCTGAGTTACCACTTATAGACCAGTAACAATTTCTAATATTACAGACTGTTTGCTACTGTATCTAAAAGGGACATATCTACCCTAAATACCCAGAAGAGCAACTCTTTAACATAATTGTTTGGTACAGATCTTACTCTGCTATTTTATTATCCTATGCCAGGTTTATAGTTTTAATTACTATATGCCTAAATACATTGTTAGGTTGCCTTTTAACATGTATGTTCTTCTCACAAGGGCCCTGTGAGAAGTGTTGAATCTTATTTATATTTTATAATAAATATTGATTATTATTGAAGCATGATCCACGTATATCCAATTTCATTTACTTAACTAGAAGGTCCGGGCTACATTGTATTTTTTGGTTTTCCCCTTTCTAGCAATTAAGGTATAGTTGCTTGCCCAGTTTGACCTCGGTGCGTATTAGTTGTGAGCTGCACATATCTATATAATATTTGTAAATTACTTCTATAAAAAAATCTTAATCCTTCCAGTACTTATTAGCTGCTGAATGCTACAGAGGGAATTCCTTTCTTTTTGGAACACTGATGACATCACGAGCACAGTGCTCTCTGCTGACATCTCTGTCCATTTTGGCAACCGTGCATAGCAGATGTATGCTAAGGGCAGCATGGTGGCTCAGTGGTTAGCACTGCTGCCTTGCAGTGCTGGGGACTAGGGTTCAAATCCCACTAAGGACAACAATAAATAATGCATTATTATTATTATAATAACGTCAGCAGAGAAAACTGTGCTCGTGATGTCATCAGAGAGCATTCCAAAAAGAAAAGAATTTCCTCTGTAGTATTCAGCAGCTAATAAGTACAGGAAGGATTAAGATTTTTTAATAGAAGTAATTTACAAATATGTTTAACTTTCTGCCACCAGTTGATTTAAAAGAAAAAAGGTTTTCACCGGAGTACCCTTTTAATTAGTTTGAACCTTGACTAGAAATTCTCATTGTGAGCACATTAAATTTTACTACTAAGGCCATTGGTTGGTACAGTTGTATGAAAACAAGGCAAATGCTTCTGATATTACATTACAGAAAAGCTAAATTCTTCTTATTTCTTCCCTTGTCTTTACAGAGTCTCAATGCACATTGTGTGGTGAACCTGAAGGTGAGTGTGCTGGTTTCATCCCTAGCATATTGGTGATAGTAATCTGTCTATAAACATTTGCTAACCCAATTGCCAGCGTCTCAAGTACATGAATAAGCAATTGAATTAAACTGAGTAAGAACAGTACATGCTTTAGGGTGCAGATTATTATCTAGCTGTAGTATAAAGCATGTCCATGGCTATCCTCCTTCATCCTTGTAGGTCTGTAATCTAACCGTGATAGAAAAAGAGGCAAGAGATGGATATGTTTATTGTGTTCGGTGATTTAGAAACTGGTTTCTTTAAAAGGGAACTTTGGTGGGAAAAAAATGTTTTCAAATCAACTGGTGCAAGAAAGTTAAATAGATTTGTAAATCACTTCTATTTAAAAATCTTAACTCTTCTAGTACTTATCAGCTGCTGCATACTACAGCTATACTTCAGAGAATCTTGTGAATTCTTTCCAGTCTGACCTCAGTGCTCTCTGCTGACACCTCTGTCCATGTCAGGAACTGTCCAGAGCAGGATAGGTTTTCTATGGGGATATGATTCTAATCTGGACAGTTCCTGACACAGACAGAGGTGTCAGCAGAGTGCACTGTTGTCAGACTGAAAATAAATTCACAAATTTCTCTGTTTTAAACAGCAGCTGATAAGTACTGGAAGGATTAAGATTTTTTTTAACAAAAGTAATTTACAAATCTGTTTCACTTTCAGGCACCGGTTGATTTTAATACATTTGTTTTCTACTTGTTTCCACTAGAGTTTCCCTTTAATATTTTATCCATTTCACCAACTCTATAAACTCAAGTTCTTCTTCATAACTTCTGCGTGAATGTTTTACATAACTTTCATGGAAATATGACAAACTCCAACAGCTGTCCGGGCATGCTGGGAGTTGAAGTTTTGCAACATCTGGAGGGCCACAGTTTGAGACCACTGATTTATATCAACCCGACAAACCCTTATCAATGGATAGTTAAAACTTTCCCCTATAAAATAGTTTGATGATTATCCATTCTGTATTCTCCTTGCTATAGCAGCACCATCCAAAAGGAAATAAGTGAGAGGTCCAATTATGGACCATTGGGAACTCATTATTTATGTATGGCATCTGTTCAGATCTACCCATGCTTTATATATTGCATTACACTGCACATTCTTTGTCCTCTATGCTATCCCTGATGCACTCCATATTTCAAGGAGGAAATGTGTCGGGATTTTTTTTTAAATCATCACAGGAATGTTGATTTTTTCTGGGGGTCACTCATTTATATTGGGTGAAGTATCGATAGTTTTCTAGGGACTGTAACCACTAAACCCTAGTATGGGAATTTTTTGCAAGGCTGGATAAACATCCCAGTGTTAGTGCAGTGATCTATTTACCGTGGTTTGGTATAGTATCCCTTTTTAAGGGACCTTTTGTTTCTATTTATTATTTTTTTTTTTATCATTTAATGTAAATGTTATAAATGCTAAGTTTAAGGTAGAACCTGTTTTACCAGTGATAGTGATTACCATCATGAGAGACCCATGACTTCCACTGATCGTATTATTCAATATCGGTTCAATCTTTAGTGTTTTTTTCTCATTTGATATCTATACAGTATAAAAAAGAATAAATCTGGCACTAAATATCCTACTGTAACTCTAAAGCATAATGCCTTTAGATTGGGGACAAATTAGGCCATGCGTATGTATGAAGTTGCCGACCTACCCCTGCCTTAATTGCTTGTCTATGATATAATATTATTTGAGTGGCATTATTATTTTACTAATGTAATTACATTTGAAAATAGCTATTTGTCAGATCTAGTTGCTTTGCACTTTGAAGACCCAGAAGAATTACATTCCCAATTTGTCTCTGTAATTACAATCAGCTCTTACTGAATTGTATAATACGGTGTTGGTGGAGCTGATATTTTCCTAATAAAATTTTGCAAAGCTTTTTGAACAAGTGTTAAAGGGGTTATTCACCATAAGGTGATTTTAGTATGTACCTGCCAGACAGTAATGGACATGCTTAGAAAGGATCCTAATTTGGGGCTTGTTGTGAGTCCACCATAATGCTGCTGCTTTCTTTTTGTGAAATGACTATTTCCTGTTGGAGTTTGTTCCCTAACAACAAATCCCATCATTCCTTGTTTGTAAGTGTGAGGTCACTTTTTCTCCCTCCCACACATCAGCCACCCTACCCACTGAAAAAACACCTGTGATCCTTTCAATGCAATAGACCAGTGTTTTCTGACCAGGGTGCCTTCAGCTGTTGCAAAAACAGAATGATCTTCCTCCAACCCAGTGGTCGCTCACCGAAGAATTGTGAGACCACCATCAAACACAGGTACAGACACTATAATATGAATTAAACTAACTTTACAGCCCCTGTAGCATAGTGAAATAAAAAAAATCCTGAAATACCCCTTTAAATCTAACAGCATCCTTATTTTCTACATGGGCATAACTAGAACTGAATGGATCGTGAAAAACACCTACTTGTGATCACTAGCGTGAGCACTGCAGTGCATTCATTATGTTGATTGGATGTTGATCAGAACAGATCATATAATGATGACCTATCCAGATAATAGGCCATTGCTATTACAGTCTGGGAAACTATTTTGAAATGATCTTATCTGTATTGCGTAACCTCTGGGTCTGATGGAGACAGCATCATTGCCACTGCCTCATTAAATGCTAGGTAGACTCTAAAGGAGAAGACAGAAGAAGCTTCAAAAAGGTAGCCTGACACCAGATCTGCTCCTGCTAGATTAAGACAATAAACAGGTTACTTTTTAATTTGCTCGTCTATTTATTAGGATATATTAAGTGTTGTGAACGGATTTGTCAAAAATGTTAACTGTGTTGTTAGGGGATACAGCTAGGAGTTAAAGTTGTCCTGTAGCACATTCAACCTTGAGGAGCTCCAGCAGCACATAAATAGGGGTACACTTTAAGTGGGCTCTGTCATTAAAAATAATTGTTGCTATTCCACTCCTTGTGTTAAATAAAAAATATTTCTAATGTACTTTGTTTAAAAAAAATGAAATTTTCTATGTTTTATTTGTGTTTAAAAAAAGCTGCCACTAGGTGTCCCTCTACTTGTCCAGAGCACATTTCCCCCTAAGGGGTGCAGCCTTAGCCAATCATAGCCCATCTCACACTGAACTTCTCTTGGCTGTGTGTAGCAGAGTGAGGGAGAAAGTTCCCCCCTGTATGGCTTCAGATGATGTCACGCCTGCTGGGGAACACCCCTTTCCAGTCTGTGAATCTGACTGAGCAGAAAATACAGAGAAGTATCAAGGTAGAAAACTAAAAAAATACTAAAAATAAAGGCAAGGGGTAGTTTATCATGATGGGTGCAGTGAACTGGGAGGATTATAACATTTTACAAGATCATGACAGGTACTATTTTAATAGACTTGACGGAGAGAAAAGAGAAGCTCTCAATATGTTGTTATTGTTTACTATAGACATAGAATTGCAACTATCATTGTCAAATAGTCAAGAGTAGAATGTGTTGTGTAGATTAAAATGTTGAACTCTATGTGTCTGGCACTTTACCTTTTACAAAGATGTTATCATGTATTGGCATTGAGAAGCCCTATTCTGGTAATGGTACTGCACTGTTTTACATGTTGTATGCTACAGAGTCTGGACACTGCCTATTGCCTTCAGTAGGAGCTGGTGAACTATTCTATCAATGTTGTCTCCATGTTCTGCGCTACAATAGTTGATGATACCAGGAATATTCCAGAAATCTTGGTTGTCATCCTGCAGGAGTAGATAGAAGGTGTTGGTCAGTGGGAGACATTGCACAAGTGCACTACACTGATCTCCTGATGGACGTTGTGGCACCAGTGTTTCACCACAGTGACTGTAAGTGGAGCTAGGTATATCTTTAAAAGTGCATATGTGCACTAAACAAATGAGAGAGAGAGAGGCATAGACAGGCACTGAGGAGCACTAAGTCAGAAGCAGATAAAGTAAAGCCTGAGGTACAGTCTAAGCGACTACCATGTGAAGAACATATTTCTTATCACATACATGGACACAGACTGGAACTAACCAGTGTTCTGCATTTCCGACATACTTTTATGTGCAATATGCTTGGAATAGGTGACAGGTCACTTATTCCAGCATATTTAAAATGCATGCTGAAAAAGAATATGCACTGCAGTTCACAGGGTCAATTGAGATGTTTATTCCTAAAAAGAACAATGGGGTACGTAATTGTCACAGTGTGTTCAGAAGTAAAGAATGGGAAAAAATTACCAGATACCATACTGATCCAATAAGGCTTTAGTTTTTTACTAGCAATGGTTTAGCCTAGTATACATGTTCACTCAATGAATCTTTCTCACAGATTCCAGCATTGATTAGTAATTCAGAATCTACACTATTGTTCAAGAGGCTGGTGGGTGGAGGGAACTCCAACTCATTGTACAGGACTAGCAAGTGCGCGCGCATCACCAAGCAGACTGCCGCTCTTGGGATGCAAGAATATGGATTTTATGAGATCTGCTGCATGAAAAGATCAAACACATCCCTGGAATTGTCTCTGTCACTTGTGTATGCCGCCCTCAGATAGGTAGCATAAACCTGTAGCCCTCTCCGTCTCTATCACCACAAGCCATATACACCCCCCCCCCACCCTCCCTCATATATTCCCCCATAATCAGTTTCTTTCACATAGTGATTCCAAGAACAACATCAACAAGAACCCTTTGTTATATGACTGTGTATTGGCTTTACAATAGAATTGCTTAGACTCTTACATACTTTTGTTTCACTAATTAGCAAATTCTCTATTATTACATCAATATATATTTTATAAATAATTACACTTGATAATTATGCAACGTAGCAGCTGACTCTCCAGATGGCGCACTAAAAACTTCCCAAAAAGAAAAGAAAGCTCCGTAAGTTTCAGAAACTTTAGGATTCAGATGAGTGCATTTCCTGCAATGCACCTAATTAATAAGCGTAAATGCTTGTCAGGCAACCGGCAACCGGGTGTCTATATTTGGAAGGGAGCTTCAGTGTGTCATATGGTGAGGATGTCTTGGCTTGCAGATGCACAGCTACGTTCTGCATGCGAAATGAGTTAAAGTGGCCAGCTTTTATATCTTTTATACAATCCTTTTTATTTGTCATCTGCATTTTGATAGCAATATAAACTGCTTTATTTTACAACGCATACCATGTTTAAAGATCTATAAAAAAAAAAAAGCTGTTCCAGGAGACAACCCACATTGCAACTACAGATGCAGCATTGTGAATGCCAATGATCTATTTGATAATCTTTATTTCATTTTTAGGGTCTCCTACACCTAAAACATACTCCGGTCTAGTCAGGACTATTTATCCTTATATTCACCGGTGAGCAGATTACCACATATACAGTGATGACTGATGTGCACTAAACAGGATATAGACAGCTTGAATCAACAACCTCATGTATCAACACATTATTTGGGAAGGGAGACACAATATTTCAGATTTATCTGCACTTTCCGAGATTTTGGCAATAGTTGCACCAAGTTTTGATCAATCTCGTCGTAGTGTGTTGCATTCTCATCTAAAACACAAGTATTATGTTTAAACACTGTTTACATGTCACTTGAGAAAAGGTCATAGCTTACCAAGAGGGGTATGGCTTCATGATGAAGAGGTGTGACCTGAAATGACAAGTTGTGGCAAGATATGCCATAATGCTGATGCATATTTTTTTTAAGACAAAAGACAGTCTTAAAGCTAAGACTAAACAGTCTAAAACTACTACTAAATTTACGGAGCCCCGACAGCCCGCGCTGCCTTCGGCAATCTCCGGCTCTGCCATTGAGATGTATTGAGGGGGCATGTCGGACGCCGCTTTGTGCGGGGGTCGACACCCGCTATCTGGGCGGAGAGCCAGGGCCCCGTACAGAGAGATCGCAGGGGGCCCCAGCGGTCGGACCCCCGCGATCTCAAACTTATCCCCTATCCTTAGGATAGGGGATAAGTTTTTCACTACTGGACTACCTCTTTAAGTAACATTTGCAACTTTTTGTCTCCAGTGACTTCCACAGGGAAGTCAAAATGCACAAAAAAAAATATCTGAAATTTAATTTTATTGCTGCAGATTTTGCTGCAAAATTCTACATAAACTTTTAGATCTCTGCAGTATTTGCAACTGAATTTCCCATGCAGTAAATAATGTGCCTTTCTAGCAGGGATAAAATAAAAAACAAATATTAATACATGATGGGTAGAGATGAGCAAGCTGAATCCGGCGAACCTGGATAGGACCCGAACTTTAGGACTTTTCTGGCTCGGTGAACACTCAAGCTTTCTGGCTTGCATGAGCTGTTAAATAGAGTGAAAACCGTGAAGGCTTGGTTTTTGGCAGACGAAAGAAGCAGGGCGGCCAGGGAGCGCTGAGATGATGTCAGGACATCAGCAAATCACATGATAACCCAGGTCTATCATGTTATTTGCTGTTACTGTGTCAATCAGCTCAAAGGCCAATAGGACACAGCAAGAGGGGAGGGCATCTTTACACAAATAAGAGAGCAGTGACACCACCCACTGCATTCAGAGTAGCAGAACTGCTGGAAAGAGAGAGGGAGAGACAGAAATAGGGACAGTTAGTGATTAGAAAGATAGAGACTGAGATACAGATTAGAAATAGAGAAGAAATAGGAACAGTTAGTGATTAGATAGAGAGATACAGATTAGAAATAGAGACCCTACGTGTGTGTTTGTGTGAACAGGATTCAATCCCTATACAAGAAGAAACCTATAGGGGCTCCTATACACCAAAACAGCATATAAGGGGACATCCTGAACCAGCTGTAGTAGTCAGTGCGCTGCAGTGATCTGTGCCACCCACAAAGTGTGTTTAAGTGGCACCTATATATGCCTATAGGGCCTGTGCACACAGTAGTGATTTGTCTCTATAATAGTGTTCCTGATCCAGCTACAGTAGCCAGTGAGGTGCATTGATCTGTGCTACCCACCCACAGAGCCTATTGAATGCAACTATATATCTATAGGGGCTGTCAACACAGTTGTGAATATAATAGATTTCTGCAAACACCTTCAGTATTCATTGTAGTGTCATATCTGCCACGCAAAATGCATGTTGAAGTTACACATATGCAGCCTGTAGTGCAACAGTTCTGTTGCATTTAATATTGTCCTGCAAACACCTTTAGTGTTGAAGTTACTCATATATAATAGAGTAATAATGTAGTACAGGTACAGGCAACGGCAGCCAGGTGTCCTGTGGTAGTAGTGGCAGCTGCATTAGCCATCCCAAGTTTTCACTTCCTGAGAGAAGTTATGTGGTTTCACAGGATGATTCAGCTTTACTTTAATATTTCTGTTATATGACTTCTGAGGAGGAAGAGGAAGCCAATATGATGGTGAGCCACCAGTCAGTGAATTCCTTTGCCTCTACACTCACATGGGGAAGTGATAAAGGTCCATCCTAGACCCTGTGCTTCCTCATCTCTAGCTTTACCTCCCCCGCCCCTACTGCTATGCAGAAGGATATCACTAGCCATGACGAGGAGTTGTGTGGGGACAGTCAAGCTTTGGAGTGTGTTGGCGAGGTGAACGAGGTAGAATCAGTGGTTGAGCCCAGCAAAAGCTTGACTGGTGGTGGTAGGGGTGGTGGGGATACTGTAAGGCGTCAAAGTGGCTATGCTGAGGGGGACAAGGAGCCCAAGAAGTTTATGCAGGGAGGCGTGGAGTGGACGATGAGGAGTTTGATGTTGACGATGTGGTGTTTGACAGGACATGGGAACCACCTGGGCAAGAGCTGATGTGTTCAGAGCAAGAGGGTAGTGGCAGATTTAGCGAAGATGAGCAAAACTGAGGTAGGGGAAGAAAACCTATGAAAAGTAACAGGTGTAGGGCTACTTATCTGATGAGCTCAGGTGACAGCGACTCTGCTGCATGTTCAGGTTTTTTTTTTTTTAAACCATACAGAGGAGGGGCACAGTCAGGTGGTGCTGTCTCTGTCCAATATTCTGATGTGTGGAACTTCTTTTCTACCTTACCTGATGAAGAGAACGTGGCAATATGTTATCTCTGCAAACAGACATGGCCAGAGTCCGGGTGTAGGAACTATGTCTCTATGTAGGCATATGGAGTGTCACCACAAGGCAGTGTGGGACAGGCTGCTGCTGATTCTCCAGATCCCTCCCAACTGTCAAACAGCCAGGTCTCTTCCACAGGCAGCACATTTTTGAGATTGGCCTCATCTGTGTTGTGCCCTCCTCCTCCCTGATCGCGTCAGTTGTGCACTGGGGAATACATGTCTTCCAGACAACAGTAGTCTCCCAGTCGCTCTGTTGTATTGCACTTTAATTCATACCTGGCCAAGCTGTTGGTGGCACAGGCCCTCCCATAGCATCTTGTGGACTCCACGGCCTTCAGGCAACTCATGGGGTGTGCCCAGCCCAGGTGGCACGTACCTAGTCACCATTATTTTGCAAAGAAAGCTGTCCCCACTTTGCACAATCGTGTGATGGAGAGGGTGGGCCACTCCATGATCTTGTCTATGTGCACATGGTTAATACATGGAGTAGTAGCTACGGCCAGGGGTAATACATGGTCAAAGAATAGTTTTGCGCTCTTGCTGTGATCTCAGTGTGATCTCCCAGCCAGGCCTGGGCGGTCTGGCTGGGGAAAAATTCTAATTTCATTTTTTTTGGAAACCTGCTACTTCCAGTCAGGCCTGGGCCACCTGGCTGTCTGGGGCAAATTTCGAATTGATTCTGGTTGCTTCTGCAAACACCCTGTGGCCAGTCGGGGCTGCTGGCCAAATTCAAATAGATTTTTTTGGATACCTGCTTCTTCCAGGCAGGCTTGGGCCGCCTGGCTGGTGCAAAATTCTAATAGATTTTTTATTTTTTTTGGAAACCTTCTACCTTCAGCCATGCCTGGGCCGCCTGGCTGAGGCAAAATTCTAATTGATTTTAACCCCTTAAGGATCAAGCCCATTTTGACCTTAAGGACCTGGCCAATTTTATTTTTGTATTTCCGTTTTTTCCTCCTTGCCTTCTAAAAATCGTAACTCTTATATTTTCATCCACAGACTAGTATGACTTGTTTTTTGCACGACCAGTTGTCCTTTGTAACAACATCACTCATTTTACCATAAAATGTATGGCGCAACCCAAAAAATACTATTTGTGCTGGGAAATTAAAAAGAAAACCACAATTTTTAAATTTTGGAAGGTTTAGTTTTCACGCCGTACAATTTACGGTAAAAATTACATGTGTTCTTTATTCTGTGGGTCAATACGATTAAAACGATACCCATGATTACATACTTTTCTATAACTGATGCACTTAAAAAAAATCGCAAACTTTTTAACCAAATTAGTATGTTTAAAATCTCTCTATTTTGACGACCTATATAGAGATGTTGCAAATTGTTCGCCGGCGAACAGTTCCCAGCGAACTTAGCATGTTCGCGTTCGCATCGCCGGGCGAACATATGTGAAGTTTGATTCGCCCCCTATACTTTAACATTGCGGTAAACTTTGACCCTATGAGTCAGAGTCAGCAGACACATTACAGCCAATCAGCAGCAGTCCCTCCCTTCCAGACCCTCCTACCTCCTGCACGGACGCCATTTTACCTTCATTCGGCATGCTGCAGGCTTAGAAAGTGGAGGGACAGAGAAGCTGCTCCTGCTGTAATAGGGAAAGCGATAGCTAGGTTGCTGCTAGGTGGTGTATTCAGGGTCCAGTTTACTCCTAAAGCACTAGTGTAACATCTGCTTTAAGGACAGCACCCAAAAAAGCCCTTTTTAGGGCTCAAATATCAGTCCATGTGTCTTGCAACAGCTGGATGCACCCTGGTTGGGAGGGAACCACTGGTTAAAAGGGGTACTCTGGTGTAAAACTTAATTTCCTTCAAGCAACTAACTACAGTATTAAAAGGGCTATAAGTTCAGTCCGTGTTTCTTGCAACTGCTGGAGGCACCCTGGTTGGGGACCTCTGCTTAAAAGGGGAACTCCGCTGGCAACCTTTTTTGCTCATTGTCACACTAGTGCAAATCACATTTGGTGCGACAGTTGTTCAAATAAAAATGAAAATACCTTTTTTGGCTTTGAAATAAAACCAGTGCTGCCTAAAGGGGGGCTCTAACTATGTGCTTGTGCTGCCTAATATGGGAGAATCTATGTGCTGCCTAAAGTGGGGATCTAAATATGTGCTGCCTAAAGGGAGGCTCTAACTATGTGCTGCCTAATATGGGGAATCTATGTGCTGCCTAAAGGGGGGCTCTATCTATGTGCTGTCTAACATGGGAAAATCTATGTGCTGCCTAAAGGGGGGATCTAACTATGTGATGCCTAAAGGGGGGCTCTATGTGTTGCCTAAAGGAGGCTAAAGCACGTTATTCCAAAGAATTTAGGAATAATAGGTGATTTATGCCCTTTATGGATTAAAACCAGACTCTGCATCAACTATGTAATTTTCCATGGGAGTTTTGCCATGGATCCCCCTCCAGCACGCCACAGTCCAGGTATTAGTCCCCTTGAAACAACTTTTAAATCACTATTGTGGCCAGAAAGAGTCCCTGTGGGTTTTAAAATTTGCCTGCCCATTGAAGTCAATGGCGGTTCGCCCGATTCGCGAACATTTGCGGAAGTTCGCGTTTGCCGTTCACGAACCGAAAATTTTATGTTCGCGACATCACTAGACCTATAACTTTTTCATTTTTCCGTATAAGTGGCGGTATGAGAGCTAATTTTTTGTGCATTGATCTGTACTTTTAATTGATACCATATTTGTGTATATAAAACTTTTATAATTTTTTTTAATTTTATAATAACAAAAAAGCAGCAATTTTGGACTATTTTTTTTATTGTTCACGCCGTTCACCATACGGGGTCATTAAAATTATATTTTAATAGTTCGGACATTTACACACGCGGCGATACCAAATATGTTTACTAATAATTTTTTTTTACACTTTTTGGGGGTTAAATGGGAAAAAGGGACATTTAAAATTTTTATTAGGTGAGGGAATTTTTCACATTTTTTTAAACTTATTTTTTTAAACTTTTTTTTTATAAATTTTTTTTACACTTTAATAGTCCCCATAGGGGACTATTTATAGCAATCAGTTGAGTGCTAATACTGTTCAATGCTATGCATAGGGCATGGCACTGATCAGTGTTATCGGCTATCTTCTGCTGTGGTCTGCTTGATCTCAGACGAGAGCTGAAGAAGCGGCGGCGGAGGATAACAGTAGCCGTGACCTGCCGCACATGACCCGAGCATCGCTCGTAGCCAAGTACTGCCGCACCAGGATGCACATTTACGTCCTTGGTCATTAAGGGGCTCAAGGTTTCTCAACCTGCCACTGTATGCAGAATACTACAACTCCATAGAGTAAACTACTGTGTGATATGCTCCAACCAGCCAGGCCTGGGTCACCTGGCTGGCCAAATTCAAATTAATTTCTATGGTTTCTCAACCTGCTGCTTTATGCAGGCTACTACTCTTCCTCCACTAAACCACTGTTACATGCTGAAGGTTGCTGTTGGCCTGGGTCACCTGGCTGGCCAAATCAGGGGTTTAGTACTGATAGGCAGTGTTACAAACATGTTTAGAGGCTTATTTCATTGCCAGTTCGAGTCGAGCCAAGCCAAACTAAACTCGCAATTTCCAAAAAGTTTGGCGAGTCCGGTGAACCAAACTTTTCAAAAGTTCGCTCAACTCTAATGATGGGTAATAATACTGAATGTAATTGTATTAACCTGTCCTTAATCTCTCTGTTAATTATATGGATTCTCTTTTTCACATTGTATTATATTATGTTTTATGGGTAGATATCATTTACAACAATAGCCCTCCATTTTTACAGATTGCACTTTTTTCCTTATGCTTATAACAATGCACCAAAGAAAAGATATTGTCGCACAATGTACAATGAATTTGACACATTTTTGAAACCCTTTTTTTTGTAGGCTGGCTTGTTAGATCTCTACAATACCCAATGAGTGGAGTGAGATTGCTTTTTAAAAAGTCCTAAATAGTAAATATGTTTACTAGGGATGAGCGAATCGAATCTGACGAATCCAAATTCATTACGAATTTAAGGAAACATTTGATTCGTAACTAATGCGAATATCGCCACGATTCGATCGTGCAAATCACTTCATTAAACTCCATTTAGTCCGGTCCAGACTCCAGGGCCGGGCATCTAAAATGGCGGATCCACATGTGAGGACATGGGGCAGGGAATCCTGGGAAGGAGGGAACAAGGGTTGGCAGGATGACCCTTAATCACATGCAGCATGCAGCTTATCAGCAGCCAGCCACCCCTGTGATGTCGCAGCCCTATATAATCGTCAGACATCTTGCGGCCAGTCACATCAGCGTTCTATTACAGAGAGAGAAGAGGACAGACAGCAGTGTGTGTTGCACAGAAAAGCATTTTTACAGCAGTGATTCACCTCCCAGTCACATCAGCGTTAGATTGCAAAGAGGAACAGAGAGCCGTGTGTTGCACAGAAAAGTTTTTTTACAGCAGCGATTCACCTCAAGCCCAAATGAAGCCTAGAAGCACTGATAGGGAAGGCAGTGAGATTGAGAGAGAAAGTTCTCAATTTTGGATGTAATACACAGGGCCTGTGTGCTGCAGCACTGGTGTGTACAACAACTGAAAAGCTAATAGTAGCCAGCCAGTTAGGGTTAGCAGAGCACTAAAAGAGTATTGTTCTCTATTAAGTGTAATCTGTGCGTACATCTAAGTGGTGTATCATCTTGTTCCTGTTAAAGTCTTAAAGGGGTTATCCAGGAAAAAACTTTTTTTTATATATCAACTGGCTCCAGAAAGTTAAACAGATTTGTAAACTACTTCTATTAAAAAATCTTAATCCTTTCAGTATTTATGAGCTTCTGAAGTTAGGGTTGTTCTTTTCTGTCTAAGTTCTCTCTGATGACACGTGTCTAGAGAAACGCCCAGTTTAGAAGCAAATCTCCATAGCAAACCTCTTCTAAACTGGGCGTTTCCCGAGACACGTGTCATCAGAGAACACTTAGACAGAAAAGAACAACCTTAACTTCAGAAGCTCATAAGTACTGAAAGGATTAAGATTTTTTAATAGGAGTAATTTACAAATCTGTTTAACTTTCTGGAGCCAGTTGATATATGAAAAAAAGTTTTTTCCTGGAATACCCCTTTAAGTGCCTAGATACTGTGAAAGGCCAGGCAAAAGTACATACCTGCTGGTGTTGTAGACAAATACTGTTTTAAGCGTGCTGGAGCGCATTGTCCTCCCCCCATAAGTGCATACCACATACGTACATCGAAATGGTGTACCATTTTGTTCCTGTTAAAGTCTTAATGGCCTAGAAACAAATCTTACAAATCTTCCTCCAGTAAAGCCACACTCCCAACATCTGTAAAAAGTAAAACTGGTGAGCAAAGCACTAATTTGCCCACTTTGACTCAAATGTATAATAAATATGCAAAAGTAAAGATGGCCATGAATTCAAGGCACAGATGATGCTTAATAATAGGTGCAAGAGCAATGATAAAGTTCCCCAATGAATGAGCTCTCTTGGTAATCTAGAGCATTAGGAATGCAATGTGCATGTACAGGAAAAACTTTATTTAAGGATCTACTCATTAAGTGTTTCCCCTTTTTACCTATCACTTTCCAACTTTTGTGTTCAAATAAGAGACTTCTAGTACGATAGTGGGGGCTGGGAATTCTCTCTATACAGAGCA
This sequence comes from Hyla sarda, assembly GCF_029499605.1. Lineage (NCBI taxonomy): Eukaryota > Metazoa > Chordata > Amphibia > Anura > Hylidae > Hyla > Hyla sarda. The sequence goes on from NC_079191.1 coordinate 182,446,238, forward strand.
TTCTGGGTACCTAAAAAAAATGAATCCCACCTCTTGGGCATAAATAATGTTTATTTTCGGTCATGCCAGCTGCATGACTGAGGATTGGCATCTCTCCCGACTTCTGTATAGGACTGTCAGCAGTTTTAATATCTCAAAATTTAAATACATAGTGAGTCTGGTCTGGGGTCTGTATTTTTTATGTGGACTGGTCTTGGTTCTGTATTTATTTAAGGCGCCTGGTTTGGGGTCTGTAGTCTGTATTTGTTTAGCCTCTCTGGGCTGGGGGTCTGTGCTTGCTCAGGAGGAGTCCAGTGTCTGTACAGTGTTCCCTCAATTACAATATTAATTGGTTCCAGGACAACCATTGTATGTTGAAACCTTTGTATGTTGAGACCATAACTCTATGAAAACCTGGTAATTGGTTCTGAAGCCACTAAAATGTTATCCAAAAATAGGAAAAAGTGAAGAATAAAGAAAAATAAGCAGATTAACTAATATAGATAAAGCAAATCTTTACATATAAATGTAAGAAAGATCTGCTGGGAGCTGTAAATCACTGTCTATGTAGAGGACAGGAGCTTCTTCAGGGTCCTGTACAGTACATGCAGTGTCTCAAAAAAGTAACATGAGCCGCCCTTACCTGGTGTTCAAAGGAGCAGCTAACTGTGGTACAGGTAAATAGTAGTACAGAATATGTAATACCACCCTGTACTGTAGGGGGCGCTACCAGACAGGAGTTCAGGGCATGCACCTCAGTAATACAGGTGCTTTATCAGTGAATACCCATTCTGATTGGTCAGTTCTTCCAGTTATTAACACATTTCACAGATCTGGACTGTCTGTACATTGTATTTTGAGTCTGGTTTCAAGTTACAATGGTCCAGAAAAGACGATTGTATGTTGAAACTATTGTATGTTGAGGGATCACTGTATACATTAGTCATGTTTGAGAGTCAGATGTCCTATATTATGCTTTTTTCTACATAAAAGGGCAGGACTGGGGGCAAAACAAAAATTCTGCTTTATAAATCGCATTTTAAAATCTCTCTGATGCCATCACCAAACTTTCCTTGGTCACTCCCTGTCTATGCCTCACACCCCTGCAGCAGATTAAAAACAAAAAATCTGGGCAGAAGTCATAATGATGTATTCTCACATGTCCTGTTCTAATACCAAAGCCTAAAGGTAACTGTATGAAATATATGCATCCCTCATTTTTTATTTTGATGACTTAGTTATTTGGATCAATTTATATAAACTAAAAACATATAGAGGGAGATTTATCAAAACCTGTGCAGAGGAAAAGTTGCCCAGTTGCCCCATAGCAACCAATCAGATCACTTCTTTTATTTTACTAAGGACTTGTTAAAAATCAAAGAAGTGATCTGATTGGTTGCTATGGGAAACTGGGCAACTTTTCCTCTACACAGGTTTTGATAAATCTCCCCCATAGATGTAATTTATCACTCCCTGCAACAGATTTGGTAAAATTGCTCAAGTGTTTGCACCAGCACGGTTTTTGTGCAGAAAATGTTACACAAACGTCCACTGTGCGCAAAACAATCTGCTCAGATCCCCTGCGCCACTTGGCGCTGGTGAAGTGAACTATAAATTCTTCCCATAGGGGGAGATTTATCATTGCTTTTAGAGCATTTTTTTTGTCTATGTTTTGGCGCAGTTAAGGCGCAAGCAGTACATTTAGCGACTTTTATGCGTCTTTTGATATAGACCGTTTCACTCTTTTTGCCTACCCATAGAACTTTTTCTTTTTGACCATGCAGTGGTCACGTATTTATCATTTGCGACTTTTGTCAAAAGTCGCTATTTTGTGCGCAAAGGTACTTTTTTTAGGCACAAAGCTACACCCCCTACCATTAGGCGTGAGAATCACTGCTACCTTCCACAATTCAACCTTTAACCTCTTGTGGACGACAGCGTCCACTTCCCTTCTATGACACGTGTTCAGGAGCTGAGCGCGGGTCATAGCTGGGTGGTCCTGGCAGCTATCTGCCACCAGGACCCATCTCTAATGCCAGACATCACCGATCACGGTGATGCCCGGCTTTAACCCCTTAGACACTGCAATCAAATTTGATTGTAGCGTCTAAAATGCAAGTAAAAATGTCCCGGCAGCTGTGTGAAAGTAAGTAAAAACACCTATCCTTCCAAATTAAGGACCCGGGAAAGCGTCTACTTCCCTCACTCACAAGAAATAGTCTAGAAAAAGTGTATGTGGTAGAGCTTTTCCCACCCAAAGCAGAGCTGCGCAAAATTCATCATCCTGCTGCACCTTCTTGATAAATAAGATGCACGCTAGTCAAACCCACCACTCAAATAAACATGGGAAAATAGCTCTACCGTAGGCATTCTATGATAAATCTGGGCCATAGCCTTTGAGTTTTAGAATAAAATCTTTTGCTTCCTCTATAGCTTCCACTCTCTTGTTTGGGAAGCAGCACCGGTGTTGTTGTGCGTATACATTGTAGTTTACAGTATATCCTCTTGAGCTTAGAGCATGCACTTTAAGCTCCCGGCTATTCAGCTGCTGGGAGCACATACTGTATATAAATGATTACTGAAGCCTTGAATGTGTGTATTCTCCAGTGTAAATCACTGGACAGATCTAATTGAACTGCACAGCAGCTTAATGCATTCAGAATGGAGGTGATTACTGCCTTTAGCCGCAATGACAGATACTGCAGAGGTAGCTTTAACCCCTTAAGGACGCAGGACGTAAATGTACGTCCTGGTGCGGTGGTACTTAACGCTCCAGGACGTACATTTACGTCCTGTGCATAACCGCGGGCATCGGAGCGATGCCCGTGTCATGCGCTGCTGATCCCGGCTGCTGATCGCAGCCAGGGACCCGCCGGCAATGGCCGACACCCGCGATCTCGCGGGCGTCCGCCATTAACCCCTCAGGTGCCGGGATCAATACAGATCCCGGCATCTGCGGCAGTGCGCGATTTGAATGAATGATCGGATCGCCCGCATCGCTGCTGCGGGGATCCGATCATTCAGAACGCCGCACGGAGGTCCCCTCACCTACCGGCTCCCGGTGTCTCCTGCTCTGGTCTGAGATCGAGCAGACCAGAACAGAAGATAGCCGATAACACTGATCTGTTCTATGTCCTATACATAGAACAGATCAGTATTAGCAATCATGGTATTGCTATGAATAGTCCCCTATGGGGACTATTCAAGTGTAAAAAAAATGTAAAAAAAAATGTAAAAGTAAAAGTAAAAATAAAGTGAAAAATCCCCTCCCCCAATAAAAAAAGTAAAACGTCCGTTTTTTCCTATTTTACCCCCAAAAAGCGTAAAAAAAATTTTTTATAGACATATTTGGTATCGCGGCGTGCGTAAATGTCCGAACTATTAAAATAAAATGTTAATGATCCCGTACGGTGAACGGCGTGAACGAAAAAAAAAAAAAGTCCAAAATTGCTACTTTTTAAATACATTTTATTTAAAAAAAATTTTTAAAAAATGTATTGAAAGTTTTTACATGCAAATGTGGTATCAAAAAAAAAGTACAGATCATGGCGCAAAAAATGAGCCCCCATACCGCCGCTTATACGGAAAAATAAAAAAGTTAGAGGTCATCAAAATAAAGGGATTATAAACGTACTAATTTGGTTAAAAAGTTTGTGATTTTTTTTTAAGCACAACAATAATAGAAAAGTATATAATAATGGGTATCATTTTAATCATATTGACCCTCAGAATAAAGAACACACGTTATTTTTACCATAAATTGTACGGCGTTAAAACGAAACCTTCCAAAATTAGCAAAATTGCGTTTTTCTTTTTAATTTCCCCACAAAAATAGTGTTTTTTGGTTGCGTCATACATTTTATGATATAATGAGTGATGTCATTACAAAGGAGAACTGGTCGCGCTAAAAAACAAGCCCTCATACTAGTCTGTGGATGAAAATATAAAAAAGTTATGATTTTTAGAAGGCGAGGAGGAAAAAATGAAAACGTAAAAATTAAATTGTCTGAGTCCTTAAGGCCAAAATGGGCCTGAGTCCTTAAGGGGTTAAACTACATCCATGCTATTATTCCTCAAATTTATTGGAGGTAGGCCTTTATGATATTTATATTATTTGTTTTAGACATATCTGTTTAATATTCGTTATAATCAGATAACAAAAAAAGCAGCATGATACTACTGTATGCTCATTCTTGTATTAGCATTTGCATGATAAACCCAGCAGTACAATGGGGGAAATTCATTAAAACTTGCGTAGTGGAAAGTTGCTGAGTTGCCCATAGCAACCAATCAGATCGCTTCTTTCATTTTTGAAAAGACCTTTGGAAAATGAAAGAAGCGATCTGATTGGTTGCTATGGGCAACTGGGCAACTTTTCCTCTGGACTGGTTTTGATAAATCTCCCTCAATATCTTCTGGATCATAAAATAGACACATTGGGGGGTATTTATCAATTTTGCCTGTTGACAGTTTCCTTTTACCCCTTTTTTTTTTCACTTTGGTTTACGTGGACATGGACCAAATTTATCATTTGGTGCAAGTTGTTAGTAATTTTGGCTGAAATGTTGACATCAGCTGTTCACAGCGCCTTTTACACAGAACTTACCGCCACAGAGGACACGTATTTTACCCTGTAGAGCAGCCATTTTGGAGCCCCTCCTGTAGTATATCAGCAAGCGACATGAGGTACTTTCTTTTGCGGGGTTTATAGTCACCATGTGAAATGGATTTTATTTTCAACTTGGGTAGTTTTTTTTTTTTTTGTTACTTTAGTGCAGTGGTCTTCAACCTGCGGACCTCCAGATGTTGCAAAACTACAATTCCCAGCATGCCCGGACAGTCCGGGCATGCTGGGAGTTGTAGTTTTGCAACATCTGGAGGTCCACAGGTTGGAGACCACTGCTTTAGTGCTTACCTTTCCTGAACCTGTGCGGCCATGTCCAATGCTGGCTCAACAGAGGGTGAAGGTTCCTCAGAGACAACTATGTCGCAGGATAGTATTGAGCAGCCCTTTTTAATGTATTTTGACGCCTTTACATTTTCTGACATTGCTAAGGGTGGGTTCACACTACGTTTTGTCCCATACGGGAGCGCATACGGCAGGAGGGAGCTAAAAGCTCGCGCTCCCGTATGTAACCGTATGCGCTCCCGTATGCCATTCACTTCAATGAGCCGACCGGAGTGAAACGTTCGGTCCGGTCGGCTCATTTTTGCGCCGTATGCGCTTTTACAACCGGACCTAAAACCGTGGTTGACCACGGTTTTAGGTCCGGTTGTAAAAGCGCATACGGTGCAAAAATGAGCCGACCGGACCGAACGTTTCACTCCGGTCGGCTCATTGAAGTGAATGGCATACGGGAGCGCATACGGTCACATACGGGAGCGCGAGGTTTTAGCTCCCTCCTGCTGTATGCGCTCCCGTATGGGACAAAACGTAGTGTGAACCCAGCCTTAGTGTGTTTTCCATGTGCAAAATTTCTTGGCGGGGATTTGCGCCAAAAAAAGGGATTTGCGCCAAAGATCGATTGGCGCAAATGATGAATTACTGACTAAAGTTAAAATCACACACAGGACCGTGTTATTTTGAGAAAGTTGTAAAAATGATAGTGGAGAAGATTAGAGATGAGCGAACTTACAGTAAATTCAATTCGTCACGAACTTCTCGGCTCGGCGGTCGCTGACTTATCCTGCATAAAGTAGTTCAGCTTTCAGGTGCTCCGGTGGGATGGAAAAGGTGGATACAGTCCTAGGAGACTCTTTCCTAGGACTGTATCCACCGTTTCCAGCCCACCGGAGCACCTGAAAGCTGAACTAATTTACGCAGGATAAGTCATCAACTGCCGAGCCGAGAAGTTCGTGACGAATCAAATTTACTGTAAGTTCGCTCATCTCTAGAGAAGATGCGCCAAACTTTGGCACAAAAAGACACTGCGCCAAAGTATTGCCCCAAACTTACGTGAAAAAAACAACACATAAATCCTTTGATAAATACCCCCCATTGCCCTCATTTACTATTGCAAACCCGACATGTCGGGTTTTGTCGGGTTGTGTGCCAGATTCTTGTGCATTGCACCAGAAATTTTGTCTGCGCCAATATTTGCGCCAGAATTGAAAAAACCTGACAAACTCACAAAAAAACAACATATTTACTAAGGTTTCCTCAGAAAATGTGGTGGATTTGAGCTGAGGAAAACCAGACAGATCAGAGCATGTGTAAGCAAAATGTAGGGAAAAGTGCAAAATGTAGGGAAATCTTAGTAAATACCGTGGGGAAAAAATTGTAGGGAATTAATACCCACAAAGAAACCTACACAACCTACTCTTAGTAAATCAGGTTCATTAAATTGTAACATAGTTCACCTTGTAGAAATTCAGCAGCTGCCAAATCTACAATGTAATCTTTGTATTGTTGGTTCGTATTATTTTTCATATTATTATATGCAGGTTTTTTATTTGATTTAGTACAATTAGAACTAGAACTCATTATGCTTAGTTTTTTTTTTATCATTTCATTAGCAGTAATGTTTCCATAGTGGAAATGCTGAGCTTGACATAAAATGATTCATTCCTATGCTGCATGGTAGGGGAATTGTGGGTACTATAGTTTCATTAGCTTGTATTCCTGTATTGATCTCTAAAGGAACAAAAGCTTTGGGACTCCGAGAGTTGGAAACTGTAGTATCATTTATGTTTTCGATACAACTAAGGTAGCAAAATCCAAAACATTACAAATTGGTTCTTCATACCCCCTATGGAGCCATTCACTAAAAACAATATACGAATGAGGAGAAATAATTCAGCTGAGTACAGAAAGAAGGGCTTCTCAAGAATATTACATGTATGCTTTATTAGATCTATTTCACAGGGATAGAGACATATGAATTCTAAAGCTGGGAATGTACAGGTCTCCTGATCATTTCCTCAGCTTGTGAGCGGTCTGATCCATATTAATACATATAGATCTCAGGAGTATATCGCCTAAACTTGTACTCATATGCACTCAATATTAGCCTTGGCGCAGGGTACAAATGTGGTAGGATTTGTGTGGGATTGTGGAAATAGAAATATATAGTATGGCTTATATTCTTTGTGATTGTAATGTTTTTTATGATAGGTACCTTCAAGGCTAAGGATGCCCAAAGGACCCTTTTGAATTATATGATCAGACTGCTTGGCTAGTGCTATAAATGTTGTGAAATAGTTAGTGGTCTCTATTATAAATTTAGCATTGGGGCTTTTAAATACCTTCTCGTTATTATGGAATACCTCAAGAAACATACTGCAGCTTTACGATACCTTCATTAATTTAAGGATTGTAGTGTTACCTTACATTCATATCTCTTATGACTAAAATTACAAGCGGTACAATGGAAAACTATTTATGGGAATTACACCTAATTGAATTCAGACATGGCACATAAACATGTCAAACAATGGTTTTAGTGGGGTAAGTAAGTTTTAAACTCCATAACTGTTGAAAGGGGTAGTAAACTTTAGAGAAACCTTTAAAGGAGTACTCCGGTGCACACTTTTTTCATGTTATCCCGTCCGGGCTGCAAAATAAAAGAAAACACACTTTATCTTACCTGCCAATGAGCCCCCGGAGCTCCGGTACACTCCGGTACAGGTGTTCGGTCCCCGGGCTGTATTCTTCTTACTTCCTGTTAGCCCGGCACGTCACACGGAGCTTCAGCCTATCACTGGCCGCAGCGATGTCCCGCCTCGGCCAGTGATAGGCTGAAGCTCCGTGTGACGTGCCGGGCTAACCGGAAGTAAGAAGAATACAGCCCGGGGACCGAACACCTGTTCCGGAGCTCCGGGGGCTCATTGGCAGGTAAGATAAAGTGTGTTTTCTTTTATTTTGCAGCCCAGACGGGATAACATGAAAAAAGTGTGCACCGGAGTACTCCTTTAAGGCTTCCATCACTAAAAATCTACCTCAATGCATTGTAGCTATAGGAAGGCAGGGTTGGCAGTTGTACCCAGGTCATGGTGCCTAAGACAGTTTAAATTCCTTTCTGCCAGTTGATTATAAATAGCAGCCCATGGTAGTTAAACTTAATTTTGTAAAAAAAAAAAAAACTGGAAAGATACTGGAAAACTTATGTCAAAAACGTATGTTTTTGTTTCATCCACCGCCCTCTTTGCATATGTAAATGACTTAATTTAGGCAGTGACTGGGCTAATAAACGTATTCACATGCAGGGAAGGAAATAGCCCAGATCACTGCATACATCTTTAATCCTATAAAAATTTATTGTAAGACTGTTAATGTAATTGACAGAGAAAGGTGACAAAACAGGGGTGTCCTGTGAATGTAGGGACTGGGGACCCCAGCTGGGGTGGATATTTCACCCCTGAGAAGATGCAGTGTCAGATCAATCTTACTTAACAACAATATGCTGTTTCCATGGGCCACAGATAGGGCAGTGACAGAAAGCAAAGATGAGGGGTAAGCAGCTGTGTAAGCAGTCACAATGCTGTCATGAGGCAAGTTTAGTGACTCGCCTCAGGTGGCACCATCTAGCGATGGAAGAGGGCGGCATGAGCACGGGCAGATTATAATGAGGGCAATCTTGAGCAGCAACAGACCTGCAGCCTACACTGAAAGCAAATTATAACCTCTGTCCCTAGACAAGCAAGTGCTGATGATGTCACTCATAAGAACAGTGATAATATTTGCTTCTTGTTTAGTAGTGATGAGCGTCAGGGGCCATATTCGAATTCGCGATATTTCGCGAATATATGGACGAATATTCGTCCTATGTTCATGAAATTCGCTATGTTTGTTCACTTTTTTTTCCATGCGAAAATCGGAATGAAATTCGTATAGTGCGCATGTGCGGTTATATCTTTCAACAAACTAACACGATACCCTACACTAGAACCTATCTGCTAAACTAACCTACCCTATCTAAAGCTAAAAGAAGGGAGGGATCAGTGTCCTCTGGAAGTGCCAATATTGGCATATTCACATATACAAAATATTTGCGCTCCATACTGACTCACACAGTAAATAATATTGGAGCCTTCTTTGGACCACAAGCTGTAAGCAGGGAGGGATGATCACTTTTTTTTTTTACACAGTACATATTATTCTGGTGATGTGTACTGCGAAGAAAAAAAGAAAAAAAAAACTAATATTCGTCATTACGAATATATAACGATATATTGTAAATATTCACAAAATCGTGAAGTGCCGATATTCACATAAAAAATTAGTACCGTATTTATCGGGGTATACCACGCACCGGCCTATAACACGCACCCTCATTTTACCAAGGATATTTGGGTAAAAAAAGTTTTTTACCCAAATATCCATGATAAAATGAGGGTGCGTGTGTGCGCGGGTATACCCCGATATACCCCCAGGAAAGGCAGGGGGAGAGAGGCCGTCGCTGCCCGCTTCTCTCCCCCTGCCTTTCCTGGGGTCTAGAGCGCTGCTGTCGGCCCTTTTCACCCCCTGGTTATCGGCGCCGCTGCCCGTTCTGTCCCCCTGACTATCGGTGCTGGCGCCGATAGCCAGGGGGAGAGAAGCGGCGCCGACAGCCAGGGGGAGAGAAGGGGCAGCGGCACCCATTGCCGGCGCCGCTGCCCCGTTGCCTCCCCCCATCCCCGGTGGCATAATTACCTGAGTCGGGTCCGCGCTGCTCCAGGCCTCCGTCGTGCGTCCCCAGCGTCGTTGCTATGCACGGCGCGGCGCTCTGACGTCATGCGCCGCGCCGTTCAGCGCATAGCAACGACGCCGGGGATGCGCGATGGAGGCCTGGAGCAGCGCGGACCCGACTCAGGTAATTATGCCACCAGGGATGGGGGGAGGCAACGGGGCAGCGGCGCCGGCAATGGGTGCCGCTGCCCCTTCTCTCCCCCTGGCTGTCGGCGCCGCTTCTCTCTCCCTGGCTATCGGCGCCGGCACCGATAGTCAGGGAGACAGAACGGGCAGCAGCGCTCTAGACCCCAGGAAAGGCAGGGGGAGAGAAGCGGGCAGCGACGGCCTCTCTCCCCCTGCCTTTCCTGGGGGTGTATCGGCGTATAACACGCACATAGACTTTAGGCTAAAAATTTTAGCCCAAAAAGTGCGTGTTATACGCCGATAAATACGGTTTTTCAAATATTCGTGCTCAACACTATTATTTAGTAGTATTATTGGGTTAACTGTATGACTGCTATTTTTATATTGTAAAATCTAGTACTTTTTGCTTTACATAGGCCCACAGAAATGCAGCAATTGGTTAAACTAAAAAAAAAAAAACTATATATATTGAGATTGATATATATATATATATATATATATATATATATATATATATCAATGTATATATAAAAATGCAATTCAGTGCAGCACTCCATAGTACAAAAAAGTTAACTTTATCCCATCAAGCTTGAGAAAGATCCTGGAGAGGATTGAAACGTCGCTGCTGTTTTTCTCTATCTTGATGGAATAAATTTAACTTTTTTGTACTATGGAGTGCTGGTTTAGGGATGTACACATTTATGCAACCAGGTTCAGTTTGTTTTGCAATTGACTTGTTCATGTTATAGGTCACGTTAAAGGTGAAAAAAAATACTGACATGATTTATCTTTGTCTCACTCATTAACATTGCAAGAACCTAGCATTATGACAGGGGTGTGTAGACTTTTTATATCCACTGTGTACCTATGTTAATGCAAGATCTGACTTTCCTATGCAAAATCCTACTTTGGGCAGCAGAATTTTACTGGTGTAAGCTCTGTAAAGAAAAACTATGCATCGGAATCCCATTGACAGCAAAGAGATTCTGCTGCACAGAAAATTCTGTAGTGTCAACCTAGCCTTGCTAGGCATGTTAGTCACAATATTTTATAAATATTTCGCCCTTAAAGAATTATCGTATTTATCGGCGTATAACACGCACTTTTTAGGCTAAAATTTTTTGCCTAAAGTCTGTGTGCGTGTTATACGCCGATACACCCCCAGGAAAGGCAGGGGGAGAGAGGCCGTCGCTGCCCGCTTCTCTCCCCCTGCCTTTCCTGGAGTCTAGAGCGCTGCTGTCGGCCCTTTTCACCCCCTGGTTATCGGCGCCGCTGCCCGTTCTGTCCCCCTGACTATCGGTGCCGGCGCCGATAGCCAGGGAGAGAGAAGCGGCGCCGACAGCCAGGGGGAGAGAAGGGGCAGGGGCACCCATTGCCGGCGCCGCTGCCCCGTTGCCTCCCCCCATCCCCGGTGGCATAATTACCTGACTCCGGTCCGCGCTGCTCCAGGCCTCCGTCGTGTGTCCCCGGCGTCATTGCTATGCGCTGAACGGCGCGGCGCATGACGTCAGAGCGCCGCGCCGTGCATAGCAACGATGCTGGGGACGCACGACGGAGGCCTGGAGCAGCGCGGACCGGACTCAGGTAATTATGCCACCGGGGATGGGGGGAGGCAACGGGGCAGCAGCGCCGGCATTGGGGGCCGCTGCCCCTTCTCTCCCCCTGGCTGTCGGCGCCGCTTCTCTCCCCCTGGCTATCGGCGCCAGCACCGATAGTCAGGGGGACAGGACGGGCAGCGGCGCCGATAACCAGGGGGTGAAAAGGGCCGACAGCAGCGCTCTAGACCCCAGGAAAGGCAGGGGGAGAGAAGCGGGCAGCGACGGCCTCTCTCCCCCTGCCTTTCCTGGGGGTATATCGGGGTATACACGCGCACACACGCACCCTCATTTTATCATGGATATTTGGGTAAAAAACTTTTTTTACCCAAATATCCTTGGTAAAATGAGGGTGCGTGTTATAGGCCGGTGCGTGGTATACCCCGATAAATACGGTACTCCTATTTTTGCTGTGACCTGCTGCTCACGTTTGACACTGTGAAGGGCGTTACTGGGTTGATATTTCCATAGCTGATGAACGAGGTGAAAGATAGATACCACAAAGAGAGACAGCAGCACTTGACAATGGCCGTCTGAGACGGTTGAAACGTCGCTATCCTTGATGTTTGGTTGAATAAAGCCACTCATATTTTTTTCACCGACATTGGAGTGCTGCTGTCTCTCTTTATGGAATTTACTGGACTTTTAACCAAGTCATCCAGCTTGCACCACTGACACGCTTTGTTTGTGCTGCCCATTTTCTACAATCTACTAGATAGATAGATAGATTAATACAGTAGAATATACTCTATATAATTAACCATTTTTGCATCTTCTAACAGGATCAAGCTGAAACTCTGTAATGCAAAGTTAAACATTTTTTTTAACGAAAAATAAGAAAAAATGAAATTAATAATAAGATGTCACTAGCCTTCAGTTCACTTGTGCAGTTTTATAAGGCTATCATCTGGTACAGTAGGTTCTTCCAAGCATCTCTGAGAACTTGCCACAATTCTTCTGCTGACTCTGCTTCTGTCTGTGTTGAGATCAAGGATCTGTGGAGGCTATACCGTCTGTCACCAAACTCCCTGTTCTTTCTTTTTTTTTTTTTTTTTAAATAAGAGTGCATCACAATCTGCTCAGTATAGAGGATTCCATTAATTCTGGCAAAATCACCAAATCCATTTAATGAAATGCAGGGAAGCTCTGCTATGCTTCAGTACCAATAATAGACATTCATTAATAATGTATTATTTGCACAAACAGTGTACTGAAAAATAAATCACATTTTAACATGTTAATCCAGTGTATTTGACTCCATCTTATAGTACAGTATGGTGTGTGATTATATTTATATATATATATATATATATATATATATATATATATATATATATGGATTTGGATCGCCTGTGGTCAAGGTTTGGGCTGGCTGAGCACCCGCTTTTTTCCTGCCTGACTCATAGCCAATTATACTGTGCCACTCTGTTAGCTATTATCCTGGAACAGGGGCAGACTGACAACACTCAGGACCTGGACCAAAAAAAGCAAGGGACCCCTGCGATGCTCTGCCACTGGTCACACTGGTCACAAGTTAGGTAGCCAGGGAGTTAGTTAAGTAGGTAGCCAGCACCCCCTTCCACCCAGTGGTGGAAGTCTTGGGAGGTGCAGAGTATTTTGTGTTAGCAGACAGAAAATAAGGTGTTTCTTACAGAAGTTACAGGTAGGTAATGTCCCCAGGAGTTAGTGGCCCCTAGTAGATCATGCCCCCAGGTAATTAATGTCCCCCAGGTATGCAGTCATGCCCCCTGTAGGTAAATCCCTAGATAGCTGCCGCCTGTATGAAAAAGCCCTATGTAGGTAGCCCTCCTATTAGTTTGGTAGTTTGTCCCCATATTAGCTAGGCAGGAACATAGTAGATAGTCTCTCACGTTAGGTGTAGGCAGCAGAGTTCCCTCACATTAGGTGTAGGCAGCAGAGTTCCCCCATAGCAGGTGTATGCAGCAGAGTTCCCCCATAGTGGGCGTAGGCAGCAGAGCTCCCCCATAGTGGGTGTAGGCAGCAGAGTTACCTAACATTATGTGTAGGCAGCAGAGTTCCCTAACATTAGGTGTAGGCAGCAGAGTTCCCTAACATTATGTGTAGGCAGCAGAGTTCCCTCACATTCGGTGTAGACAGAAGAGTTCCCCTATAGTAGGTGTTGGCAGCAGAGTTCCCCCATAGATGGGTCACTTCCTATTTAGGTATAGGGAACCTGTCACCAGTTTCATAGGGCAGGATGAAACTGGTAACAGGTTCCCTTTAAACCAATATGTTTTTTAGTCTAAATATTATTTACCCAGTTCTACATCCAATTCTGTTCTAAGAATTCAGTTTGTTGCAGTTAACTCATTGTATTATTGATCATTACTGCTTGCGCTTTATCTCTGTTAATAGGATTGTTAAAGATAACCTCATTCAGATTGTAAGCATAGGTCCAGTTTATCAAGCCAGGCTTCACGAATGCTACAAATGTATTATTATGGTGTGTTTACACATTCCGGTCTTTAATTGCAATGGATGGATTTGACAAGACCAAAATTCTCAGTCTTTCCCTTATAGGTATTTATTATCTGTTCCTGACTTTGTATTCAATAACTGCAATTAAACGTGTGAACATACCCCTACATTCAGACGTTCATATAGATGGTCGATCATCTAGCACATGATGGCTTAGGTCTGCCAGACAGACAGCTTTTAGAGACTTTGGTGTTCATATGCCGTAATAAGATGTGTGGACAAGGGTTGTCTTTGTTAGATCACTTTTTCATACAGTATGCTACTTTATTTAGTAACATTATTTAGTAACATACTATGAATAAATAGGGGACAACATGTCTGATCGGCGGGTGTCCTGCCGCTGGGGACCCCCTGCGATCTCGGCTGCGGCACCCCAGACATCCGTGCAGGAAGCAAACTTTGCTCCATGCCGGATGACTGGCGGAGGCTCTTGACGTCACGGAAGACACGCCCCTCCCATAGACTTGCATTGAGGGGGCGTGGCCGTGACGTCACAAGCCTCTGCCTGGCACCCAATGCTCTAAACAAATGCCGGGTGCAGCAGGGAGATTGTGGGGGTCCCCAGCGACGGAACCCCCGCAATCAGACATCTTATCCCCTATCCTTTGGATAGGGGATAAGATGTCTAGAGGTGGAGTACCCCTTTAAGCTGCCAGCACCTGCAAATGTGGTGTTACCATTATCCATTCAATGAATGGTTGTCAAAACAAGAGTAGCTTTTCCACTCTGATTGGGGAATCCCAGGTAAAGGATTCCTCTGACAGCCATCTTGTCTAATAGAGTATATGAATAGACAAGTCCTTCCATGATGGAAAACAAACCTTTAATTTAAATAAAAGAGTGTAAGAGTGATGAAATGTGCAGTGGACATTAGTAGCCATTACCTGGAAAAGACAGTTGACATACACTTCACTTCTGTGCATGATACATCAATGGGGAATGACCAACAAGTCAATGTTCACAATGAGTGAAAATACTGCAAGGGGACAAGGAGTTTGCAGTACATTAGGCTCTTGGTTTATTCATTTATCCTGTGTACAGTCAGTTTGTAAATGTAATATTAATTCACTGGTGACAATAACCTAGATGTGCACCTTACAGTCCGTTTAATAGACTGGCATAAATACCATTAGTACGGGGACTTGTCATTAATCCCTTTATTTCCCTTGGGGTGTTTTAACAACAGTTTCTTTACATTATATCACAAGTAAATTGCTTTCTTGTAATCGTGTTGAATTTACCACAATACATCTTTTTTTCCATGAATAACAGCTGGGACATTAGATTTTTTTTGTTAACTTACAACCCATTTCAGCATAAGAGGTTATTTGTATGCACAATAATAAGCTAATATATTTGTTGCAGTTATTGAATAGAAAGCATTCATGTTTATTTGGTTACAGGTTTGTATAAAAACAAGACATGGATATGGGATTCTTACTAATGTGTTATAGTTTTCCTGAGCGATTTATATGATTATTCCCATTTTAGGAATGTATGACATAGCTACAAGATATGCCATTAATACCTGGCAAGTGCATGACCTGCCTCTGGGACCCTCAGCTTTTGGGATTGTACTGGTCTATTAATACATCAATGAGGCAGTAAAAATGCTTGAATGCCCCCCCCCCCCCTTAATAAGACCTTGGGGTTGTGCTTTATGGGGTGATAACCTGCTGAAAGGCTCAATGTTCAGCCCTTAAGTCGGCTGATCGCATCCTTAAAGTTTATTTAAAAAAATCCCTTCATCAGCCGCACATTTCCCTTTGTATTACATGATGTGTGGCTGATAATATTGGAAGTAAGGGGCTGCACAAATGATCCAGAAATTGTTCATATAGCCCTGCCAGCGTGATAGTCTAGCCATGTATTAGGCTCTACTTGGCTTGTACTGGGCACTAGTCTGCCGATCTAATAGTTCCCTTACCCCTTTAAATAAAGCTTGAAGAAGTTTCCCTACTAATTAAAGAAATTGACATCTGGCCATCTCCAGCCTATTTGTGGCCAGTAGAGATGATCTGGCATTGACAACAGCCGCTTCGGCTGTGTTATACAATTTGCGTTACTCTTATTCACATTAATAGGATGTACACCAAGAGATATGCTGTTATTGTGACTATAAAAATTACATAAACATTGTAGCTCACGGGGCTGGGCGCAAATTGATGTTTTCGGTGGCGGATCAGCAAGCTGAGGATGGCCGGGCCACCATAACTTTCATTTGTGGGCAAAACCCTTTAAATGGTCTGCAAAGTTGAACTCTGCAAGGGTTGAGTTATTGGCTCTCGGTTAAAGTACAGGGTGGGCCATTTGTATGGATTCACCTTTATAAAATGGGAATGGTTGGTGATATTAACTTCCTGTTTGTGGCACATTAGTATATGTGAGGGGGGAAACTTTTCAAGATGGGTGGTGACCATGGCGGCCATTTTGAAGTCGGCCATTTGGAATCCAACTTTTGTTTTTTCAATAGGAAGAGGGTCATGTGGCACAAACTTATTGGGAATTTCACAAGAAAAACAATGATGTGCTTGGTTTTAACATAACCTTATTCTTTCATGAGTTATTTACAGGTTTCTGACCACTTATAAAATGTGTTCAATGTGCTTCCCATTGTGTTGGATTGTCAATGCAACCCTCTTCTCCCACTCTTCACACACTGATAGCAACACCGCAGGAGAAATGCTAGCACAGGCTTCCAGTATCCGTAGTTTCAGCTGCTGCACATCTCATATCTTCACAGCATAGACAATTGCCTTCAGATGACCCCAAAGATAAAAGTCTAAGGGGGTCAGATCGGGAGACCTTGCAGACCTAGTTTCAGGTGCTGCAGAATGGGCAAAACAAAAATTGGAACAGGACCCTCAGTTTACGCAAAAGATTTTGTTCAGTGATGAGGCAAACTTTTATGTGAATGGTGAAGTTAACAAACAAAACCCCCGCTATTTGTCTGACACTAACCCACATTGGATAGATCCCTCCAAGACTGTTGGAACACAAAAATTGATGGTATGGTGTTGTGTATGGGGTACAAAGATAGTGGGGCCATTCTTCATCAATGGAGACCTCAAGGCCACTGGATATGCGAAATTGCTACATGATGATGTGTTTCCCTCTTTATGCACTGAAGCTGGCACGTTCCCTGAGTTTTTCCAGCAAGATGGTGCACCACCACATTATGGGTGTCAGGTCCGAGCATTCCTAGATGAACAGCTTCCTGGAAAGTGGATTGGTCGTGGTGGGCCAGTTGAATGGCCCCCAAGGTCTCCCGATCTGACCCCCTTAGACTTTTATCTTTGGGGTCATCTGAAGGCAATTGTCTATGCTGTGAAGATATGAGATGTGCAGCAGCTGAAACTACGGATACTGGAAGCTTGTGCTAGCATTTCTCCTGCGGTGTTGCTATTAGTGTGTGAAGAGTGGGAGAAGAGGGTTGCATTGACAATCCAACACAATGGGCAGCACATTGAACACATTTTATAAGTGGTCGGAAACTTGTAAATAACTAATGAACGAATAAAGTTACGAATAAACCAAGCACATCATTGTTTTTCTTGTGAAATTCCCAATAAGTTTGATGTGTCACATGACCCTCTTCCTATTGGAAAAACAAAAGTTGGATTCAAAATGGCTAACTTCAAAATGGCATGGCATGGTTACCACCCATCTTGAAAAGTTTACCCCCTCACATATACTAATGTGCCACAAACAGGAAGTTAATATCACCAACCATTCCCATTTTATTAAGGTGTATCCATATAAATGGCCCACCCTGTATATAAGTTCCAATTTGATATATATTCCACTTCAGGAAGGTTGTAAGGCAAAAAGCATGTCATGGCGATTTTACTATGATTTTCAGACTTTGCATAACCTATTCAACTGCACCTCAGAAGTACAGTGATCCCCTGACCTACGATAGCCCCAACATATGATAATTTCAACATAAGATGGCCTCTCATGTTGAAGGCTGCATCAACATGCAATGCTTTTGTATGTCAGGGCCATCGCATAAATTGCTATTCCGCAGCGCAGACTGCTTCAGCTGCTGCCGGATAGCTGTTTAATGTGCCCCGTGTGCTCTGGTGAGTGTCACTCACCTGTCCCCGCTGCTTCAGACTGTCCTCTTCAAGCTTCGCTGCATAGCCGTCGCTCTCCTTCGTCATCATCACGTCGCCGCGCACGTCTTCCCGTCACCCAATAGCAGCAACATGATGACGGTGATGGAGAGCGATGATCCAGGGCAGCGGTGACGGTCCGGAGCGGCGGGGACACGTGAGTATAACATTTTATACAGTGCCGGTTTTAGCGTGGCCCTAGGCAAAATCAAAAGAGGGGCCCCAGAAGTCGTAATAGTGCACTAACCAGATTTGCACATTTTTGGTCACTTCAAATACCATAAAAAATATGTAAAAAGTAATTGAAAAGTCCCATCAAAACTAAAATGGTACCGATAAAAACTACATCCCTATAAACAGAAAAATAAAAGAGCTATAGGGATCAGAATAGTACAATTTTATATTTTTGTATAGTTCCCCCACATTAGGTTGGCTGTATAGTTCCCCCACATTAGGTTGCCAGTATAGCTTTCCAAGATTAGGTTGTCAGTATAGTTCCCCCACATTAGGTTGTAGTTCCCTCACATTCGGTTGGCAGTATAGTTCCCCCACATTAGGTTGGCAGTATAGTTCCCCCATATTAGGTTGTAGTTCCCCCACATTAGGTGCAGTACAGTTCCCCCACATTAGGTGCAGTACAGTTCCCCCACATTAAGTGCAATACAGTTCCCCCACATTAGGTGCAGTATAGTTCCTCCACATTAGGTGCAGTACAGTTCCCCCACATTAGGTGCAGTACAGTTCCCCCACATTAGGTGCAGTACAGTTCCCCCACATTAGGTGCAGTACAGTTCCCCCCACATTAGGTGCAGTACAGTTCCCCCACATTTGGTGCAGTACAGTTCCCCCACATTTGGTGCAGTACAGTTCCCCCACATTTGGTGCAGTACAGTTCCCCCACATTAGATGCAGTTCAGTTCCCCCACATTAGGTGCAGTATAGTTCCACCACATTAGGTGCAGTATAATTCCCCCACATTAGGTGCAGTACAGTTCCCTCATGTTAGGTTGGCAGTATAGTTCCCCCATATCAGGTTGGCAGTATAGTTCCCCCACATTAGTTTGTAGTTCCCCCACATTAGGTGCAGTACAGTTCCCCCACATTAAGTGCAGTTTAGTTCTCCCACATTAGGTGCAGTACAGTTCCCCCACATTAGGTGCAGTACAGTTCCCCCACATTAGGTGCAGTACAGTTCCCCTACATTAGGTGCAGTACAGTTCCCCCACATTAGGTGCAGTACAGT
Source organism: Hyla sarda (assembly GCF_029499605.1). Classification (NCBI taxonomy): domain Eukaryota; kingdom Metazoa; phylum Chordata; class Amphibia; order Anura; family Hylidae; genus Hyla; species Hyla sarda. The sequence continues at coordinate 182,465,465 of NC_079191.1, forward strand.
TCACCCACATTAGGTGCAGTACAGTTCCCCCACATTAGGTGCAGTAAAGTTCCACCACATTAGGTGCAGTACAGTTCCCCCACATTAGGTGCAGTAAAGTTCCCCCACATTAGGATCAGTATAGCTCCCCACATTAGGTGCAGTATAGTTCCCCAAATTAGGTGCAGTATAATTCCCCACATTAGGTGCAGTACAGTTCCCCCACATTAGGTGCAGTATAGTTTTCCCACATTAGGTGCAGTATAGTTTCCCCACATTAGGTGCAGTATAGTTCCCCCACCTTAGATGCAGTATAGTTCCCCCACATTAGGTGCAGTACAGTTCACTCACATTAGGTTCACTATAGCTCCCCACATTAGGTGCAGTAAAGATCTTTTGGGACACAGGGAGGTCCAGAATGTGATGGGGGCCCCCTGTGGACTGCTCAGTGGCGGCTGCTGATCCCCCCTCCTTTGGGCATGATTAGGGTGTGCCCAGGCACACTTGGCACACCTTGTGTGCATGCCTATGCTGAGCAGCCAGCAGGGGGCTCCCTGGGGGATGGGGGCCCTAGGCAATTGCCTGGTTTGCCCCGCCCTAATGCCAGCCCTGAATCTATATTACTATTGCATGGATCCCTCAACATATGATGGATTCAAGTAACGATGGTTCATTTGGAACTAACTACCATCGTAGGTTGAGGGATCACTGTATTCAGACTGGTTGTTATAGTAATGTAAATAGGCATGACACCATTATAGGTGCTCTGTGGGTTATGGTGCTCAATATGATGTGAGATGTTCAGATGATCATATATGATTCTTGTTGTTATTGAAATACAAAGAGCATACTTCCCAAATGTCCTAGATTCAGAACAGCCCTGGATGCTGTAGCAGCACCTGACAACTCCTTAAAGGAGTACGCCAGCATTTTAAAACATATCTCCTATTCACAGTATAGGGAATAAGTGTCTGATCGCAGTGGGTCTGATCACTGGAACCCCCACGATCTCTGGAACAGCTCTTGAATCTTATTGTGTATGGAGCAGGATCGAAATGCCCCCATCATGCATTCCCCATGGGTGCACAGGAAAAGTACAAGCTCTTTACTTGGCTGTCTCCAAGACTCCCATAGAGAATGCAGAGAGGAAATTTGAGCACCATTCTGACGGGGGTCCAAAAATGCTGGATAATCTCTTAAAGGCCCCAACAACTGAGGGAACTACTCCAAAACAAAACCTCTGTAGTAAAGCTTATACTGTCAATAAGACATTACTAGCTTTATTTGGTGTTATTGAAACTGTTCATCATTCTGTTGCAGATTCATAATTCTGTTTCACACTGTTGCAGGCTGGTTTCATTTGCCCATAGCTTAGATTTCCTTTTTCTTAGAGCTTGGTAAGATATGAAAGCTGTGCTGTGATTGGTTGCTATGTGCATATTACTTCAGTTTTTGTCTCCAACAGATTGATAAATCTGGGCCACTATTTGAGGATTAGATCCACTATTTGGGCAGAGGTCTAGCATTTTGTGCACTGTTTAGCTAGGAACTATGCATATATTCTTATGTGAACAAAGTATGGCACTATAAACTATAACTGGGCACTGTTCATCATTGTGTTTACAATTTGGCTTTATATAGGCACAGTATGGCAGTCTGTAGGAACAGTACGGCAAAATTTTGTCAAAATATGGTACTCTATGCACCATTTTTCACTATGTGGACACTGTTAAGCTATATGCCGATAAAGTATAACACTATTATAAATATTATCTAGCTCTATATGGGCACTGAATTGTTTTATATGGATAAACTATGACATGTGACAATGTAGTATTCATCTAGGCAATGTATTTATAAACTGGTCACTATATGTACTATACTTGCTCTGCTTGTGTTTCTTTGGTGCTGTCAATATCCAAAACCCTGGGCCCAAAGGCCCATGCCATAAAAATCCCCTTAGAAAGCTGTCCCTAAAATAATAATAATTGGTGAAGTGACAAAAAAGTGATCTAAAAACTAGCTGTCATCATCTATATATATATATATATATATATATATATATAAGAAGTACGAAAAGTAAGTTTCTCATCACACCACCATATAAGGTAGCGTGCCCTCTGATCAGCTCTGGCTCTGGTTATAAAGTCTCAGAAGCTGATTGGGATTAATGCCAAGTCAGAGATCTACCCAGAAGGGAAGAGAACCCATCTGCAGACAGCTGTTTCGGGGTGTTTGCCCCTCGTCAGTACAGAGCAGGGTGTTCTGGCTTGGCTGACTTGACTTTGTAACCAGAGCCAGAACTGATCAGAGGGCACGCTACCTTACATGGTGGTGTGATATGAATACCTTGCATACTTCTTACCCAGAAAGCCCGCAGAGTGCTAATTGCTAATTATAAATAAACTGTGATGGCTGCTTAAAAAACACTTAGTAATTCCCCCCCTTGGCGTCCTTGGGAATTTTGTTGTCAAATTTTCTTTGGTGCTGTGGCACACTCTGAACAAAGTTTAAAAACTATTTACCTGAGTCCTGAAAATCACTATATATCTAGAGTTTGTTTGGCTTTTATATAGTACATTTATACAAACATAATAAAAATGGGAATTATTATGGTAGCATTAAAATGTGAATAGTACAGCTCTCTGAAGAATACTGTAGAGTGTCATTAAGGGACCTATGTGTGCAATGCATGAAGACTCTGATACCTCTACCAATGGTTGACCAATTCTTTACTAGCAGATTGGTCAATACATATCACACAATCTGTTCATTCCTGGTAATGGATATCACACAATAAGCAAACATTTGACATAAACAGGAATATTGCAGCTTTTCAATGGTACAGGCAGTAAATCAAAATGGAAATACAATAGTGCTAGTAAGATTCACTGCATAATATTACCAGCCATGTTTGGGAGAAATTGACACATTTAAAGCTTGTCCTTTATTTTGTAGCCAGTTTAATAAAACATAATTACAATGTTAACTTTGTAAGTGAGAAATTATAAAAAAAATAAAACAACAACAACCAGTCTGCATATAATATATCTGCTTAATATTGTGTTTGCTGCACTGCTCAATGTAAAGAAATTGGTATGCAAAACATGTCGTCAGGTTCTGCAGACTGTGCCAATGCGAGATAACTTCAGTCAGCGAGAGAATAATCTAACATAAAATATGGTAGGCAGAGGAACAAGACCATGTCATCAATAAGCAGGGCCATATTTACAGCTCGTGCTGCCCTAGGCACTCACATTAAATACACCCCATTTAGGAGATTCCACAAGCTTCAGAATATGTTCATGCAGATCTCTCATGAATATGCAGCAAAACTGCAAGAGTTACATGTGGAAAATGTTGCAGATTCAATGTGATTATGAACCCTATGCATAGAAAGGGATGAAATCCCTGCCCCACTCAACACTGCCCGCGTAGGCAAAGGCCCACAGTTGCCACTGCTGCCCCACTCAACACTGCCGGCGTAGGCAAAGGCCCACGGTTGCGAATTGGTATTTCCTGTTTGAGTTTACTTCTTTGCCTACAAATCCCATAATTAAATTTTCATCCCTTCCACACATTAGCCACCCCACCCATTGAAACATAAATGAGCTGCATCCATTCAAAATACCTGTGGTTTTCAATCAGGGTGCCTACAGCTGTTGCATTAGTTGCAGATTGATCTCTCTCCCACCAAGCGATCGCTCCACCCATTGATGCTAACAGTTTTCCTGTCATCAGCTGACTAGTGATGTCAGGTCTCGGCTGCATTGCAACCTGAGAAAAATCTTCCCCATGCAGTTATCAAGAGGAAAACCTCAACATTTTATGTACTTCTTAAAGGGGTTATCCAGTGGAAACAGTTAATTTATTATTATCCTCAGGCTGACCAAAAAAAATAAACACTTTAACTGCCACTTCTTCATTGCTCTGGTATCAAGCGTCCCATCCACAACCGAGGACACAGCTTTCCCCCGAGCTGCAGAGCGTAGCATCTACAGCTGGAGGAACTGACAATGCCACTTGCCAATCACTGGCAGAGGTGGGGCAAAAGGTGAGTTAAAGTGTTTTGTAGGCAATTTTGTAAATTAACTGTTTCCACTGGGCAACCCTTTTAAGGGGCATTCACATCACGTTTAGGCTGTAGACCTCCGGTGCAGGTTATATTACCATGACATATACCACAGCATGTCTGGAGAGGTTTATTAAACCAACCCTAGTCTACTTGTGACAACATTTGGTCCATACAGTACATATGTGTAATTCAGATACTTACATTTGTTAAAGATTGGGATGAAAACCTCAACCTTTTATACACTTTTTAGGGGGTATTCACTAGTGTTGAGCAGCATAGACCATATTCGAATTCGCGAATATTCGCGAATATATGGACGAATATTCGTCATATATTCGCGAATATTCGCATATTCGTTATATTCTCGTTTTATTTTCGCATATGCGAAAATGCGTGTATGCGAAAATTAACATATGTGAATATTAGCATATACAAAATTAGTATACGTGAAAATTTGCATATGCGAAAATTTGCATATGTTAATTTTCGCATATGCAAATTTTCGCACGCCAGTCTCACACAGTAGTATTACAGCCTTCTTTACACCACACAAGCTGGAAGCAGAGAGGGATGATCACTGTGATGTGTACTGTGAAGAAAAAAAAAACAAATATTCGTAATTACGAATATATAGCGCTATATTCGCGAAATTCGTGAATTCGCGAATATGCAATATTCGCGAATAATATTCGAATTGCGAATATTCGTGAGCAACACTAGTATTCACATCACAGTTGGGCATTACGCTACTAGTACATGTAGGAATATCATCTAGAAAGTATTCTGATCTATATTTCCAAATCTCTGCATTGTTGCCATAGGCTTTAACCAACCCAAGTCTACTTGTAACTACATTTGGTCTGATTTAAAACGCTATACATTTTATTTGAAAAGTATAGAAAAGCATAGTTTCAAATAAAGTGTATCCTGGCATAACACAGACCAACTGTAGTAGACTATGTTTGATTTATTGCCTACTATGGTCTTACCACAGTGGATATTAGACTATCTTTTTGATGGTATTACGGTGTACTGTATTTTCCTGGTGTACAGCTAAAATTTTATTTGAAAGACTCCTTATACAGTGATCCCTAAACTTACAATGGCCTCAACATACAATAGTTTCAACATACAATGGTCTTTTCTGGACCATTGTAACCAGACTCAACGTACAATGCTACAGACAGTCCAGATCTGCAAAACATGTCAATGTCTGGAAGAACTGACCAATCAGAATGGATATTTTACTGGTAAAACCTGTGTATTCATAAAGTGCATGCACTGACTAGTGTCTGGTAGCGCCCCCTACAGTATAGGGAGGTATTACATGTTCTGTACTCTTTACCTGTGCCAGGGTTAGCTGCTCCTTTGGGCATCAGGTGAGGGCGGCTCCATTTCCCTTTTTTTAGGACATTGCGTGTTCTGTACAGGACCCAGAAGACTCTTCTGTCCTCTACATAGACCAGTGTTTCCCAAAGAGGTTGCCTCCAGCTGTTGCAAAACTACAACTCCCAGCATGCCCGGACAGCCGATGGCTGTCCGGGCATGCTGGGAGTTGTAGTTTTCCAACAGCTGGAGGCACCCCAGTTGTGAAGCACTGAAATAGACAGTGATTTACAGCTCCCTGCAGATCTTTCTTACTTTTATGTGTAAGGATTTGCTTTATCTATATTAGTTATCTACTTATTTATCTTTAATCCTCACTTTTTCCTATTTTTTGGATGACATTTTGGTGGCTTCAGAACCAATTACCAGGTTTCCATAGAGTTATGGTCTCAACATACAATGGTTTCAACATACAATGGTGGTCCTGGAACCAATTAATATTGTAACTTGAGGGACCACTGTACTCTACAGAGAATTACAACTCTTGTGAAACAAAACCCCAGTTTGCCCTCTTATGGAAATGGTAGCTGGCTGCTTTTAGTGGTTGTGTCATGGAGGCAACCTGTGTCCATATGCCCTTTTAGGACAGACTCATTTTGTGTCAAGCAATAAGTTTATATCCCTGTACCTCTCTAATATGCAGTAAATGAAAGTAGCAGAGCTAATGTTTGAGGTGAGGCTGTTGGCATTATCCTAAATTGCATTCTACTGGATTTCCATTTGCTGGAGATAAGTAAAATCTGCTTTAACATTTCTCTATGAATAGATTATTCAAATTCCATTTTTGACTGAGACTGACTGTTTAGTCGGCCATGCAGTGGACATAGAGATGTTGCTCAGTCTTTTGTGTTTTGAAATTTAATTTAGATGACATTTTATCTGAAGGAGGTAGACAACCTTTCTGTTACATCTTCAAGTCATTAATATGTATGCTCATGAAATATGCAAAGTTATGATCTTAAAAGAACGCGCCATTTCACTGGAAGTAGACTCGGCACCATCATAGCTCTCTTAAGTCTTGTTCTTCAAGAAACAAAACAAAACTCAACCCTGACTATAAAAGAACATTCATCTGTGCCTCCTCTGCACCCTCTGTGAGAACACCAAAGAAACCAAGCCACGCTAACAGACAAGTATCATAGACAAGTAAGTATGACACTTGACAGAGTTACCCTGGAGCACACAGACTGCTTCAACTATTTGCCCTATGATGATGAATGAAGAATACTACACCTCTCAGGAGGTCTGCAGAACACTGCCGGCTGCTTGATCAGCAATGACAACCTTATTAAGGATCTGGGGAGAAAGGAAAAGTTCAGCTACTGCATTGCTTCAAGTTACGAGGCTCAAGTTTAGCCATTTTTCACTAATTCAGTAATTTCACAGATGGTGGAGCGTGTTAAAAAGGAAACAAAAAAAGTTAAAATGTTTAAAGTAAACTTCATTTTATTGTATGTTCAATGTATGTGTTCTAATTTCCATACTAGATTTGAATATTTAACATTATCTGTAATTTTAAAAGAACCCTATGTAGAGCAGACTGAGAGAAATCCCCCCTCTCTCTCTCTCTGCCTCTCTCTCTCTCTCTCTCTCTCTCTCTCTCTCTCTCTCTCCCTCCCTCCCTCCCTCTCCCTCTCTCCCTCCATCTCCCTTCCTCTCCCTCCCTCCCCCTTCCTCTCCCTCCCTCCCTCCCCCTCTCTCCCTCTCCCCCTCCCTCTCCCTCCCTCCCCCTCCCTCTCTCTCTCCCTCCCTCCCTCTCTCTCTCTCTCTCTCTCTCTCTCTCTCTCTCTCCCTCCCTCTCCCTCTCTCTCTCTCTCCCTCCCTCCCTCTCCCTCCCTCTCTCACTCCCTCTCTCCCTCCCTCTCTCTCTCTCCCTCCCTCCCTCTCTCCCTCCCTCCCTCTCTCCCTCCCTCTCTCTCTTCTTCCCTCTCTCTCTCTCCCTCTCCCTCCCTCCCTCTCCCTCTCTCTCTCTCTCTCTCTATCTCTCTCTCTGTCTCCCTCTCTCTCTCAATCTCTCTCTCCCTCCCTCTCTCTCCCTCTCCCTCTCTCCCTCTCTCTCTCTTTTTCTCTCTGTTTCCCTCCCTCTCCACCTCTCTCTGTCTCTCTACCTCTCCCTTCCCCCCCTCTCTCCCTCCCTCTTTCTCTCCCCCTCTCTCCCTCTCTCTCTCTCTCTCTCTCTCTCTCTCTCTCTCTCTCTCTCTCTCTCTCCCCCTCCCTCCCTCTCTCTCTTTCTCTCTCGGTCTTCCTCCCTCTCCCCCTCTCTCTACCTCTCCCTCTCCCCCCTCTCTCTCCCTCTCTCTCCCTCTCTCCCCCTCTCTCTCTACCTCTCCCCCCTCTCTCTCCCTACCTCTCCCCCTCGCTCTCCCTCTCTTGCAATTTAATGAAAATTGAAAGAAAGGAAAAACAAATAAAAATAATGTATATATGTATATCAGCAACAGGAAAGATATAAAAATCATGTTATGTTAATGAACAGATATAAACAAATATGCTGTTTCAACCAGCATACATCTATGTTACATAATGTTGCACATGGTAAATATATAGTATTAGTTGTCCTGTTATTCATAGAATCAAATAAGAACCTGCAGTTGGAAATGCCTTTGTGGCATTTATTGCTTATATGACAATGGATAGCATAGACCTTTATTTTGGCCTGTAGTACATTTCTTGTTTTTGCATTGCTGTAATGTAAAAGCCATACGTTTTTTATTTTCCCATTGTCATGCTTGTTTTTGGGCTTTCATTTTATTTTGCAATAACTTGTTGATTTACTATGTAGGGATAATGGAAAAAAAACATTTGTGCCATTCAATGTGTGTGGTAAATACTGTTACCTTTTATGTAACCTTTTCTTTCACTCATTTTCAGTTTTTATTAAAATTAATTTAGAAAAATAGATATTATTTGCTAAAACTGAGAGCAAATTAGATTTCTTCTGAAAATACCGGTTCAAGAGATGCCGTTCAATCAGGCAAGTACAGTATGTGTCTATTCAAATATCTTCATAGAATCAAGAGAATCGACAAAGCCAAAAAGCTTAAAATTTACAAAAAGTAAAAAACTGTGGATTGGACATCTTGAAAAATAAGGGTATCCCTAAAACACATACATTTTGTGAACACAGTCAACTTAACCCCTTCATGTCCTGGCAAATTTTGATTTCTTGTTTATGTTTTTTCTTCAACTAAGAGCCATAACTTTTTTTTATTTTTCCACTGACAACATAAGGTTACTTTCTGTGGGACAATTTATACTTTTTATTTCCGTACTTTATTTTATCATATAATGTATTACAAAGCCAGAAAATAATTATATGTAGGGCCAATTTTTTAAAAAAAATATGGAATTGCTCAATTTTTAAATTTTTCTTTTTTTTGAAGGGGGGGGGGGGGTAATTTTTTCAGAGTTCACAATATGGTAAAACTGACATGTAAACTTCATTCAATGGATAAGTATGATACCAATGATACCAAACTTGGATAATTTTCTATTATTTTATGGCTTAAAAAAAAATGAAAACTTGAAAACAAAAAAACTAACTCTGTTCTTCCTGTGTCCTGGCCCCTATAACTTATTTTTCTACCTACGGAGCTGTGTATGGATTTATTATAAAGTCCTAACTTTTTGATCACTTTTCCTGTATAGTGATTTGACCAAAAATCTGCTATTTTGACATTTGGAATTTGCTTGCGTTTACACCAATTGCCATGCAGGATTTGAAATGTAATAATTTAAAAGTTTGTACAATTACAAAAATGTTTATTTATTTTTAAGGTGTTTTATTTGAAAAATGGGAAGGGTTAAATTTATTATTGGTGGGGGATATATTGAAAAATTTTTTTTTTTTTTACAAATTTTTTGTCCCCTCCCCCCATGTAATCGGCACCCAATTGCAAAGGGTTGCCTATGGCAGCCTTAAACAATAGTTCATACATGAAAGCCTGAAAAGCATAGGGAATACTCCGGGTTTCCACAACAACCTGTCCGCATCCCTCGATTAGAATTCTCCTCTCCCCCTTGTCCCCACCTGTGCGGTAACTGTGAGGAAGTAAGTGGAGATCCTAGTGGATCTAAAGTTAGTCTTACCGCTAATATAGGGTTCAATAGGACAAGTAGGAGGTTCGGGAGCGGGCCCGTCCTTCTTAGGACGGTTAAACCCGCCTAGGAGTAGGGTGATCATCTAGCTAGAATAGGAGAAGCTAGGGTCCCTAGGCCCCTGCAATTTTCCTTCCCAGTTTATTACTTTTATAGGTTGGGGGAGAGGAGATAAGAAGATAAATAAAATATATATATAAAAAATATGAATAACCAATAAATAACCTATTATACAGGGGTTATATATATATTTTTTGGTTACTTGTGAACCTAGCCATTTATGGTGTGCCTGGGACCAGCTTCGGTTTAATGTGCTCCCTCTCAGTGATGGAATTGTTAGATAACGCTGTCTTCGAGATTCGAATGGCGTGATAGTTCTATTCCTCAAAATTAGAACTCGTCTAATAACGGGTTAAAAGAGAATAATGCCTACTGATGGGCCCAGGAGGGACCTCCCCCAGATTGCATCCACCTCCCTGGAATCTCATCCAGGGAGGTGGATGTACATCATATGTGAACCCAACCTTGCTCCTTATGAACTTAAGGGGATCATGGAAGAATGGGCTCATATGTGCCACCAGTTTGTTATACAGTGTTGCTGTTGGCAACTACTAGGGCGCCACGGGTAGCAACTTCGATCCAGGGACCCTGTGCCTTCTTATAACACGGGGCACCAGGCACCCTTGGCGTCCTGTATTGCCTAGCAACGCTTTATATCCTAATTATTTTTTCTTTTATTATATAAAAAAAACACTCACTTAGTGACTGATAACAGTGTGGTTACTTCTGTATCCACCTGGTAGCTGTCACCTGTTTTTTTGGCCGAAATTACATTTAGTATAATCTATCTCTTGCCGTGGCCCAATAGCGCTTCCGGTATATGACGTCAGACGCCGGAAGTATCCGGCAGTGAGCGCTGAGAGCAGTCATACGGAGACCGCTTCCCGCCACTGCGGGTATGCGCTACACCGGAACTTCTTGTTAACAGCAGAACCGTAAGTAGCCCAGTAGTGGCACCTTGCTGGTTTTCTTTCAGGCACTTTTGACAAAGTAAAAAGCAGCACATTATGTGTGTTTTTCCTTAGGTACCAGGAGCAAGGTGCAAAAACCAGTTAGTGTGGGACCTGAAGAAATATGTACCATCTAAGGGATCATGGTCTATAGGAGATATATTGATTATGTATATATTTTCTTTATAGGTACCGTGGGCTCGGAGTTCTGCTGTTTTGTCTTTAGAGAGTGAGAGCACAAGTATCGGGTGCCCCTCTCATATATGATTTAAGCCACTTTGTTTTGCAATTTACCATAATACAACTTTTTTGATATTCTCTGAGTAATACTCCTGAGGACGCCCCTATATTGGGGCAGAAACGCGTTGGGTTTGTCCCAGGCATCAAGTGCAAATATACTAAGTATTAAATAAATCCACTTATTGTGGTAGTTTGTTTGGGTTTGACCCAGGCATTAAGTGCTAATAATATTTAGTATTGAGTAAATCCACATAACTGTGGTAGTTGTTTGGTGGTATCCTACATACTTTTGATTATTTGAGGTGGCGGATATATTTATGCACATAATTCTTGGTGAATTTTAATGCATATCAATAAAGGATAATTTTTAATGGCACCGCCCCCCCCCCCCCCCCCCCCCCCATGAAATTTTAACAATATAATTTGTTATTTTTTCCATGATTTCTTCTATAGCCGGGAGGCAATTGCTCGGTGCAGGCATATTATTATTAATGCATGACTATTATATGTCACAGTGTTTGACCACAGCATCTATTGGGTTAAATGGCTGTGGTAGGAGTTGGCCCTGACTCTGAATATTGCAATAGCATGTTGACTTTATAGCACAACTGGCACACACTGTAAATGAGACAGGCATACTTTCTGTGTCTGCAAAATCCACTGGATGTAACTGTATGCCCATTTGTGGGAAGTGTTAAGGGGGTTATCCAGGAATAGAAAAACACAGCTAATTTCTTTCAAAAACAGCTCCATGTCATTCTCCAGGTTGGGTGTGGTATTACAATTTGGCTCTATTCACTTCAATGGAACTGAGCTGCAGAACCACACACAAGCTGGAGACAGACGGGGAGTGGTTTTTCATAGGAAGTAGTTGTGTTTTTCTATTCCTGGATAACCCCTTTAATCTATCACTTATCAATAACTATACAATATATGTTATTATAAAATGATACAATATACATCAAATCCTTAGAGTCTTACATGCTTAATTCTTTTGCTTCCAAGATGCATGAAGTAATGTACGTTTATGTTCAAGCTATTGACTATTACTGGCAATAAAATGATATTAAAAAAGAAATGTATAATAAATCAAATATGTTTCATATAACCCTATGTGTACAAATAAGCCTGCAACAAGTTCATGCACAATAAATTATTGATAACAGCTCTGAAAACAATGAAAACAATGCAGTGCATCTATAAAGTATCAGTTCCAGGGCCTGAAAATGAAGATTTCTGTGCTATAAAGTGCTATAGAGGGCTGCTGGTATAGTAACCACAGAATATCATAAACCACCTTACATCTCAGAAGTCTATAGGCTTAAAGGGGTATTCCAGGCCAAAACTTTTTTTTATATATTAACTGGCTCTGGAAAGTTAAACAGATTTGTAAACTACTTCTATTAAAAAAATATTAATCCTTCCAATAGTTATTAGCTTCTGAAGTTGAGTTGCTGTTTTCTGTCTAACCGCTCAATGATGACTCATGTCCCGGGAGCTGTGCAGTTCCTATGGGGATATTTTCCCATCATGCACAGCTCCCGGGACGTGACATCATCATCGAGCAGTTAGACGAAAACTTCAGAAGCTAATAACTATTGGAAGGATTAAGATTTTTTAATAGAAGTAATTTGCAAATCTGTTTAACTTTCCGGAGCCAGTTGATATATATAAAAAAAAGTTTTTGCCTGGAATACCCCTTTAAATGTCTAGGCCTTTGAATCCTATGAATATGTTTACTTAAATATCAGGTTTTGTATTTAACCCCTTAAGGACATGCGCTGTAAATGTATGGCGCTGCTAAGAAGTACTTAGCGCACAGCACCGTACATTTACGGCACAGATTTCCTGGATCACCGCATCTCCGGACACAGTGATCGGAACAGGATCCCGGCATATCGCCCAGGGGGTTCCTGAGACCCTCCCCCCCCCATATCGGCGATCACGGCAAATCACCCGTAAATTCAGACCTGCGATTTTCCGCTATTCCGGGTCAATCAGGTCTCTGGTGACCCGGTGACCTGGAAAAAAAGGGTGAACGGGGCTGTGTGAGACAGCCCCATTCACCTATAGCCAGCAGGAGTGCCGCCTCACGATCACATGAATGATCGGTCGGAACGACCGAACAATCACGGACCTGCTGGGCGGTGATTGGGACGGCGATCGGAGCGGAGATCGGTGCCGGCGGGGGTCTCCTACCTTACCCTGGTCCGGCGGGGGTCCCCTCGGGATCGGTGGTGGCGACAGGAGCAGCAGAATCGTTCCTGGCGGCAGGATACAGCAGGAGGTGATGCCTGTTCACCTCCTACTGTTGCCTAGCAACAACTCGCAGCATGCAAAGCCAATGAGCATACTGGGAGTTGTAGTTTTGCAACAGCTGGAGTTCCAACTACAACTGTCAGCATGCCCTTTGGTAGTCTGTGCATGCTGGAGGTTGTAGTTTTGAAACAGATGGAGTTACATTTTTTTAAAGAAAAAGTGTGCATTCATTGTTGCACAATTACAACTCCCAGCATGCACAGACTATCAAAGAGCTTGCTGGGAGCTGTAGCAGTGTGCCTCCAGCTGTTGCAAAACTACAACTCTCAGCATGCCCTTCGACTGTCAATGCATACTGATTGTTGCAGTTTTGCAACAGCTGGAGACACATTGGTTGTGAAACTGAGTTTGTTACCAGTGTGCCTCCAGCTGTTGCAAAAATACACCCAGCATGCACTGAGAGACTGTACATACTGGGAGTTGCACTTTTGCAACAGCTGGAGACACATTGGTTGTGAAACTGAGTTTGTATAATTTTCCGCCACAGCTCAAACTCACTGTAAACTCAACCGTGTGAATGTACCCTAAAAACACTACACTACACTACACCTACACAAAATAAAAAGTAAAACACTACATATACACATACCACTGCACAGCCCCCCCCCCCCCCCCAATAAAAAAAAAACTTCTTGTACGGCAGTTTTTCCAAAACAGAGCCTCCAGCTGTTGAAAAACAACAACTCCCAGTATTGCCGGACAGCCACTGACTGTCCAAGCATGCTGGGAGTTTTGCAACAGCTGGAGACACCCTGTTTGGGAAACACTGCCGTGGGGGATTCAAATCCCCAATTTAGGCCTCAAATGCGCATGGTGCTCTCTCGCTTCGGAGCCCTGTCGTATTTCAAGGAAACAGTTTAGGGCCACATATGGGGTATCTCCGTACTCGGGAGAAATTGTGTTACAAATTTTTGCAGGCTTTTTCTCCTTTAACCCCTTGTAAAATTTCAAAAACTGGGTCTACAAGAACATGAGAGTGTAAACAATGAAGATTTTGAATTTTCTCCTTCATTTTGCTGCTATTCCTATGAAACACCTAAAGGGTTAACACACTTTCTGAAAGTCATTTTGAATACATTGGGGGTACAGTTTTTATAATGGGGTCATTTATGGGGTATTCCTAATATGAAGACCCCTCAAATCCACTTCAAAACTGAACTGGTCCCCGAAAAATTCCGATTTTGAAAATTTTGTGAAAAATTGTTAAATTGCTGCTGAACTTTGAAGCCCTCTGATGTCTTCCAAAAGTAAAAACATATCAACTTTATGATGCAAATATAAAGTAGACATATTGTATTTGGAAATCAATATATAATTTATTTGGAATATCCATTTTCCTTACAATCAGAGCGTTTCAAAGTTAGAAAAATGCAAAATTTTCAAAACTTTCATGAAATTTGGGGATTTTTCACCAAGAAAGGATGCAAGTAACAATGAAAATTTACCAATATGTTAAAGTAGAGTATATCATGAAAAAACATTCTCGGAATCAGAATAATCGGTAAAAGCATCCAAAAGTTATCAATTCATAAAGTGATAGTGGTCAGAATTGCAAAAAAGGGCTGCGTCCTTAAGGTGAAAAGGGGCTCAGTCCTTAAGGGGTTAAACACATTTCAACATTTTATTTAAAACATTTATGAGAGGGGAATTTATTAAGCCAGTGAAGGGAAATTATAAAGGCATAGAAAATAATTTTTGTGTAAGCAACTTTTTGTCTTTTATACACCAGGCAGGCCCGTTTTAAATTTAAACGGGTGTGGCCTTAATTTAAATGGGTGTGGCCTAATCACACCAAATTTGCTACAATATTGGCTAGGGGGCTAGTGTACATTGTAGCTGAAACTTACGCTAGCTCGGAGCTAGCTTACATTTCACAGCATGGTGCATAGGGCAGCACTGGCTGATTCATTAATTAGCTGGTGCCTCTTAATTAGTTGGACAAATACGGTCACGGCCATGGGATTATACAGAAAACCAATATCTCAAGTAATTTATTTATTTATTTATTTTTTTTGAAACTCTCATTTAAATCTTTCATATCATCTATTTTTTCCTGTAGCCACCCCTGTGACCTGACAAAAATGTGACTATTGTAATCTGTTTTTAATACCCTTCAAGTTTAGACAGTTTTTGAAGTAGAATTAAAAAATGTTGCACCTAAAAATCCATATTATGGTTTATTTTTTTGCGCCACCAATTCTACTTTGTAATGACATCAGTCATTTTACCCAGAAATCTACGGCGAAATGGAGAAAAAAATCATTGTGCGGCGAAATTGAAGAAAATACTTTGTAACTTTTGGAGGCTTCCGTTTCTACGCAGTAAATTTTTCGGTAAAAATAACACATTCTCTTTATTCTGTAGGTCCATACGATTAAAATGGTACTTCTGGTAATTCTGGAAAAAATCATAACTACATGCAGGAAAATGTATATGTTTAAAATTGTCATCTTCCGACCCCTATAACTTTCTTATGGGGTGGTATGAGGGCGGTATGGGGCAGTAAGAGGACTTCTGCTCGCATCCTAGCTGATCTGGACACCGCATTTTTACTGTGGTGTACCGATCAGCCCCACTGAGCAGCCGGGAAGCTTTTACTTTCATTTTAGATGCGGCGTTTAACTTTGAACGCAGCGTCTAAAGGGTTAATAGCGCGCAACACATCTATCGCTGCCGCACGCTATTAGCCCCGGGTCCCGGCCTCAGTTACAGCGTGACCTCGTGTTATAGCGCTGCAGTCCTTGGTCGTTAAGGGGTTAATTTACTTCATAAGAAAATTTCCTTTTTATAGAAATCATGTCTTATAAAATCATGGCTTTGTCACAGCTGAAGCACAGGCATGGACAAAGTCCAGTAAGTGAGGGTGGGCTACCACTTCTCTGTGTCTGATAGGACAGGAGAGAGCACAGATTAGTCCTGTCAGACAGGAGAGAGCACAGAGGAGTCCTATCAGACACGAGAGAGCACAGAGGAGTGCTATCAGACAGGAGAGAGCACAGAGGAGTCCTATCAGACACCAGACACGAGAGAGCACAGAGGAGTGCTATCAGACAGGAGAGAGCACAGGTGATTACTATCAGACAGGAGAGAGCACAAAGGAGTGTTATCAGACAGTAGAGAGCACAGAGGATTACTATTAAACAGGAGAGAGCACAGAGGAGTACTGTCAGACAGGAGAGAGCACAGGGGAGTGCTATCAGACATAAGAGAGCACAGAGGAGTACTATCAGACAGGAGAGAGCACAGAGGAGTGCTATCAGACAGGAGAGAGCACAGGGGAGTCCTTTCAGACAGGAGAGAGCACAAAGGCATCCTATGAGACAGGAGAGAGCACAGAGGAGTGCTAGCCTACCCTCTCTTACTGGACTTTGTCCATTCCTGGACTTCAGCTTGGACAAAGCCATTTTCTTATGATGTATGTTAGAAAGGTTAATGTTTTGCCAAGATGTACAAGATAAAAAATGTTTTTGTATCTGACAGTGCCCATTTAAACAGTCTAAGAATGCAACAGCCTAAGTGACTGTGATAAATGTTGCGCATTCTTAGACATAGACATTTCTATGTATGCCACTAGGCTAAGTACAGAGCAGTGCAAATTGTTCACCTCTAGTTATTGTGGTGGAATAGTGACTCATGCAGGATATTTGTGTGCCAGTCACCAACAAAACAAAACAACAACAAAAAAACTATAAATAAGACAAATGGAGAGCTGTGCACAGTTAGTGGGACTTCACACAACATGAAACCATTTGCACTGTACGTGTTTTGCTTTGTAGATAAAGGACACTAGTTGTGAATGTTGAGAAAAAGGCTATTGCATGAAAGTATAACATTTGCAAACTTGTGAAACGTTTACGTGCTCATATACAGAATGTAGTTAAATTAGTAACATTTGCCTTTCCATGTTATTTTAGAACAAGGACTGCTATATTTGTACTTTAAATTTATATTAAAGGCTTGACATCCCGGTACATAATGGGACAGGTGAGAGGATATGGTGTGGGCTAAGTCAGGTTTGCGCCATAACCAGCAGATGCCCAATGCTATTAGCAGCTGACATCTGATGGTAATGACAGACGTTGGAGATCACTATAATGTCTGTCATTTAAATTCCAGTCATCCTTGGTGTCTAGAGGTTCCATTGGCCAACCCATAATGTAATTGCAGATTTCCAAAGAGTTGCTGGGGAAGCCTCGGCATCTTTCTTCGGGTGCTGATAACATAGATCAATTTAATGCAATAGCATTACATTGATCTAAGTAAGCCATCAACTGATGCTTATAATAGGGCCCTATTAATAAATTTAAAAAAATGGTATTTGGCATGAACTTATACTATTAAATTATTAAATTTTTCATCCTGCATGGTCAACAGCGTAAATGAAAATTGCAAATATAGGCGTTCATGTCCACACGACCGTTTAACCCTAGAGCGCCCGTTGCTTCAGTTCTTAAAGGGGTACTCCGGCAAAACAACATCTTATCCCCTATCCGAAGGATAGGGGATAAGATGCCTGATCGCGGGGGTCACGCCGCTGGGGACCCCCGTGATCTTGCACCCCGTTAGAATCAGTCCCCGGAGCATGTTCGCTCCTGGTCTGATTACTGGCGATCACGGGGGCGGAGCATTGTGATGTGAAGGATCCGCCCCGTGTGATGTCACGCTCCGCCCCCTCAATGCAAGCCTATGGGAGGGGGTGTGACAGCGCTGCCGTATAGAGCTGTAACTACGGTCATGGACAATACATGTCCTTTACGGCCCACTGGGTGAATGTGGTTCCTGCACAGCCACAACAGCATCTTGGACAGGTCATGCCGCTTCCACTTCCATGTTTTCAGGACGTTGGTCCTGTGACAGTGTGTGACTCCGCCTCCTCATCCTGCACCATGTCCTCAGCCTCCACTGCATGGACAAGTCTTAGTGCCCCTCCAGCATACCATGTGTGCAGGGCACGGCGGTGGCACGCTGTTCTTCACATGGTTTGCCTTGGCGAATGGTGTCACACAGGGGAGGAACTGCTAAAAGTCATTCATAAAGAAATCGAATCATGGCTTACGCCACGAAAACTGGAAATGGGAACCATGGTGACTGACAACGGGAAGAACATCTTGTCTGCATGGCACACGTGTTTAATCTGGTTGTCAAGCAATTCCTGAATTATCCCCCCAATTTGCAAGACATCCTAACAATGGGAAGGAAACTTTGCTTGTCCTTCAGCCACTCGTACACCGCAAAGCACACCCTCCTTGAGCTGCTGCGTTAGAACGGCATCCTCCAACATAGTTTGATTTTCGACGTTTCCACACATTAGAATTCCACCCTCCATATGTTGGACCGACTATAACTGTTGGTAGTAAAAACTTCCCTACTTTCGCATTATTAATTCCTTCTTGGCAAGTGTTACACGCCCTAAAAAGGGCGGCCCCATACAGGAACCTCTCCCTATTTCCCACTAAAAACACTGACATTTCCCAGGGTTTTTAGTTGGAAATAGAGAGAGTTTCCTGTGTGGGGCCGCCCATTTTAGGGTGAGTAACACTTGCAAAGAAGGGAATTAATAGAGCAAGAGTAGGGCCTTACAGGGGAAGTTTTTACCCCCACCTGCTACAATGGACAATACGTTGTTCCCTTCCACCTTTTCAAGGAAAGTGTTACTCGTCTTAAAAAGGGCAGTTCCACACAGGAACCTCTCCCTATTTCCACCTAAAAACCCTGGGAAATGGCAGTGTTCGTAGGTGGAAATAGGGAGATGTTCCTGTGTGGGGCCGCCCTTTTTAGGGCGAGTAACACTTGCCAAGAAGGGAATTAATAATGCGAGAGTAGGGCCTTACAGGGGAAGTTTTTACCCCCACCTGTTACAATGGACCGTACGTTGTTCCCTTCCATCTTTTAGAGGTCTTTGCATCACATCAATACTTGGTGGTGTAGGTGGCAAATGGTGTTTTTGCACACCTTTTACTTTTGTTTGATTTAAAAAAAAAATTGGGGTCCATATATTTTCTCCTAAGCATATTATTAAAAGTTAAGTTTTACGTAATGCATATCCTCAATACTTACTTGTGCACACTAACACTTTTACAAAAGAGACCGTTTTCTTCTGCCTACCTGCCTAAGCTACTATTCTGATCCTGCAACCCACCTGACGCCACACATCTGATGCCAAGTTCTCCTTTTTTCACCTACCTCCATCCCCGGGTCCTGGTATTGTCACCCACCGCACCATTCTGTCATCAGGTCACTTTCAGGACAACTGATGATGCTGTTGCCACCTCCAGACTGTCTCATTCTGCCACCATATGTTCTCTTCGTGCTGATGCCACCTCCAGGCTGTCTCATTCTGCCACCATATGCTCTCCTCATGCTGATGCCACCTCTAGGCTGTCTCATTCTGCCACCATATGTTCTCCTCATGCTGATGCCAGATCCAAGCTGTATCATACTGCCACCATATGTTCTTCTCATGTTGTTGCCACCTCCAGGCTGTGTCATTCAGCGACTATATGGTCTCCTCATGCTGCCGCGACCACCACGCTGTGTCATTTAGCCACTATATGACCTCCTCATGCTGCCGCAAACTCCAGGCTGTGTTATTCAGCCACTATATGCTGCCGCCAACTCCAGGCTGTGTCATTCAGCCACCATATGTTCTCCTCATGCTGCTGCCACCTCCACACTGTCATTCAGCCACTATATGGTCTCCTCACGCTGCTGCCACCTCCACACTGTGTCATTCAGGCACTATATGGTCTCCTCATGCTTTTGCCAACTCCAGGCTGTTTCAGTCAGCCACTATATGTTCTCCTCATGCTGCTGCCACCTCCATGCTATGTCATTCAGACACTATATGGTCTCCTCATGCTGCCACCACCTCCCCGCTGTGTCATTCAGCCACTATATGATCTCCTCATGCTGCCGCCACCTCTATGCTGTTCATTAAGCCACTATATGGTCTCCTCATACTGATGCCACCTCCAGGCTTTTTAATTGTGCTGCTCTGCGACAGTGATTCTAATAGCGACACCTCTGATCTGCATGTCATACTGAATAACAGTATTATTTCACTAACCCAGCACACATCTTATGCATTTTATAGCAAGGCAAGAGGTTCTGCATCCCTATTGAGGTTCTCTTTAGGCCAGAAATAGCCATTTTTAATAGTGATTTGTCAAGAATAAATTCATACTGAAACAAATTTTTTAGGAAAATTAAGTGAATCGTCCGAATCAAATTAAAAAAAAAAACATCCCTATTATGCACCATAAGGTGATTTTAGTACGTACCTGGCAGGCAGTAATGGACATGCTTAGGAAGGATCTAGGAAGTGCTTGTCTTGGGGCTAAATGGCTATGTTGTGAGATTACCATAACACTGTGGCTAGCTTTTTGTGTATTTCCTGTTTGGTATTTCCTGTTTGAGTTCAGTTTTTTAAACTACACATCCCAGGATCCCTTTCTTGTGAGTGGGAGGTCACTTTCCTCCCTCCCACACATCAGCCTTCCCACCTATTGAAATACAAATGAATTGCATTCCATTCAAAAGACCAGTGTTTTCAAACCAGGGTGCCTACAGCTGTTGCAAAAGGATCTCTCTCCCACCCAGCAGTCGCTCCACCCATTGAAGCAGGACAGGCTCCCTTTGCACACCTGGCTAGTGATGTCATATCTCAGCTGTACTGCAACCTGGGAAAACCTGAGACATGAGTAATTTTGTATTCTGTTAAAAAGAAATATTGGCGAGGAAAATCACATAAGAATTGCGAGACCGTCGTCACACACAGTTACAGACACCATATTATTAACTACACTAACTTTACAGCCCCTGTAGCATAGTAAAAAAAAATCCTTGAATACCCCTTTAATATTCTCAGGTTGTCTAACTGGACATTTTGGAACTTTTAAACACCACACACATTGGTTATTAAGTCAATGTTAGTATATAGTCCATGTCCCCTAAACTGATTGTACCAAGAACATACTGTGTTCTGTACATATAGTGTAAGTAGATTAATAAATTCATAATCTAAGTTTAAAAAAATAAAATAATTCATAAACATCATGGCAATGCAGTATTATAATAATTTTTACACCCAGAGGCATAATATTTTAGCATTTTAAAAACATTTATATTAGTTAAATTAATTTAAATCACATGCCTGTACAATTATATTTTAATGGGAGTCCCACCCCATTTTTATTATTTTCCCCTCTTTTTAACCATATGTTTAGGCTAAGTTAGATTTATTAGCCAAGTGTTATATTCAGCATTTATGTATTTTTGATTTATAAAGGATCTCTAGGCTACATTAAGATGAACAGATGGCTGTGATGATCAGGTTCATCCATTGCTGACTTTAGATCTCTCATCTCAGCAGATCTTTCTTGAGGGCATCTAAAGTAACTTTTACTTGCCATGAAAGCTGTGTAAAGGGAATTTATGAATGCATATTGTCAACCTGTGTTTCATGAAATTACAAAACAGCCGTTAATTCTATGCTATAAAGAGCTAGAATGAATTTTCTCGATAATTTAAAGACTATTAAAATGAACATAACTCTAAAGACTTAAAGTGAGCTGTTGGGTTACAGCATACTGGCATACTGAGAAACTTAGCCGGCATGATGCCATGGAGAAAATTAGTTACACACAACAATGCACTGTACACTTATAACATAAGGTTTGCCAGTGGCTCTCTCTAAATTACCATTTGCTTTCTTTTTATTCCAGCCTGGTTACTTTTAATTGATTCCCATTTCCCACCTCTAGCATCTGCATGTTTTACAAAGTATTATGGAAGATAGGTAAAACACTTTTAGAATAAGCTATAAAGAGGAAACTTGTTTTCCGATGGAAAACATATTTTCCAAAATCAATTGCCAAAAAGTTAAACAGATTTGTATATGACTTCTATTTAAAAATCTTGATCTTTCCAGTACTTATCAGCTGCTGTATGCTCCACAGGAATTTGTATAGTTCTTTTATTAATCTGACCACAGTGCTCTCTATTGACACCACTGTCCGTGTCAGGAACCGTCCAGAGCAGGAGAGGTTTGGTATGGGGATTTGCTCATGCTCTGGATGGTTCCTGACACGGACAGAGGTGTCAGCAGAGAGCACTTTGGCCAGACAGAATAGAACTACACAGCTTCCTCTGGAGCATACAGCAGCTGATAAGTACTAGAAGGATTTATATCTTTATATAGAAGTGATTTATAAATCTGTTTAACTTTCTGGCAAAAGTTGATTTAAAAAAAATAGTTTTCCACCAGAGTACCCCTTTAACTGGCTGCTTGGCTACGTATATATTTTCCATACCTTAACTTGTCTTTTTACTGGTTCGGTTCTAGGTTATTTTTTTTTTCTTCCTTTAATGTGTTATTTGAATACAATTAACATCCTACTATCTTAAAGCATGCCAATCATAACTTTTTTCAACATAAATCAGTTGAAATTTGAACTTCTTTGTGAAAAGTGGTAACTCCCTCACCTGTAGCCTTCCCCTGCAGCTCCCCTCATGTTTCTCATCCTTCTCACTCACCAACAACTCTGCCTGAAAGGTGGTATGCTTACTTACCGAGGCTGGACCATGTCTTACGGCATCATATTATTTCACCATTCAGAGGCTGTTCTGGTCCTGCTGAATGACCAAGTGACCTCGCCTCTGACTCTGTTCTATGTAGAGAACGTTTGGCTTTGGTGAATCTCTACAGAAGATTGTTAAAAGGGGGCTTATACAGCCCAATTATTGTGAGTGGAGGGCCACATGAAAAAATCTCTGGACTTTTCATATGGCCCTTCAATTACATAATTGCCAGTCACATATGACTGATGAGAAGATGTGGGGCTAACTAAAGATGACTATAGGGCCACACAGCCGACATGTTTGTTTGTAGTTAGCTGACTGCTGGGTCTTCTACACAAAACAATAATTGGCCCATTGAGTCTGTACTTGCGCATTAAGCATAACAACTCTCTACCTTGTATTAAAACATTAGAAAGTCCTCTGGATGAATATTTCCCAAATCATTGCTAGACTTACCAAGTCTACAATACCAAGCACCCCATTTAGTAGGCATGCTGTGTGTTTTACAAAATGATACATTTATCTGCATTGCGGATTAACTTTTTTCTTATATAAAACAAATAAAGAAAAAAATTAAATAAAAAAAACATATTTTTTATCAGTTACAATCCCTTTAAAAACAAAAACAACAATTTAGAACCCTACAAAATAGCCAGTGTAAAATAGTCAAACCTGTATATATGGAATTGCACACAGTCTATTATGGAGACAAAAGAATACAGCTCTGTCAGCTTTTTAGAGTCATCAAAACTGTTTACAGTCATATACATAGACAAGGGAGGGCAATGTAACAATTCTCTCTTAGAAAACATTGTTTGATGCCCTGGACAATACTATGGCAAGTGTCCAGAAGGCTGTCTCTTCTTCTTATTTGCCCAGGGATCTCTCTATTAGGATATGTTCACACTACGGATATGTAGCTGAATCTCCGCTCGCAGAATTCAGCGAGCGGAGATTCAGCCCGGCAGCCGACGGCAGCGGTAGGACCGCGCGGCACTGTGCCATCACCATTGACAGATATGCAGTGCTTGCGGACTTCCGCGCAAAGTATGAACACATTCTTTCTTTGTACGGAACAATATCAGCAGCGGAATTGTCCAGAGGATCAAACAATATTTTTGTCTTTCATAGAAGTTCATTACACTCAATCATTATAGCCCTCCTTAGGGCTGTCAGTCACCTGTTGGTGGCTCAAAACTGCTCAAATGCCCTTTAAGTGCATATATTAAAATTGATATTGTTTATTTTACAGATGTTAATAAGGAAGTCTTAACCCCTTAAGGACATCCTGGTACGCCCATGGGAATTTCAGTCCCAGCCGGGCAGGGACCAGACCAGGATGCCTGCTGAAGTCATTCAACAGGCACCCCGTGCAAACCCCCAGCGATTTGCGGCGATTCTGGGTCAATCAGGTCTCTGGTGACCCGGAAAAAATTGGTGAATGGGGCTGTCCCAGACAGCCCCATTCATCCTTACCCAGTAGGAGTGGGATGGCAGGGGTGCCAGCTCACGATCACGTGATTGATCGGCCGGAATGACCGACCAATCACTACCCTGCTGGGCAGTGATCGGGGTGGCGATCGGGGACAGCGGGAGTCTCTTACCTCTCCCTGGCTCGGCGGTGGTCCCCTCAGGAGCGGCCACAGGAGTGGTGGCAGGAGCGGTGGCAGCAATGGCAGCGGTCCCGGTGGCAGGATACAGCAGGAGGTTAGGCCTGTTCACCTTCTGCTGTTGCTTAGCAACCACTCTCAGCATGCACAGCCAAAGGGCATGCTGAGAGTTGTAGTCTTGCAACAGCTGGAGTTCCAACTACAACTCCCAGCATACCCTTTGGTAGTCCGTTCATGCTGGGGGTTGTAGTTATGCTATGAAAAAGTGTGTATCCAGCTGTTGCTTAACTACAACTCCCAGCATGCACGGACAGCTGAAGGGCATGCTGGGAGTTGTAGCAGTGTGCCTCCAACTGTTGCAAAACCACAACTCTCAGCATGCCCTTAGACTTTCAACGCATGCTGAGTGTTGCAGTTTTGCAACAGCTGGAGACACACTGGTTAAGTAACTAACTCAGTGTTTTGCAACAATGTGCCTCCAGCTGTTGCATAACTACAACTCCCAGCATTTACGGTCTGTCAGTGCATGCTGGGAGTTGTAGTTTTGCAACAGCTGAAGGTTTGCCCCCCCCCCCATGTGAATGTACAGGGTACATTCACATGGGTGGGGGTTTACAGAAAGTTTTCTGCTGCAAGTTTGAGATGCAAATTTTCCGCCGCAGCTCAAACTCCCCGCAAGAAACTCACTGTAAACTCTCTCCGATGCAAATGTACCCTAAAAACACTACACTACACTAACACAAAATAAAAAGTAAAACACAACATATACCCCTACACAGTCTCCCCCCCCCCCTATAAAAAAAAAAGTCTTGTATGGCACTGTTTCCAAAACAGAGCCTTCAGCTGTTGAAAAACAACAACTCCCAGTATTGACTGACTGTCAAGACATGCTGGGAGTTTTGCAACAGCTTAATTTTTTACACTAACATGCTGGTGTTGTCCCGTACTTTTAATTTTCACAAGCGGTGAAAGAACCCCAAAATTTTTAACGCAATTTATCCTGAGTATGGAACATCCCCATATGTGGGTGTAAAATGATCTGCAGGCGCACGACATGGCTCAGAAGTGAGAGTGCACTATGTACATTTGAGGTCTAAATTGGTGATTTGCACAAGGGTGGCTGATTTTACAGCGGTTCTGGCATAAACACAAAACAATAAATATCCATATGTGACCCCATTTTGGAAACTACACCCCTCACGGAATGTAGCAAGGGGTATAGTGAGCCTTAACACCCCACAGGTGTTTGACGACTTTTCGTTAAATTGAGATGTGTAAATCAATTTTTCACTAAAATGCTGGTGTTACCCTACATTTTATATTTTCACAAGGGAGAATAGGAAAAAAGCCCCCCAAAATTTGTAGCCTCATTTCTTCTGAGTAAGAACAGACCCCATATGTGGATGTAAAGTGCTCTGCGGGTGAACTACAATGCTCAGAAGAGAAGGAGCGCCATTGGACTTTTGGAGAAAGAATGTGTCCGAAATTGAAGGCCATACGTTTTTACAAAGCCCACATAGTGCCAGAACAGTGGACCACTCCCACATGTGACCCCATTTTGGAAACTGCACCCCTCACGAAATTTAATAAGGGGTACAGTGAGCATTTACACCCCACAGGTGTCTGACAGATGTTTTGAACAGTGGTCCGTGAAAATTTTTTATTTTTCATTTGCACAGCCCACTGTTCCAGAGATCAGTGGGGTGTAAATGCTCACTGCACCCCTTATTAAATTCTGTGAGGGGTGGAGTTTCCAAAATGGGGTCACATGTGGGGGGGGTCCACTGTTCTGGGGGCTGTGTAAATGCACATGGCCCCCGACTTCTATTCCAACCAAATTCTCTCTCCAAAAGGGCAATGGCGCTCTTTCTCTTCTGAGCTTTGTAGTTCGCCAGCAGAGCACTTTACATCCACATATGGGGTATTTCCATACTGAGAAGAAATGGGGTTACAAATTTTGGGAGGCTTTTTCTCCTATTACCCCTTGTGAAAATGTAAAAATTGGGAAAAACCCAGCATTTTAGTGAAAAAAATCAAATTTTTCATTTTCACATCCAACTTTAGCGAAAATATGTCAAACCCATGTGGGGTGTTAAGGCTCACTGTACCCCTTGTTACGTTCCTTGAGGTGTGTAGTTTCCAAAATAGTATGCCATGTGTTTTTTTTTTTTTTCTGTCCTGGCACCTGATTCTGGTTCTGGCTTCCTAAATACGACATGCCCCCCAAAAAAACATTTCAGCAAAATTTGCTTTCCAAAAGCCAAATGTGACTCCTTCTCTTCTGAGCATTGTAGTGCGCCCGCAGTGCACTCGACGTCCACACATGGGGTATTTCCATACTCAAAAGAGATGGGGTTACAAATTTTGGGGGGCATTTTCTCCTATCGCCCCTTGTAAAAATGTAAAATTTTGGGGAAAAAACATAATTTTTGTGAAAATGTTCTTTATTTACACACCTTTGGGGTATTAAGGCTCACTGAACCCCTTGCTACGCTCCTTTAGGGGTGTAGTTTTCAAAATTGTATGCCATGTTGTTGTTTTTTTTTTCTGTTCTGGCACCATAGGAGCTTCCTAAATGTGACATGTTCCCCAAAAACCTTTTCAGACAAACTCACTCTCCAAAACACCATTGTTGCTCCTACCCTTCTGAACCTTGTAGTGCACACGCAGAGCACTTGACATCCACATATGAGGTATTTCCTTACTCGAGAGAAATTGGGTTACAAATTTTGGTGGGCTTCTCCTTTTACCCGTTGTAAAATTTCAAAAACTGGGTGCACAAGAAAATGCGAGTGTAAAAAATGAAGATTTTGAATCTTCTCCTTCACCTCGCTGCTATTCCTGTGAAACACCTAAAGCGTTAACACACTTTCTGAATGTCATTTTGAATACTTTGGGGGGGGGTACAGTTTTTATAATGTGGTCATTTATGGGGTATTTCTAATATGAAGACCCCTCAAATCCACTTCAATCTGAACTGGTCCCTGAAAAATTCAGATTTTGAAAATGTGAAAAATTGGAAAATTGCTGCTGAGCATATTGTATATGTGAATCAACATATAATTTATTTTGTATGTCCATTTTCCTTATAAATAGAGAGTTTCAAAGTAAAAAAAAATCTAATTTTTTATCACATTTTGGGATTTTTCACCAAGAAAGGATGCAATTAACGCTGAAAATTTACCACTATGTGAAAGTAGATTATGTCACAAAAATCAATCTCTGAATCAGAATGAAAAGTAAAAGCATCCCAGAGTTATTAATGCATAAAGTGACAGTGGTCAGATGTGCAAAAAACGCTCTGGTCCTTAAGGTGAAAATGGGCTTGGTCCTTAAGGGGGTAAACTGTGTTTAGGATATAAGTATGTTTTTAATGATAATGCGGAATTCCTTTTCAAGTATAATGTATTGGATTCGTATTTCACATATATCAAAAAGAGAATAGAGAGAAAAGTCCCAGAAAACAGCATCTAACAAATATAATTTAATTCCTCGACAGCGCAACATAGAGATCAGATGGGAGGGAGGCAGTGGACTTTATCTGGACTTCCAAAAGGCAATTGTCCCTGCACCATACAGGAATTTTAACAAAAATGGCATTGAGGGATATATACTGAGATGGATAGAAAACTTTCTTGGCGGAAGAAGACCGAAGGTCAGTATAAACAATGTCACTGCGAGTCACACAGCCTGCGTTTTCTTGTGTAGTAATACCGGTGTATAGAGATGAGTTAATAGGTTCACCAATGTGATTCAGCTGACTGGTCAATTCACAGATTCACCAGTCCCTAGAATACAGTGGGTGAAATGATTTCCTGAAAAGCAACATCAAGAAAACAATTGAGTCTGCCAGTGTATATAACTTCACATAAACTCTGATCATTAAACTGATATGTCAACATGTAGTTATGTTGTGTAATTCTTATAGAATCATGTGCAATATCATCTAAGGAGAACAGACTAAAACATGGTAAGAAGTGTAGCATATGCAGTTAATATTGTAGCCATACACTGATATACTTATAACATACCTTGTACATGAGAGGTCACACAGACATCAGAGGATCCCTTTGCAAGAACACTATATGAGCGCCATACTCTCCAAAACCACCATAGTTCACTTTTACCTTATACGTGAGAGCACACACAGACAACAGAGGATCCCTTTACTAGTACACTACATGAGTGCCATACTTTCCAAAACCATCATAGTTCACTTTTCTCCCGCATGTCCCTTTAGCAAGCCCCATGCCAACAAGCACATTTCTTTAGTGGATTTCACAAGCCCCTTGCAGGTAGTCTAACAGACAGTAAGAGTTAGTATTATTACTTACTAGGCTCCTGTGCTACTGCCCAGTTGTACATATTGTATGCCTATCTCTCCAAGTCTGCCCCCCCCCCCCCCCAATTGTGCTTCTATATTGAGTAAAACTGTTTTGCTCTGTAAAACTCCAATATTAGATATAGTCGTTCATACATTTATAGGACTGGATGTGTCAACTCTGTATTTATTCTATCATAGAGGTTTCTTGTGAATGTATAGAAATAGACTGTTTGAATTACTATGTTATCTAAAAAACATAAGGCAGTGTTCCACAACCACACTTGGTTACACAGCTGTTGGCAGCTACAGATACTGTTGTGTTGCAGCCACGTTTGCAGTACTTGGTGCTACAGTCAAAACCATATAATTGTTTTTAAACTTATTTTTATTGTGAAAACAAGTGCACGAGAGGAGCAATGCACATATGGGTACAACAAGATCAACAAAAAACAATAATGTACATTCTTCTTTTAAATACTTTTTTTTATATTTGCATTTAAATATAACTGGATAGCATTTTTTCCCCCTGTATTTAAACATGCCAAAACAGTGTGTATTTAACATGACAATAATATGCTAATTATATTTATTGTTGCTTTGACCAGTTTTGTAAATTATGTTCAAAATAACTTTTCAAACTAGTTAAAATTAGACCGTTCAAAATGACTTTCCCCATTGGAACCAATTTTTAAAAAAGAAATTTAATCTGAAACGCATTAGTATGTAAAAACCTATGACTGAGAATCCCATGACTCTCTCTAAAACCTGTGAGAGACAATTAAAAGTAAATGATGTTGAGTCTTTAATCTTGAAAATGTACTCCAAGCATTTCTGCTGGTTCTATAGTGGTGGGTGGTTTACTTGGTAAAGTTGGTCAGAAGAAAAAGCTAATTAAGTCATGTCAGGTATTCAGAGACAGACACAAATATAGGTAATATCCAAAATAAATGATAAGTGCATTTTAAAAATAAGGGGGAATGTGAGACAGTGAAAGGACTAGTGGTCAGTGATGGCTATATTTTCCAAGTAACCTGTCATAGGTGTCTAACATGTTTCAGGAAGCTTATACAGTGGGGCAAAAAAGTACTTAGTCAACCACCAATTGTGCAAGTTCTCCCACTTAAAAAAATGAGAGGCCTGTAATTTTCATCATAGGTATACCTCAACTATGAGAGACATAATGAGAAAAAAAAATCCATAAAATCACATTGTCTGATTTTTAAAGGGGTTCTCCACTGGAAAACATTTTTTTTTATAAATCAGCTGGCGCCAGAAAGTTAAACATTTGTAAATTACTTCTTTTTAAAAATCTTAATCTTTTCAGTACTTATCAGCAGCTGTATACAACAAAGGAAGTTCTGTTCTTTTTGAATTTCCTTTCTGTCTGACCACAGTGCTCTCTGCTGACACCTCTGTCTATTTTAGGAACTGTCCAGAGTAGGAAAAA
The DNA here is from genome assembly GCF_029499605.1 of Hyla sarda. Lineage (NCBI taxonomy): Eukaryota > Metazoa > Chordata > Amphibia > Anura > Hylidae > Hyla > Hyla sarda. Next base: position 182,495,532 of record NC_079191.1, read on the forward strand.
ATCCCCATAGCAAACCTATCCTTCTGGACAGTTCCTAAAATGGACAGATGTGCACTGTGGTCAGAAAGAAAGGACAGTGGAGTACCCCTTTAAATAATTTATTTGCAAATTATGGGGGAAAATAAATATTTAGTCAATAACAAATTTCATCTCAATACTTTGTTATAAACCCTTTGTTGGCAATGACAGAGGTCAAACATTTTCTGTAAGTCTTCACAAGGTTTTCACACACTGTTCAGTCGTCCTGTTTTCTTAGCAGAAAAACAGCCCTAAAGCAAGATATTCTATGCTTCACAATACGTATGGCGTTCTTTGGATGCAACTCAGCATTCTTTCTCCTCCAAACACAACGAGTTGAGTTTTGACCAAAAAGTTCTACTTTGGTTTCATCTAACCATATGACATTCTCCCAATAATTGTCTGGATCATCCAAATTCTCTCTAGCAAACTTCAGATGGGCCAGGACATGTATTGTACAGGCTTAAGCAGGGGGACACGTCTGGCACTGCATGATTTGAGTGCCTGGCGGCGTGGTGTGTTACTGATGGTAGCCTTTGTTACTGTGGTCCCAGCTCTCTGCAGGTCATTCACTAGGTCTCCCCTTGTAGTTCTGGGATTTTTGCTCACCGTTTTTATGATCATTTTGACACCACGGAGTGAGATCTTGCGTGGAGCCCCAGATCGAGGGAGATTATCAGTGGTCCTGTATATCTTCCATTTTCTAATAACTGTTCCCACAGTTGATTTCTTCTCATCAAGCTGCTTGCCTATTGCAGATTCAGTCTTCCCAGCTTGTTGCAGGTCTACAATTTTGTTTCTGGTGACCTTCAACAGCTCTTTGGTCTTGGCCATAGTGGGAGTTTGGAGTGTGACTGTTTGAGGTTGTGGACAAGTGTCTTTTATACTGATAACAAGTTCAAACAGGTGCCATCAATACAGGTAACGAGTGGAAGACAGAGAAGACTCTTAAGGAAGCAGTTACAGGTCTGTGAGAGCCAGTAATCTTGCTTGTTTGTAGATGACCAAATACTTGTTTTCCACCATAATTTGCAAATACATTCTTTAAAAATCAGACAATGTGATTTTATGGATTTTTTTTCCTCATTATGTCTCTCATAGTTAGGTATAACTATGATGAAAATTATAGGCCTCTCTCTTTTTAAGTGGGAGAACTTGCACAATAGGTGGCTGACTAAATACTTTTTTGCCCCACTGTATGTCATCCAGGGAGAGCCAGGTGAGAGGTAAAAATCCAGGAATCTCTGTTAAATCCCTAGCAGGTCAAAGCTGCTAAGGGACTTTTTTCTGTTTTGGGACCTGGATTTTATTGTAATTAAAGGCGGTTTGGTAGTGGGGCTTATCATTCCCTTATTGGCCAGTCCAGATTTTCAGTATGGTCTAGGTCTGCAGCAGTGCTGGACGTAGTCTATTACTGGGCTTTCAAAAGGGTGTAACTCAGTCTGCAGGAGAGGTAGTGAGGGAACTTAATCTCTGCTGGGCGAGATAAAGACTGAAGTCTGCTAGCTTCCTGCGGAACACTTGAATAGTGCATGAATAATATTTAGATGTCTACAGTTTGGTTGAGTGTCTGGTAGGAAGTCACCTGTATAGCCAGGGAACATTTATATATAGTAAGTGCTTTGACAAGCAGAAGTGCATGCATGATGGTGAAGCCTGTCTGTGACTATTTTTGACTGCTGTTTTACACTATTTGCTTGGCTCAACTGAGCCTATCTCCCACAGGAGATCTATGGGAGGGTATTCATCTCTTGTAAAATTTACAAAGATATTGCACTCTTAAGACAATGTATTAATTCATTAAAAGGCCTTAGCCTTTAAATGAATCAAGTAAATGTGATGGCCACCAACAATTTACTAAAGACAGTACATGACTTCCGGACAATTTTTCTTTCTATTGGTCTATTTTGTGTATATAATGTATATAGACAGTCTGTCTGGGATGAAATCACCCTGAACAAAGGTTGTGTACTGAAACACGTGTTGATATGGCGCCATCCTTGTCCTTATGCTGGTTTTTGTTGTTGACTTTATACTGTCTGTATACTGTGTGTATATGGTGATGGTAACTGTTAGCACTTTTAAACTCAGCACTTTTGTTTTACACAGGCAGGCTATACATTACTCTTACTATATATTTAACCTGTTGCATTTCTTGTATCTTATGATATTTTATCATTTTTGCTGCCATGAATGCATGATATATTTATATTGTCGCAGTATGTTTTTTCCAGTGTTGTCGCCTTCTTTGTGCGATTCCTCAATTTTTTTATGTTGTTCATGAATTTTATTACTCTTTATATAAATTATATTTGTATCCCAATGACTCAGTTTTCCATATTTTGTGGTTGGCCTTCACATATTGGCAGTATCACTAGTTTGTATTTACATTGTGATAACCAACTGCCCCCTATTTTTTGCATGTATATGTCTACAGATATAGCACAGATATACCAGATTTATCAATCACAATTGGTCCATTTGAAGATTAGAGATTCATGTATCTGTATAATTGAATCTTCACCTTGCAGAATGTGAAGCAGCTACACTTGCCTGTTATGTTTCTTCACAGTAACTCTTCTGTGGTCTGGTGGTGGCACTCCTTTAGTTCCAATGATAATCCGGCCTTGATGATATGTTTGTTGTGCCTGTCTGAGCTGTGATTGTTCACTGTGGGAAAATCTCTGCAGTTTTTCCCTTGCACAGTTTGATAAATCTGGGCCCATATGTTTGCTGCAGTTGTCTCTTGTATGTGCTGCACTTTTTTATGTGTGTGATGTATGTAATGTTTTTGATGTGTGTGCTTGTATGACATGTGTTGTGTTTCTGTGACCTGTGCACTTGTTTGGCATATGTGCTGCATATGCCTGATGTGTATAATGTGTATTTTTTTGTACATGTACAGGGAAGGGGTCCTATACACAATTATTTTCTCACAATGTCCACCCACGACACTTTCTTGTGTAGTCTTCTTTCCCTGTCTAGTTTCAGCTCCTGTTTTCATCTCTGCTCTTGTGCTCTAGCTCTCAAATCACTGCCTTTGTGGGGAATTGTATGACAGAAGTATCAGAGTGGCACAAAAATTAGCTCACCTTCACATCCTGTAACCACATGGATCCCATGGGGCACAAAAGAAATGCAAATTGTAAATGTAAAATCTATGCTACTTATAGTAGTGGGAAAAGCCATGTTAATTATTAATTGAGAAAGTTCATATTAAATTTTCCCCTTTGAAATTGTAAACTAGATGTAATCTGAAGGTAATGTTATAAAGCTAGCTGTAATAAACTTGTTAGGAATAGCAGAAATCTTCTAGCTATTCTCATTGTCAGTTGCTATGCAACCATCTCACAACTGATCTATTGCTCTGGATCAACCATCCTGACCACCAGCCCATGCTTTAGAGTGTAGCTTTTGTTTTTCTGCACTTTTGCGTGAATTATAGCATAAGCTTTGTGGATTTGAATTCTTCACGTATTACTTTCTTTGTGAGGAATACTCATTGAATATTCCTTGCACCTCTCTAGTGCCTTGTTTTAGACTAGTTTGTGGTTCTTTTCTTTGTCCTAGCTTCTTTTCTGTGTAATCCTGGTTTTGGTATTTTAAATTGCTGCTGTTTTACTTAGGTTTCTGCTCAACCTTGCTTCTCTGGGTCCTCACGGCTTCTTGTTGCTAGTAAAAATGTGTGCAGTTTCCATTAGGACATTGTAGGGACAGTGAAACTCATGTCTTTTGGCAGGTTATAGTTCAGGAAAAGATATAGGGAAAGATTAGGTAAGCTAGATGGGGTTAGTCCTTGTATTTTTTTTCTTTTCTATTTCTATCACTTCTGCTTCTATCTCTTGACTACTATTATAATCATTTATTTGTACCATCATATTGTACATACCATTGTCTCAGGTTACAGTTGTCTGTCGTTGTTTCCTAGCTTTGTTCTTGTTACCTGCCAGTAAAGATACATGCTTTTTTATGTTTTTCTTGCATCTACCTTTTCATAGTTTTGTCTCTAGTGTTAATCTGAGAAGTATCTGAAGGAGCCAAAAAAAGGCAACTACCATAGATGAAGCCCAGTTTTACATCTTGTGACCATTGTCAATATAGTAATCTCCCATACATTTGGGCTTGAAAATTCTCGTACAATATACTGTAGATCAACTGTAGCCAGCATTAAAAGGAGATTTCTTGGGTCCCCAAGAGGAAATGACTCTGAGAATCCTTTCAAACACCACCTGTGTGTATCAATTTTTAAATACATCATAATCATTGTTAGGGTACGTTCACATGGACGGATCTGCAGTGTATTTTATGCTGTGGATCCGCCGAAGATGGACCCCTACATTATGCCTACATCTGTGCCTGCTCACAGCTGCAATCTGCCGCTACGAGCAGACACGCTGCAATGTGCGAGTCGCCACACGCATGTGCAGTATACTCACACACATCACGATGTGTGCGAGTATACTGCGCATGTACACGGCGAATTGCACTCGCAAAATATGCTGCGGATCCGTCCATGTGAACGTAGCCTTAGAGTAGGGTCACACACAACAAATCCACAGCATATTTTACGCTGCGGATCCGTTGGTACTTATACAGGATATATCAGAGAGCAACCTTATTGGCTGTGAACAAAGTTCAGAACAGCCTAATATTAGATAATAAACGGCTGATAGTTATGCAACCATATAGTAAACTTATCAAGAACTCTATTATCAGCAATGTGTCTCTGCTAAGATAGTATCACAGATGCAGGCCCAATGGATGGTCACAGTCCTATGCAGGGAGTGTCATATGGGAGACGCTGTAGATATCACTGCTCACTGATGGAAAAAACGGCGACGTTCCCGGTCTATGGCCGGACCCAGGACCCAGCTCTGGTCCTGTCCCTGAAATAAGAAATAACTTTGCATCATGGATAGGAGTCGATTGGGCTCAGTAACAACAGTAAGTCTTCTAACCACATTGTCACCACAAAGGGTTAATGTAACAAACTTCATGCAGGTTTATAAAAACCCCTTTAGGGTAGGGTCACATGTGTCATACTAGGCTGCATACTGCTGCTATGTTTTTTCCTACCCATTGAAGTCAGTTGCTAGCAAAATATGCAGCTGAAAATATGCACATGCGCAGTGTACTCAGACATCGAGGCTACACCGCTATGTCTGAGTGCACTCGGTGACTCCCAACCCCCAGTGTGGTTGCTTGGAGTGGCGGATTGAGCAGGGCGAGCAGGTCGGAGAGGGGGGGGGGGGGTAAGGCGAGCAGGCAACAGTTGGAGGCATAATGTGGGTTGGGTCACCAGCGGATCTGCAGCGTATTTTGTGTGTGACCCTTAAGCTGCAGCAGTCTACCTCTGCCCTTGTATAATTTCAGAATGAATTCCTGTTGTTCCTGTATGTGATTCCGTGCATGACCCTGCCCTGACTGACAACCCCTAATCCAAAGTCTTAACAGAGTCACTGCTGTAGATTTAGTTGGAATATGTTTCTATACTCATAGGAGACCATCATGGAAGTTATGATGTGGGCTCTCACTATACTATACAGCTCTCATAAAAATAAAAAAAAGCTGTAAAAAGTGGACTAAAAAGTCACATATATGCAAAACTGGTACCGTTAAATAATACCAATCAAAACACTAAAATATATGGAAATAATAAGAAATGTATAGAGGTTAGCAGAAGACAATTTTAATCATACTTTTTTTTTAACAAAATAAGTTAGAATATTTTTTAAAGCAGCACAATAATAGAAAAGCACGTAAACATATCACTTTATTCTTATTGACTCACAGAATAAAAAGAACATGTCAGTTTTACTGTAAAGTACACTGCATTAAAATGAAAAATGTGCCAAATTGCGGTTTTCAATTAAATTTTCTGCCACAAATAATTTTTCTGTTGTGCAGTAAATTTTAAGGTAAAATGAAAGTTGTCATTTCAAAGTACAATTGGTCACACAAGAAAAGCAAGCCCTAATAATGGTTATGTGGGTGGAAAAGTAAAAGAGTTAGGAAAGCAAGGAGGAGAAAACAAAAACGCAAAAATTGGTCCTCAAGGGCAAAATGGGTTGTGTCCTTAAGGGGTTAAATAGCCAGGATTGTAAATTTTGTTAATATCAGCATGCTTGCTGAGAAACAGGTAGTGGAGCAGTGAAAAGCCACCTTGGGATAGGTTATACCAGACACCAAGGTCTTAAAGTGGTACACCAGTGGAAAACATATATATTTTTTTTATCAACTGGTGCCAGAAATGTAAGCAGATTTAGCAAACCTCTCCTGCTCCGTAAAGTTCCTGACATGGACAGAGGTGTCAGCAGAGAGCACTGTGGTCAAACAGAATAGAAATTCTAAAAGAAAAGAACGTCCTCTGGAGTATACAGCAGCTGATAAGCACTGGAAGGCTTAAGATTTTAAATAGAAGTAATTTACAAATCTGTTCAACTTTCTAAGATCAGTTTATTTAAAAAAAAATATTGTTTTCCACCGTAGTACCCCTTTAACTTAGTCACTGCTGTGTTTAATTGGAATCTATATTCATTTACTCATAGAAGACCATGGGAGTTATGTTCCTGTTACTTGAATTGCCTGATTTATAAATATCCCTTTTACAGCATTATGTCACTGGGCCTAGCTCATTAGATATACTGGATTTATCAGAATGTACAGTATGTCTTACAATGTCAGGCAGCCTTTACCATATAGTAATAGAAGGATAAATGAGCATCAATATTGTTTTGCACCACATTTATGTTTGGAAGTGTGCATAAACACCAATTTACTGCATATAGTATAAAACCTAGATTCCACATGCAGCCTGTATCCTGCCGTAGTCATTGGCCTTGGAGATGCGGTGAAGAAAATGGAGATAAATGAAGCAACCCGTGATGTTCCTCAGGAAAAAAAAAAAGATACATTGTGGCACTGTAATGGTACTCAATACAAGTATCCCAAATCAGACAAATAAAATAATGAAATATCTACTTTTGTTTTACATACACGTATACCTGAAACGGATGACTCATTTTAAGGGGGGACATCCCCTCTTTGTCAGGTCCTAATGGAGGCTAGTACAGATAAGATATTTATAATACATCTGAGATATAGTGTTGGGCTAATGGTGTGTATGTAAGTGAATGTTCATGATGCCAGGAGTGTTAATCCACCAAGGTTGGGGAAACCACTTGAAACTTTACTTCAGTAATTGCAGACACATGGTACAGACAGTACAGTTCAATAGTAGTGCAGTTTAGATGAAGGATACATTAGGAAATCATTCATTTCATTAATGGGCATTCTGGGACTTGTAGCCTTTATCGACTAAAACATGACTTATACTTGACTGGACTTGACTTGGACAGCCTTGACTTGGACAGCCTTGACTTAGCTAGCCTTGACGAGACTAGACTTGACTGACTTAGACTTAACTGAATTAGACTTGACTTGAAATCCAAAGTGGATGCTTACCACCAGTGTGGATTTTAGTGGACAGAAGTGGCCGGAGGATCTTTACTCACTTTATCCGTGGGTTGGCTATGCGATCTGTGAGACTCTTCTGTTCTCCCAAAAGCTTGACTGAACTTGAGTGGGCTTGACAGGACTGATGACCTGGTCGGTCGGATCCTAGTAAAGAATTGTGTTGTCCCGCTACCATACCGCACCTAGTGTAGAGGTCCCCAAAGTCAGAGTAACTACGTTCAGTTAGGGTTCCTCAGGTGGGACAGCCCCTAGTCGCCTCTCCTAAAGTCTATATTTAATAATATTAAATGTATATATTTAATAATTATATATATTCTATAGTAATGTATAGTACTTACCTTGTTCAGCGTCGCAGGACCTTCAGTCATGTGACCATGCTAGTAACCTCTATGGTATGTTGTAGGACCTTAGGAGGTCCTTGGGTCACGTGTTACCCACAAATCTCTGTAATGGTGATTGACATCAGTATGGACCAATTAGCATTACTCCAGCCCCTGCCCATATAAGGGAGCTGCGTGCAATTATCGCTCTCTTGGGTTGCTGCTCTTGTGGATGCCAGACTAACGGGATGGTGCTGCACAACTTTCAAAGACACGCTAGGCCTCAAAAACCTGCCGGCCTCAGCGGAACCAAAACCGTTAGTTCCCATCTAAATCCCCGCTAAAGCTAGCGTGACTACTGGACCGCAACTAACCCCTAAATCCAGTGGAGCAACACATAGTACTAAAAGACTCTAAATGCTAAAGTCCCAACCTTTGTCAATCTCCAAGGAAAGCTGTTGTTATGCTCAGAGACTGTTGTACTATTGAAGCTTGCAGAAAACCTTCAGTAAAAGTTAATACTGTTTCAGAAACTCTCCGGTTGTGGACAATCTATTCTTATCATCTACCTCCCTATCGCTCTTGGGAAGGGTGGCGGTAGGAAAAGCATTATTGAGGAGCCCTCACCCTGGCGTCACGGATAGCAAGGGTTAACAAGCACCCTTTAATTACTGCACAGCTACACTCCCCATACCCTACATCCCCCAGGCTATCACAGAATGATGCTGCGCAGAGATAGGAATTGTTGCAACTGGGTCTTTGGGCCTGTTCTCATGTGGTGAGGGACTGGTCACAGAGCATAGGTCTTGCCTAGACCAACGCTGCACAGGCACTGACTAACTAATTCCTCCCCGTCTGGACAGACCTGGCTGGAAAAAGGGCAGAAGGCCCTGATTGGCCAAAGTGCATGTGATTTCCCATGCATCCTCCTACATAGATAAAGTTAACTCTTTACATGACAAAAGCATACAATTACATTAAACAAATGAAAATTCAGTAAAGATAAGAGACCAGTACCAGTACAGCGGCACAACGTATCTTTTCCTTAGGAGAATCGCAGACTACTTCTGCACCAAGTTAGAAAAATTTGGCGCTGTTTGAACCCATGTGTTAATTGTTATATCCATATGGACATCCCTTCTGAGAACTGGATTGGTCCCTAGTTCAAATCTTATTAGTGTCACGATTCGGCTAGCTGGATGTGGATCCTCTGTGTCAGCGAGGGATTGGCGTGGACCGTGTCGGTGGACCGGTTCTAAGTTGCTACTGGTTTTCACCAGAGCCCGCCGCAAAGCGGGATGGTCTTGCTGCGGCGGTAGCAACCAGGTCGTATCCACCGGCAACGGCTCAACCTCGCTGACTGCTGAGAAGGCATGGGAAAGAAGGACTAGACAGAGGCAAGGTCAGACGTAGCAGAAGGTCGGGGCAGGCGGCAAGGTTCGTAGTCAATGTGGATAGCAGAAGATCTGAAACACAGGCTTTGGACAGCACTAAACGCTTTCACTGGCACAAGGCAACAAGATCCGGCAAGGAAGTGCAGGGGAAGTGAGGTAATATAGCCAGGGAGCAGGTGGAAGCTAATTAGGCTAATTGGGCCAGGCACCAATCATTGGTGCACTGGCCCTTTAAGTCTCAGAGAGCTGGCGCGTGCGCGCCCTAGAGAGCGGAGCCGCGCGCGCCAGCACATGACAGCCGGGGACCGGGACGGGTAAGTGACTTGGGATGCGATTCGTGAGCGGGCGCGTCCCGCTATGCGAATCGCATCCCCGCCGGCAATGTCAGTGCAGCGCTCCCGGTCAGCGGGTCTGACCGGGGTGCTGCAGAGAGAGAGACGCCGTGAGCACTCTGGGGAGGAGCAGGGACCCGGAGCGCTCGGCGTAACAATTAGTATATAATTGGATTATTTCTATTTGTATAAAATGTATTCGTGCATGATCATCATGAAATGATGTTTTTATTTGGTATGAAGGAAAGTTGTTTTTTGCTATCTGTAAGATGTCACAATGTAACCAACATATTGTATTGTTACCTGACAGAAGCCTCAGTCAACATGACAGAAATGTCAATTTAAAATTTCCTAGGGGATATAATTGGAGATTAACCGCAGAAAATATTCTGTAACAGTATAAGCCATGTGACAGTATACAAAAGTACAGCGAACATAAAGCCAAACTACTAACTATAATACAGTAGATCTAGTAAACTAAAAATCTTATCAATAATAGGTTTTTACGAATGAGCACAATTTTGGGAACTGTCACCAGATTCAATACCATAGTATACCCACCTCTCTTTTGTATCTGTTTCTTATAAACATTATGCTATTATTATCTCTGCTGTAGGTGGTGGAATGACTGGTGATCTGTAACTTTGCCTAGGTATTATTGACTGGAAACTTCAACTCCTGGGCATGCAACAGTTTCAGAATTTATATGGCATGTATATATTTTATTACATGCATGGTGAGTGAGGGCGGGCTCAGTGCTTACCTTGGACATCCCCTTTCCTGAGCAGTGGATGTCCGAATGGGTGAGCATCAGAACAGAGGGATTTGTGAGCCAAATACAGAAGTCAGACACATAAAAAAAACATGTGAAGCATCTGCCTGACCCAGTGAGTAACATATATAAGCATTGTTTGTTTCCTGTGATATGACAGGTAAGCTTTTGAGCTCAGGAGGCAGAAACCCAGACAATTAATTAATCAAGGTAGCTGTTCATCTAACTTGGTAGCTAGAAGAGCTACTGCCCCTAGCACATGAGTCTAGGGGTTTGAATCCTGACAGAATACCTTACAGCAGCATTAATTATATTGTAAAATGTTTCAATTACAGAAGATCATACCATTTTTTTTATTAAATATAAAAAAGTAGTGTAAAAATGCAACAGTTTCCATAGCCTTTACATTTTTAGGGGGAATTTACTAAGAACAGTGTTTTGCACGTCAGTGTTCTAAAGTTTTCTGCAAGATCATAGAAAACTGTGAGACAGTTGCTGACTTGCTTTGCCGCAGCACTTCTTCCATCTCGCAGAAAACTGTGCACATATCAGGCACTGGAGGAGAAGGGTACTGACACCGGTGGCATTTTCTACAATCTTGCCAAACACTTTGGACCACAGAGCAGGGAAGAGGAAGGGGGAGGGCACTGATAGCCAGTTACTGCCGGCTGCGCTCTGCTCAGTTTTCAACAAGATTGTAGAAAACACAGCTCTCTGTCAGTGCTATCCTCCCTATACTCTAAAGTTTTCTGCGAGATGGAAGATGCAAATTTGAAAGAAGGTGTGCAGCGGTTCGGCGAATCAGCAACCATCTCACAGTTTTCTACGATCTAAAAGAAAACTTTACAACACCAGTCTGTAACAAAATCATGTTGCCGCTGGATTCGGCAGATTCATTAAGAGGCACACATTTGCTAAAGGGAATCTGCTCATCAGAGCTACGTTCACACTGCCGGTTGTCTCTGGCAGTGTAAAGCCCATTATTTTAGGGTCGCGAAAGGCTGGAGAAAAAATAGTGCTTGCACCGTCTTTTGTTACGGCTTTTCTCTCCGAAAATAATGGCGGCTATAGAATACAATATGGTCCATCAGGACCCGTTATTTGCCGGTATGCTCCGGCAGTGTGAAAGGGGCCTAAGCTGTATTTGCCTCTAAGAGCTGTACAGAACCCCATATGTTGATCACGGAGGGGCTTGGATATATGGACCAGCAAGAGCTGAGAAATTATAAAGAAATGTTATAAGTTTTGCAGCCGCTGCCACCAGCTCCAGGAAAGGTACAGCTTTTATATCCTAACAACTATCCAATGGTGTCTGCAGTTTTTAGCAGAAAATACAAAAATACAGCAGAGAGATTCCCTTTAATGAATTTGGCACTACAGCTGCTGCCTGAGAATTGTATGTAGATTTACACTATAATTTATATTATCAACCAGCATAAACCATTGAGGCCCAGCCTCCTTTTATGTGAAGCAACACCTTCTTTTTCAAAGTGGTAAACCCATCAGATTTTTGCACAAATGCACTTAGCAATAATATTTTTTGGTGTAAAAACAATAGTAAATACACTCCATAATGTTTTTAAAATATGTAAAAAAAAAAAAATCAAACTGCAAAAACTTCTTCATAAAAACCTCTGATTTCAGTGCTTCTTTTGACATGGTTTTTTATGTGGCCTTTGAGATATTTATTTATTTTATCTCCCATTGATTTAATTATGAGCTTCCAGGCAGATTTCTGAAAAAGTAACATGTCACTACTTTTTTAGCATTGATTTTTAGTGCTGTTCTTGTTTGTTTTATTAAGCATTACCCATTGAAGTAAATTACTGCTGGAAACAATGGGGGAGATTTATCAAAATGTGCAGAGGAAAAGTTTCCCAGTTGCCCATAGCAGCCAATCAGATCACTCCTTTAATTTTTAGAACGGTCTCCGAAAAGTATAAGATGAAATATGATTTGTTGCTATAGGCAACCAACTTTCCTACTTTTCCTCTCAACAGGTTCTGATATTTCTCCCCCAATGGGGCATTTTTTGGTCCAGCGGTGCGAGCCTCATTCAACTTCCTGGGGACGGGGCGTATCACCAGCCGGAGCAATGTCCCGACCCGGCCGGTGATAGGCTGAGCCCACTCTCATGTAAGAAGCCGGCCAGAGCTCCTTACATGACAGTGGGCTCAGCCTATCACCGGCCAGGGCGGGAAATCGCTGTGTCCGGTTATATGCCGACGGCGCTGCGGCCGGGGATATGCCGACGGCTCCTCGGCAACCCCCGTCCGCAGGTAGTTGAATTAGGTTAGAACGTGAGGTCGGTACCAGACCAATGGGGGCTCGTAGGAAGGTATGTTAAAATGTATTTTGTTTATTTTTGAGGCCCAGGCACAGTAATATATAAATGTCTAGCACTACAGTTGTCTTTTAACATCCTCTGGAGAAAAAAAATCAATTATCTATATTATTTGTCAAATATTTTTACATGTTTAATGCTCCAAAGAGCCAAGATAACTTCATTATAAATCCTATTACTTTGAGGTAACTCCTGTGTGTACTAAGTGCACTTACTGCCATATCTCTACCTACTTAAAAAGCCTTTTTATTGTAATGCAAGGTAATCTTTCCTGATCTAAAAGAACAGAGAACATACAAAGAATTGAATGCAGACTCATTACACTTTATGCTCTAAACAAATATTATTGCTGAAGAGCCTCCAGTTCCCATTGTGAGGATTTCCAGATCATTTGCCTGCTCTCCTATACACAATGTCATCAGCTCAGTTAATAGAAAGGGAATGGACAGGTATTTTGTCTATTTCTCTTAACATTTCATTCTCACAATAACTAAGGGTTTAAGCAGCTTAGCAGAAGTAATTATGTTTCGATCTCCCAGGGAGTTTAGCGCTGTATGCTCTAGTCTTCTAGAACAAGTCTCCCAGAGAGATGTCAAGACAGCGCACCAAAAATATATTATCAGTGATTGACGTATAATAAAACAATATGTTTTGTTGTATAAATAGACAAGTGGACAGGGATATTCTTTCCTAGCTGAAATCTGCTGCTTGTTTGCAGAATCAATTTCCTGTCTCTGTGACACTGACTCCTCAGACACTTTCACTAATGCCTGCCATTTACTAGGCTTTATATATTGCAGAATAGCTCTCTGGTTATGCCGTATTATTAGGCTATGTGAATAGCGAGGTTTTCCTCAGCACTAGTAACTTTTTATGTTTCTTTTGATTTACATGTGAATCATTCAGTCATATGCAGAGATGTCATTCAGTACTGTCATTGTCCGCAGCTGGGACCCTCGCAATCTCTGTGCAGCACCCAGCGTTCATTTACAACGCTGGATGCCGGCAGTGGGGGTCAAGACGTCACAAACAAGCCCCTCGTGATGTCACACCATGCCCCCTCAATGCAAGTCTATGGGAGGGGGCGTGGCTGTCGCCACGCCCCCTTCCATAGACTAGCATTGAGGGGGCATGGTGTGACATCACGTGGGGTGTGGTCGTGACATCATGAACCCCGCCAACCGCTCCAAGCGTTCGGAACAAAATGTTCCAAACGATGGGGCAGCAGAGTACCCCTTTATTGGTAAAATCCTCTTTACAGGAAGCTAAATGTGAGTCATGGCATTGTGTCTTGGCATACTAAAACCAAATGGAAGGAGGGAGTTGTTTAATATAGTATAACACACCCCTTGTCTCATTTCAGTTACAATTGTATTTGTCTACAGTTTAGACAAAACAACTTTCATATGGGGGCAGGGACAAGAGTGGGTAGAAGCCCTCCTATGCTCTGGAAAACCTGCCCCTTCCTCTTTTAGGCTAGGTTTCCACTTGTTTTTTTTTTTTTTACAAAAACGCCAATAAGAACACCCATTCTGCCGCATGGCGTTTTTTTTGTGATGTTAGCTGCAAGTCAATAGGGAACTGCAAAATGCCAAATCTACTTGGCGCTTTTCAGTTTGGCGTTTTTTTTTATCCTTTTGTTGTTTTTGGGCTCCTTGGCAGTTTTTAAAACATCCTCTGACAGACAACCCATTGATTTGAATGGACATGGTGTAATACTTCATTCCCCCTATTGCGGCACTGTAGGAAAATTGAATGCTATTTGCGAGGTTTCCCAACAAAGGAGGCAATTTGATATCTTCTTAGGACATGTTCATACAATGGAATTCTAATGTGGAATTCCATACGGACATTCCATTAGCAGAGTCCCTTTAATTTCAATGGGATTCTGCTGCACTGTGCACACAGCAGAATTTCCACGGTAAAACCCAGATTCCAGAGTCGGCAGAAAGAATAGACACGTATATTATTTCTGCGGAGTCTGCATGTAAATTCACTCTAATCTATCATATGGTGCATTTCCAAGCGGTCCTAGCTTCAGCATGTTCTGCCGGCGCTCTGCTGCCGGTTTAGTGTCCGTATGGAAATTTTCAGTGTGGACATTCCACCATTTCGACATAGCCTTATTGTCAAGGAACCCTTCATTCAAAGAGAAAAAGTTCAAAGTAGGCAACCTATATAAGGAAATTTTTTCTATAACTTTACATAAACGTCTGATACACATCAACCTTACATAGAAAGGTAAAAAAATGTATATAAAGATAAATGTTCTAAGCCATGCATTTCGATGTGTTTAACATTGTCCTACATTTTGGAAACATAGTTCTAAAAAATTATTGGAGAACAGAAAAATACTAACTCATGATAAAGCCAGTAAAGGTTTTTTTTAAGGGAATTAGGTTGAGATGGGGATAAAGCTGGTAAAAATTGGAAAATTGCTGCTGAACTTTGAAGCCCTCTGATGTCTTCCAAAAGTAAAAACTTGTCAATTTTATGATGCAAACATAAAGTAGACATATTGTATATGTGAAAAAAAAATTTAAATATTTTGAATATCCATTTTCCTTACAAGCAGAGAGCTTCAAAGTTAGAAAAATGCAAAATTTTAAAATTTTTCATAAAATTTTCCCATTTTTCACCAAGAAAGGATGCAAGTTACAAAATTTTTTACCACTATGTTAAAGTAGAATATGTCACGAAAAAACAATCTCAGAATCAGAATGATAACTAAAAGCATTCCAGAGTTATTAATGTTTAAAGTGACAGTGGTCAGATGTTCAAAAAATGGCCGGGTCCTAAGGTGTAAAATGGCTGGGTCCTTAAGAGGTTAAACACACCTGTGAGCTCTTCAATGCAGTAGACCAGTGTTTTCTGACCACGGTGCCCCCAGCTCTTGCAAATTCTTGCAGAATAATCTTCCACCCAACGGTTGCTCCACCCATTGAAGCAAAGAAAGGCTGCCTCTGAACACCTGCCTAGTGATGTAATTTCTCAGCCGCATTGCAACCTGGGAAAATAAGAGACAACACTCATTTTGCATGCTGTTAAAAATAAATGTTGGGGCAAAGATCACATAAGACTTGCAAGACCACCATGAAACACAGGTACAGACACTACATTATAAACTACACTAACTTTACAACCCCTGCAGCATAGTAAAAAAAAAATCCTGGAATACCCCTTTAAGAGTAAGCTACATTCAATTAGAAAATGAAAAACAAATGTACAACCCAAATGCATGACTTTGCACCAAAAATTATCTATATGTGATAACCTATAAGTTAGTTGCTTAGACTAAACAATGAAAGCGTTCCTCACTAGTCAGGAAGATGAATGGATTCCAGTGAACATCAATAGTAACAGTAATTAAATGAACTCTTTAACCATTTTCTTTTCCTTGATCTATTAAAACATGCAGAAAAAGCATCTGTTAGGATACTGTATGTGAACGGACACAAAACAATCATTTATATAGGGGACTAAACTGTATTTTTTAAATGGTTAATATATTTTTTCACTTTAAAACATTATTTTGTATGTGTCACTAAACAGCAAATATTTAGCTCCTAGGTTTATTTAAATATAGATTCCTCAAGTTTATTTCACCTATTATACTGAATCATTAAATATATTGTATATTAAAACCCTGTCCTATCGCGGCGGTCCCTGCGGCCATCAACGGCCGGGACCCGCGGCTAATACAGGACATCACCGATCGCGGTGATGCCCTGTATTAACCCTTCAGACGCGGCGATCAAAACTTACCGCCGCGTCTGAAGCGAGAGTGAAACTAACCCGGCTGCTCAGTGGGGCTGTTCGGGACCGCCGCGGTGAAATTGCGGCGTCCCGAACAGCTTACCGGACATCGGGAGGGACCTAACCTGCCTCCTCGGTGTCCGATTGGCGAATGACTGCTCCATGCCAATAGGAGCGGCGTGCGTAGCGACGTGATGGCGACGACGGAGAGCAAGGATCCCGGACAGCAGAGGCGTTCCGGAGCGACAAGGACACCCCGGGGACGCGGCAACAGCGATGGAGGGCGACATCCAGGGCAGCGGTGACAGGTCCGGAGGGTTGGGGACACATGAGTATTACCTCCTATACCAGTAGTCTTCAACCTGCGGACCTCCAGATGTTGCAAAACTACAACTCCAGGCATGCCCGGACAGCCAACGGCTGTCCGGGCATGCTGGGAGTTGTAGTTTTGCAACATCTGGAGGTCCGCAGGTTCAAGATCACTGTCCTACACTTTACATTGTATTTGGTTCAGAATTTTTTTTTTTTCTAGATTTTCCTCCTTTAAAATTGGGTGTGTTTTATATGCCGGAGCGTCTTATATGGGTGCATCATGCTGTGAGGGATGCTTGTATTTTCCATGTACTATTATATGGCTACCACAACCTTATCTTCTGTAGCTTTCATCATATTGCCTACATACTTCTATTTTTATTGATTTGAAATTTATGTGCATTATTTCAATAAAGTTTTTCTGTGTGTTGATAACATTTTTGGTACTGGAACCTTTTGTTTTTAGGTAGTTTTGCCTGTGTAGTTGGCCCAGTTATGAGACTGTGTTTTGCAGCAAATTTGCATGTGTATTGGACACTGCAGCTTGACTTTTATAGAGCAATGTGACTGTATTAATACGTGGCAATGTGGCTATGGGGCACTGGATCTGTATTAGGAAGTGTGTGTGTGTTTTTTTTTTTTTTAAAGCGTACACGTCAGATCCAACAAAAAATGTTTTTTTTTTAATATATCACTCAGTACCTAATTCTGACCATGTACATCAATTTTTATGTATCTAGCACCTTTATTTATTTTTTATTGCACTTTTAATTTAGCTCACTAGTCTCAATTCCTCTCAAAGGGAGGGGGCGTGGCCTCACTGTGCAGGTCTCCTCCCCCTCCCTCAGTATGCTGTCTGCTCACATCTCCCCTAGCATTGGCATAACTACTCCCAGCTTGTACTCGCTGACAGTAGCGGGACACAAGCTAACAGTGGGAGTATTTTTCCTCAAGCTGTGAGTCCTGCACTCACAGCTGTCAATCAAGGAATTGTGTCCAAGACGCATGGACACAGCAGGACTAGTATGTGTCCAAGCAGGCGGGGGGCAGTTGTTTGACTGGCTTTTTCAGTAGGAAATACTGAAAATTTTCTAATGAAAGCAATTGCAAAACCTATTGGTTATACATGCTTTACAACATATCAAAGGTTTTTGTATCTGACAGTGCCCATTTAAAGCTGACACTGTTACAGTATGGAAACATTGTGGCTGTATTATGGGGTACTGTTGATGATCTGTTATGATGACACAGTGTTGTGAGATCAATATGGCTGTCATTATGAACACTGTAGTTTTATGGTATAAATCTGCTGTGTATGCATGGCATGTATATACTGTATACTGGAATGCCTTTACACACAGAAACTTAAAGTATGCTACAGATATACATGTACTGGCTATTTTCACCTTTGCTATGATAATTAAAAGAGTGCTCCGCTGCTCAGCGTTTGGAACAAACTGTTCGGAATGCTGGAGCCGGCGCCGGGGGCTCGTGACATCGCCCCCTCCGGTTCACCCTCCACCCGGAATGCCACCGAACACTACAGGAAGGATGGATGGCCCGGACCACCCCCATTATGGGTAAGTTTAATTTTTTTTATTGACTCGGAGGGTGGGGGAGGGGCCCGACCAGAATAGCGGTATGGCCAAAAATCCATACCGTGGGAGAGAAAAAAACAGTATCCTGTTCATAACGCTAAACCGCCCAGCACTAATTCATATAATGTATTATGTTTTTCAATATCCCAAATATATGATTGTTGTTGTTATTCTGAATAGCTTGAGGGCCTTGTGTATTTGTACATTTAAAGTTTATTCAAAATACAAAAGAGTTTTAACTGTCTTTTGGGGTCTTCATCCTTTGGAAGAGGAGTTAATAAGAAGGAAACATAACACAGCAGGGACTAATCTTACAGGTAGCTAAAGGTAAATGGGATTTTATTAGAAGAATTACTAGAAACAATTTGAAAACAAACAGCAAGAGCACATCATATGATGCCCTAGGGACCACTAGAAATCCATGGCTAAGAAAGCACTACAGAAACTTTTAAGTTTATATAAGTAACAGATTTACTGATAAGACTAGGGTGATGTTAAGGTGACAGGGTGTTCCAGTATTTTATATGAATATTAACCTGAATTAAAAGTAAATACACTACATCTATCATGTATACACTGCATGTTCACAGTCAAAATATTAAACAAAAGTAAGCATTTCGCCATATAGATTATTATTATATTATTATTAGCCTGATGAAGTATGAATTTGGACTTATAGAAACATAGAAGAATGTTGGCAGTAAAAGATCCCCTGGTCCATCTATTGGATTTACTAACCACATATACAGAAAGTTTAATCAAAGCATTTACATTTTAGTAAAATAATATTTTCTCTTGTTGCTTTTGATGTTTCCCCAACTAACTGGGGATTGTAGCCCCTTGTTCTTATATAAAGCTTCTCTTAAAAACACTTTGTCTGGATCTTTTTTTTTACTTTTTAACATATAAAAAGATTTTTATCATGTCTCACTTTTTATTCTTTCTTCCAGACTATACAGATTTAGCTCTTTAAAGGGGCACTCCACCACTGGATATCTTATCCCCTATCTAAAGGATAGGGGATAAGATATCTGATTGCGGGGAGGGGTGTGTGGTCCGACTGCTGGGACCCCCGCGATCTTCGGGCTCGCACCTCAGCGTTCTGAGCATTCATGTTCAGAACGTTAGGTTCGGGCGGCCGTTTGTGACATTTTGCCACGCCCCCTCCATTCATGTCTATGGGAGGGGGGGGGGTGACGAGCGACCACAGCCTATACTTTGGATAGGGGATAAGATGTCCATGGGCAGAGTAGCCCTTAAAGTTTTTTCTTATGCTTTATGATGCTTGTTGTAACCTATCTTCCTATCTATTTTATTTTATCAGTATCTTTTTGTAGGTGAGGTCTTCAGTTCTGGACACAGTATTCCATATTTGGTCTCACTAGAGCTCTATACAGTAGGATCACACTCTCCATCTTCCTACTGGTTATACATCTAGCTATGTAGCCTGGCTGCACTGTTGACTCATTCTGCGGCAGTCAGAAATTACTAACCCTAATTTCTTCTCTTCTTAAGTCTTTACTAACTCAGGATTTCTGATACGATACATGAGGAAGGATTCTTTCCCTCAAGTGCATTATTTTACATTTGGAAACATTGAACTGTGGTTTCCATAGTTTTGACTAATATCACTGAAGAGATAGAAGGTCGGCTGCATAAACAAAAAGAGAGGGCCGCCCGGGCAGGTACAGTGGTAATAATGAGAGATTTTAACTATTCAGATATAGATTGGGGTCAGGGGTTGGCTAAAAGTACAAAGGGGCGACAATTCCTAAATTTATTGCAGGATAATTTTATGGGCCAGTTTGTGGAGGACCCAACAAGAAGTGATGCCTTGTTGGATCTGATCATTTCCAACATCGCAGAGCTGGTTGGTAATGTAACTGTGCGGGAAAACCTTGGTAATAGCGACCACAATATAGTTACTTTTGACTTAAAATGTAGAAAACAAAGACAGGCAGGGAAGGCAAAAACATATAACTTTAAAAAGGCAAACTTCCCTTCGCTGAGAGCTGCACTACAGGACATAGACTGGGGGGGGAGGTGTTCTCAAATACTGATACAGAAGGTAAATGGGACATCTTTAAATCAACTCTAAATAACTATACAGCTAAATATATACCAAAGGGGAACAAATATAAACGATTAAAACTAAATCCTACATGGCTGACAAATGATGTTAAAAGAGCAATCAACAACAACAAAAAAAGCTTTAAAAAAATACAAATCTGATGGGTCAGCTATAACATTTAAACAGTACAAGGAGCTTAATAAAATCTGTAAAAATTTAATAAAAACAGCAAAAATTCTAAATGAGAGACAGGTGGGCAAAGAAAGCAAAACTAATCCTAAACATTTTTTTAGATATATTAATGCAAAAAACCAAGGACAAAGCATGTAGGACCCCTTAATAATGATAATGGGGAGGTTGTCACAGGTGATCAAGAGAAAGCAGAGCTACTGAATGGGTTCTTTAGTTCTGTATATACTAAGGAAGAAGGAGCTGACATTGGACAGGTCAGTGCTGGTAACACATCATGTAATGTACTGAACTGGCTTAATGTAGAGATGGTACAAGGTAAGTTAAGTAATATAAATGTAAGCAAATCTCCAGGGCCAGATGGGTTGCACCCAAGAGTTCTTAGAGAACTAAGTTCAGTAATATCTGTACCCCTGTTCATGATATTTAGAGATTCACTGGGGTCTGGTATTGTGCCAAGGGACTGGCGCAAGGCGAATGTGGTGCCAATCTTCAAAAAGCTCTAGGTCTTCCCCAGGAAACTATAGACCGGTAAGTTTAACGTGCATTGTGGGTAAATTGTTTTAAGGACTTATTACATACAGGAATACATAGGGGATAATTGTATTATAAGTGATAGCCAGCATGGGTTTACTAAGGATGGAAGTTGTCAAACCAATCTAATTTGCATTTATGAAGATGTGAGTAGAAGCCTTGACAGAGGAATGGCTGTGGATATAGTGTTTCTGGATTTTGCTAAAGCGTTTGATACTGTCCCTCATAGACGTCTAAGTTGACGGTTGACATAGACGGTAAGTTAAGGTCTTTGGGTTTGGAAACTTTTGTTTGTAACTGGATTGAACACTGGCTCATGGATCGTACCCAGAGAGTGGTGGTCAATGATTCGTACTCTGATTGGTCCCCGGTTATTAGTGGTGTACCCCAAGGTTCAGTACTTGGCCCGCTGTTGTTTAATTTATTTATCAATGATATAGAGGATGGCATTAACAGCTCTGTTTCTATATTTGCAGATGACACCAAGCTTTGTAGCACAGTACAGTCTATAGAGGATGTGTATAGGTTACAAGATGACATGAATAGACTAAGTGTCTGGGCATCCACTTGACAAATGAGGTTCAATGTGGATAAATGTAAAGTTATGCATCTGGGTACTAATAACATGCATGCGTTGTATGTCTTAGGGGGGATTAAGCTGGCAGAGTCACTGGTAGAGAAGGATCTGGGTGTACTTGTAGATCACAGACTACAGAATAGCTTGCAATGTCAGGCTGCTGCTTCCAAGGTCGGCAGGATGTTGTCATGTATAAAAAGAGGCATGGACTCGAGGGACAGGGACATAATACTCCCCCTTTATAAAGCATTGGTACGGCCCCACCTGGAATATGCTGTTCAGTTTTGGGCACCAGTCCATAAAAGGGACACTGTGGAGCTGGAAAGGGTGCAGAGACGCGCGACTAAACTAATATGGGGCATGGAACATCTTAGCTATGAGGAGC
Organism: Hyla sarda; assembly: GCF_029499605.1. NCBI lineage: Eukaryota > Metazoa > Chordata > Amphibia > Anura > Hylidae > Hyla > Hyla sarda. The sequence continues at coordinate 182,517,610 of NC_079191.1, forward strand.
GATTAAAGGAGTTACAATTGTTTAGTCTTGAGAAGAGACGTTTAAGGGGGGATATGATAAATGTATAAAAGTATATTAATGGCCCATACAAAAAATATGGAGAAAAACTGTTCCAGGTTAAACCCCCCCCCCCCCAAAAGGACGAGGGGGCACTCCCTCCGTCTGGAGAAGAAAAGGTTTAGTCTCAAGGGGCGACACGCCTTCTTTACCATAAGAACTGTGAACTTATGGAGCAGTCTACCTCAGGAACTGGTCACAGCAGGAAAAATTAACAGCTTTAAAACAGGGTTAGATACATTCCTGGAACAAAATAACATTAATGCTTATGAAGAAATATAAAATCCCATCCCTTCCCCAATATCGCGCCACACCCCTACCCTTCAATTCCCTTATTGAACTTGATGGACGTATGTCTTTTTTCAACCGTACTAACTATGTAACTATGTAACTATCTTGTACAGCTAAATCATTTTTCATAATACATACACCTCCAGGAGTATCAATGCTGTTGCCCATCGACAAACAGGCGTATGTTCAGTAAACAAAGAGTGCAAGCAGTGCAAGGTCAATACACAAACGTAAATTGTGTCCTAAAAATTATCCCAATATTTGCCTTTAATTGCCCAAAATACTTGTCACTCTAGCAAAATAATCAGCTGGTTGGGTTTTATAAAATCTTTCTCTATTACATTGCACTTTCATCAAAACACTCCATGCTTAGGCCAGTGGTCTTCAAACTTTACCTTTCTAGCTAAACTACAGTACCTGGCACAATAGTCTTTGGCAGAAATATCAGAGTATATAACATTATAAAGCCAGGGCTGCCATAAGCAACTATCAAGGTCAGGAAGATGTTGTAGATCACTAATGAAGGTGGAGCCATTTTGGTCTATACAGTTTCTCCTACATAGGGTTCTGCTATGTTTCTTCATGCTGTGGAAATCTTCCCGCATGGCTCTCAGCACATCATTAATATTCAGGGGATGCCTCTATACAGTTCATCAGCCTCCCCTTTTTTCTTGTCTCAGCTGGGTATCTCAAGGCTTGCTGTGTGGGAGGCAGAGCCACAAATGCCTCAGTTTACAACCACTGCCATAACGGTCTCATTATTATTATTGATTGTTATTCATAGGCAAAATGTTGTGGTATATAGAAGTGCTCCTTCCATCGACAACTCCTTGATGGCTCTTCCTGCAGCTCCTCTCTCCTGAATGCCAACCTAAGCTAAAATTTTATTTAAATTGACTTTATTTAATTTTATTAGGTTTCATCTTAGATTACTGTTCAAGAGAGAAGAGAAGGTCTGTAAACTGAGGCATCAGAGATCTGTGTGATGGAATGAGCTCTGAATGACATTAACCCCTTAAGGACGCAGGACGTAAATGTACGTCCTGGTGAGGTGGTACTTAACGCACCAGGACGTACATTTACGTCCTGTGCATAACCGCGGGCATCGGAGCGATGCCCGTGTCATGCGCGGCTGATCCCGGCTGCTGATCGCAGCCAGGGACCCGCCGGCAATGGCCGACGCCCGCGATCTCGCGAGCGTCCGCCATTAACCCCTCAGGTGCCGGGATCAATACAGATCCCGGCATCTGCGGCAGTGCGCGATTTGAATGAATGATCGGATCGCCGGCAGCGCTGCTGCGGGGATCCGATCATTCATAACGCCGCACGGAGGTCCCCTCTCCTTCCTCCGTCCAGCTCCTGGCGTCTCCTGCTCTGGTCTGTGATCGAGCAGACCAGAGCAGAAGATCACCGAAAACGCTGATCTGTTCTATGTCCTATACATAGAACAGATCAGTATTAGCAATCATGGTATTGCTATGAATAGTCCCCTATGGGGACTATTCAAGTGTAAAAAAAAATGTAAAAACATTTAAAAGTAAAAGTAAAAAAAATGTGAAAAATCCCCTTCCCCAATAAAAAAGTAAAACGTCGTTTTTTTCCTATTTTACCCCCAAAAAGGGTAAAAAAAATTTTTATAGACATATTTGGTATCGCCGCGTGCGTAAATGTCCGAACTATTAAAATAAAATGTTAATGATCCCGTACGGTGAATGGCGTCCAAAATTTCTACTTTTTTAATACATTTTATTAAAAAAAAATTATAAAAAATGTATTAAAAGTTTTTTATATGCAAATGTGGTATCAAAAAAAAGTACATGGCGCAAAAAATGAGCCCCCATACCGCCGCTTATACGGAAAAATAAAAAAGTTAGAGGTCATCAAAATAAAGGGATTATAAACGTACTAATTTGGTTAAAAAGTTTGTGATTTTTTTTAAGCGCAACAATGATATAAAAGTATGTAATAATGGGTATCATTTTAATCGTATTGACCCTCAGAATAAAGAACATACGTCATTTTTACCATAAATTGTACGGCGTGAAAACGAAACCTTCCAAAATTAGCAAAATTACGTTTTTCGTTTTAATTTCCCTACAAAAATAGTATTTTTTGGTTGCGCCATACATTTTATGATATAATGAGTTATGTCATTACAAAGGACAACTGGTCGCGCAAAAAACAAGCCCTCATACTAGTCTGTGGATGAAAATATAAAAGAGTTATGATTTTTAGAAGGCGAGGAGGAAAAAATGAAAACGTAAAAATTAAATTGTCTGAGTCCTTAAGGCCAAAATGGGCTGAGTCCTTAAGGGGTTAAGCAACCTGCATTGAAATACATATAGGCCCTGATTTACTATTGTAAACCTGACCTGTTTTGTCGGGTTGTGTGCCAGAATTTGTGTCTGCACCAGAATTTGTGCCAAAAAATTGAAAACTCGACCAGCTCTCCATTTTACTGAGAAAACTCTTAAAAGGGGGCATGGCTATGGAAAAGGGGTGTGTCCCAAACACATTTACTAAGGTTTCCTCAGAAAATGTGGTGGATTTGAGCTCTGGAACACCCTACAGCTCAGAACATGTGTAAAAAAAGGAAAAAGTAGGGAAAAGTGCAAAATGTAGGGAAACATTAGTAAATACCGTGGAATAATATCTGTTGGGGAAAAAAACCACAAAGAAAGCTACACTCCACTCTTAGAAATTTTCTACTATTTGACCTCTGCACATTGTGACCCTGATTTACTAATTAAAACCAGTTGTAAATCTGTCTTATTTTAAAATTCCATGTAATGCAATGAAAAATAGGTGCCGATAGTCTTTAAATTTGGTAAAGAACTAGGAATTATTTGTTGCTGGTAATTTATACTATAGCCCATATTGTCTTCTGCCTGAAGTTTGAAGGTCATATTCTTCTGCAAGAACTTATTCACATGCGGGTTGCATTTTGTGAGTAGGTGTCTAGATTAGACATTCTGCATACATAACACCACAGAGTAATAATATATGTAAAAGAAGTGCTAAAATGCTTCTCAGACTGTGTGAATCACTTTCATTTTATTCGAAGACTGGCCAGATAATGTGCAAACAATCCATCCTGTTATAACCTTTAAACCGTATAAAAAATAAAAAGAAATAGGCAAATAAATGTAATTTGGGGATTTTGAAGCAGTTGGCCTGGAACCCTGTTATGAAATAATACAGACAAAATCTTCCCATATATAATGAAGTTAGAGTTCAGACTCTACAATCTTGACAACAGGCTTAGTTTTGCTATGTATCATAAGCTGAGTTTACATGTGTTGTCAACTTCATCTTCTGTATTATCATAGGAGCAGGAAAACTAAAATGATGTAGCGTCAAATCCATCGCCAAACAGATCCCAGTGATGTAGAACTGATTCCATCAGTTTATGTTATGGTGTCCATCCTTTCAACACCAAGAATAATGCTGCATCCTTTCTATCCTTCAAATATGACATAATCTGTTACAGAGCCTCCAACGCAGATGTGAAAACAGCCTTAATGTGGTTGTCCAATTACAAGCAGGCAAGCAACAATGATGCTCTTGTCTACATGGCAATGTGTTTTTTATGGAATACAATCTTATTCCTTATTCCTGGGAGATGTTCCTGCCAGCAGGTATGGTGAATATATGGTTTGTTGTCCCCTGTGCGGGAGTCATCCTTTTCTAGTCCTGTTAGCTTGGGCTGTGATCACACCCACTCAGCGTGACTGACAGCCCATGTCGCCATTCTGCTCCCTAAGCAGATGTGGACCTGATGAAGAAGGGAATACCCTTTGAAACACGTTGTTACCACCACTGTTACCACCACTGTTTCTTCTGTGTGAATTTAATAAAAAGCACTGAAGAGGCAAACAAGATTTGTGTCATCCCTGGGTGAGCGCTCCAGAAGTCGGTTCCCTGCCAGGAAACCCTCATCCTCATCTCCCCTAAGCAGATAAGGCAGAGCGATGATGCAGGCTGTGCCCGGGCTGTCAATCACTCTGAGGGGGCATGATTACAGATTTTCACCATCGCTACCATCAGGAACATCTTCCAGGCATGGTATGGAAGAAGTATTTACCATACAGTTGAAAGAAAAAGTATGTGAACCCTTTGTGATTATATGGATTTCTGCACAAATTGGTCATAAAATGTGATCTGATCTTCATCAAATTACAACAATAGACAATCACAGTCTGCTTAAACCTAATAACACACAAATAATTAAATCTTACCATGTTTTTATTGAATACACCATGTAAACGTTCACAGTGCATGTGGAAAAAGTATGTGAACCCCTAGACTAATGACATCTCCAAGAGCTAATTGGAGTGAGGTGTCATCCAACTGGAGTCCAATCAATGAGATGAGATTGGAGGTGTTAACTACAGCTGCCCTGCCCTATAAAAAAACACCCACCAGTTCTGGGTTTGCTTTTAACAAGAAGCATTGCCTGATGTGAGTGATGCCTCGCACAAAAGAGCTCTCAGAAGACCTATGATTAAGAATTGTTGACTTGCATAAAGCTGGAAAGGGTTTTAAAAGTATCTCCAAAAGCTTTGCTGTTCATCAGTCCACATTAAGACAAATTGTCTATAAATGGAGAAAGTTCAGCACTGCTGCTACTTTCCCTAGGAGTGGCCATCCTGTAAAGATAAAGAAAATAGGGGAAAAACTCCAATAAATGGCTATCCCGTAAAAAGCAGAGATGTATGTCTTGGTTAGCAAACTGTTCTTTATTGAAAAAGACAGTCTACAGGTACATCCATAGGCAAGACGCGTTTCGGGTATTTTCCTACCCTTTATCAATTGCAGATGTGTGTCATAGCAAGTTCATAGCTTCTATATATATTCAAACAAAAGCGCCAATAGAAAGGGGGCATGATTTGCCCGGCACAATAAATGTACACATAAATAGACAAAATAAAATGAAAATGTCATAAAGAGATATCATACATAAAATGGTAGAAATACAGAAAACAATTGTAATAAAAAAGCACTTGTTTAAAAACATTAGTTTTTATGTATGATATCTCTTTATGATATTCTCTTTTTATTTTGTGTATATTTATTGTGTCGGGAAAATCACACCCCCTTTCTATTGGCGCCTTTTTCTGAATATATATATAAATATATATATATATATATTTATAGAAGCTATGAACTTGCTATGACACACATCTGCAAATGATAAAGGGTAGGAAAATACCCAAAACGCGTCTTGCCTATGGATGTACCTGTAGACTGTCTTTTTCAATAAAGAACAGTTTGCTAACCCAAAAAAACATCTCTGCTTTTTACGGGATAGCGCCATTTATTTGAGTTTTTTTTCTCTACTTTCTTTATTTTCTCACTTCTGGATCCGGTGCCACGGTTCCTGGTCTAACTCCTACGGCCTACAATCCTTCTAATACCCCACATACAGCGGTGATATGCACAATCTCAAAGTTTACCCAGGTGAGAGTCCATAAACTAGACCCCACCTTACCCTTCGCTGTCATCACAGGATTACATGAGGCGCTGTCCTCGTTTTTTTTGTACTCTCTCTCTCTATCGTCCTGTAAAGATGACTGCAAGAGCATAGCGCAGACTGCTCAATGAGGTAAAGAAGAATCCTACAGTGTCTGCTATAGACTTACAAAGTCTCTGCAATATGCTAACATCCCTGTTAGCAAATCTACGATACGTAAAACACTAAACAAGAATGGATTTCATGGGAGGATACCACAGAGGAAGCCACTGCTATAAAAAAAAAAAAACAAAAAAAAACATTGCTGCACGTTTACAGTTTGCACCACTGGCAAAATATTCTGTGGACAGATGAAACCAAAGTTGAGTTGTTTGGAAGAAGCACACAACATTATGGGGGAGATTTCTCAAAACCTGTGCAGAGAAAAGTTGCCCAGTTGCCCATAGCAACCAATCAGATCGCTTTTTTCATTTTTGAAAAGGTCTCTAAAAAATGAAAGAAGCGATCCGATTGGTTGCTATGGGCAACTGGGCAATTTTTCCTCTACACAGGTTTTGATAAATCTCCCCCTATGTGTGTAGGGAAAAGAAGCACATCACACCAACATCAAAACCTCATCCCAACTGTGAAGTATGGTGGTGGGGACATCATGGTTTGGGGCTGCTTTGCTGCGTCAGGGCCTGGACGCATTGCTATCATCGAAAGAAAAATGAATTCCCAAGTTTATCAAGACATTTTGCAGGAGAACATAAGGCCATCTGTCCACCAGCTGAAGTTCAACAGAAGATGGGTGTTTCAACAGGACAACGACCCAAAGCATAGAAGTAAATCAACAACAGAATTGCTTAAACAGTAGAAAATATGCCTCATGGATGGGCCCAGTCAGAGTCCTTACCTCAACCCGATTGAGATGCTGTGGCATGACCTCAAGAAAGCAATTCACACCAGACATCCCAAGAATATTACTGAACTGAAACTGTTCTGTAAAGAGGAATGGTCAAAAATTACTCCTGACCGGTGTGCACGTCTGATCTGTGACTACAGGAAACATTTGGTTGAAGTTATTGCTGCCAAAGGAGGTGCAACCAGTTATTAAATCCGAGGGTTCACATACTTTTTCCACCTGCACTGTGAATGTTTACATGGTGTGTTCAATAAAAACATGGTTAGATTTAATTCATTGTGTGTTATTAGTTTAAGCAGACTGTGATTGTCTATTGTTGTGACTTAGATGAAGATCAGATCACATTTCTTGTGCAATTTATGCAGAAATCCATATAATTCCAAAAGGTTAACATACTTGTTCTTGCAACTGTGTATAATGCATTTCCATTTGTTATATATGGTAAAGTCTGATGACAGGTTCCCTTTCATAATTTTTCACACTAAAGTTACAGGGGTTATCCACCATAAGGTGATTTTAGTACATACTTCCAGACAATAATGCACATGCTTAGGAAGGATCTGCACTTGTCTTGGGGCTAAATGGCTATGTTGTGAGATTACCATAACACTGAGGCTAGCTTTTTGTGAACTCGATATTTCCTGTTGGAATTTGTTAACCAAACATCCCATCATTCCTTGTTTGTAAGTGTGAGGTCACTTTTCTCCCTCCCACACATTAACCACCCCACCCATTGAAACACAGTGTAGACCAGTGTTTTCTGACCAGGGTGCCTACAGCTGTTGTAAAAACAGAATGATCTTCCTTCCACCCAGCGGTTGCTCCACCCATTGAACCGAAGACAGTCTCCCTCTGATTACCTGACTAGTGATGTAATGTCTCAAACCGTACTGCAACCTGGATAAATCTGAGACAACACTCATTTTGTATGCTGTTAAAAATATACCTTGGGACAAAAAAAAAAAAAACATTGCAAGACCACCATGAAACACAGGTACAGAAACTATATTATGAACTACACTAACTTTACAGCTCCTGTAGCATAGTCAAATAAATAAATAAATAAATATAAACAAATTCCAAGAATACCCCTTTAAATGGGTTCTCCGGTGGGAAAATACTTTTTTTTAAATGAATTGGTGCCAGAAAGTTAAAGAGATTTGTAAATTACTTCTATTTAAAAATCTTAATCATTCCATTACTTATCAGCTGCTGTATGCTCCACAGGAAGTTATTTTCTTTTTGAATTTATTTTCTGTCTGACCACAGTGCTCTCTGTTGACTCCTCTGTTCATATCAGGAACTGTTTAGAGCAGGAGAGGTTTGCTATGGGGATTTGCTCCTACTCTGGAAAGTTCCTGACATGGACAGAGGTGTCAGCAGAGAGCACTGTAGTCAGACAGAAAAGAAATTCAAAAAGAAAAAAAAAACTTCCTCTGTAGTATACAGCAGCCAAGTACTGGATGGGTTAAGATTTTTAAATAGAAGTAATTTACAAATATGTTTGACTTTCTGGCACCAGTTCATTTAAAAAAAATGTGTTTTCCACCGGAGTACCCCTTTAAGTTCTGTCAGGTTTCTTTTTGATAGTCTGAATAGTGTCATATGCTTTGCTATTCTGCCTATTGGAAAATTTAGGAACATGATGGGCCCATTATAGGTCAATATGAGCTGCTGTAAAACAGATCAAAACACTTGTCATGACTGCCATTGAGCGTATAAAGATCCCATAAGTGCCCAGTACCCACTCATGTAATGAAATATTACACTGCAGGGTCTGTTAGGGAAAGAATATCTGACCATTTGCTCTCTTTTGTGTGGACCCCCCCGTCCCCCCCCACCCCCCACCCCAAACAAATCTCAAATGCTGCCTTTATTTGCCCCCTATAAGTAAAGTAAAATGTGTGGAGATGATGTGCCACGGTGCAGTCATCCTGGAATATGGTCTCCTGCAATACTTATAATTGAAGGAGACTTTAGTTTCACAATATTATTTCCGTACGTTTTTCTGTACAGTCTGAGCTGTGAATTGATGGGGGTCTTTTCATGACTCTTGGTAACAATATCTCAGTGGGTAGAAAACAGCAGACTAACAGTGTGAGTTATCGTACTGTGATGTCTGATGCTGGGGGAATATTAACAGTTCTTAAAATCACATTTACCTGTTATGCTGAAATATGATATTAGACTCTATTTGTATTATATAATTCTATACACAGTAATCTACAAAAAAGAATGCCTTAACTAGCTTATATATCTGGTTTCTGTAATTCCATGTTTTACTTACATGATATATAGTTATAGTTAAAAAAAACAACAACAACAACAACAACATTTGTCTCTCAACTTTAGTCACAGAAGTAGAGGGGATGAGGATGAAATAGAGAAGGGATAAATTTACAAGGTTTTAGAAGTTCCTCAGTAAAGTATAAGCATGTTGTAGTAAATTACAGTTTTACTAGATCAGTGATGGCGAACTTTTTTGAGCCCGAGTGCCCAAACCGTAATGCACGACAACTTTTTTTCCCTCAAAGTGCCAGCACAGCAATTAAATCAGAATACTGAGGTTTAAGTTTAGAAAAAACAACTTAGGTGGGCAGTATGTTCCCCCACATTAGGTTGTAGTTCCCCCACATTAGGTTGTAGTTCCCCCACATTAGGTTGGCAGTTTGTTCCCCCACAATAGGTTGTAGTTCCCCCACATTAGGTTGTAGTTCCCCCACATTAGGTAGGCAGTATGTTCCCCCACATTAGGTTGTAGTTCCCCCACATTAGGTAGGCCGTACAGTTCCCCAACATTAGGTTGCAGTTCCCCCACATTAAGTTGGCAGTATAGTTCCCCCACATTAGGTTGTAGTTCCCCCACATTAGGCTGTAGTTCCCCCTCATTAGGTAGGCAGTATGTTCCCCCACATTAGGTTGCAGTTCCCCAACATTAAGATGGCAGTATAGTTCCCCCACATTAGGTTGTAGTTCCCCCACATTAGGTAAGCAGTATAGTTCCCCCACATTAGGTTGTAGTTCCCACATTAGGTTGGCAGTATGGTCCCCCACATTAGGTTATAGTCCCCCCCACATTAGGTGCAGTATAGTTCCCCCACAGACATACAGCCTTCAGCCATATACAGTGTATGGCTGGAGGCTGTATGTCTGTGTACTGCCCCATTTCAGTACTCCGACCATCGCTCCTCTGCTCAGGGGTCACGAACTATTGCTATGACCTATAGGCCATAGCAGTAGGTCCCGGGACCAGAGGAGCGGTGGTCGGAGCACCGAAGCTGAAGTGTAGCTGGTAACTTACCATGCCCATGTGTCCTCCTGCTCGATGCTCCGCTCATCCGTTCCTACGGGTGCACGCATGGGATGTCAGTGACATCCCTGCGTGCGCTACCTCCCGGCGGCCCCTGCGTTTTTAAAGTTAACGTGGGGCTGCAGAAAGGTAACTGGGACATCCTTGTGTTCCGAAAAGATCTTTCAGGACACAGGGATGTCCCGGTTTGCCCCACCTGGCGAACTATGGCCGAGTGCCCACAGTGGGGGCTCGGCGTCCCACAGGTTCGCCATCACTGTACTAGATCAATAGGTCATAACATCAGCCATGAGCCAACATTGTTTGCTGCATGGGATATGCACCTAACATAAAGTTCAGCAAAACTAACTAAAACCATCACCTATAACAAGAAGCAATATATAGATCGATACATATAAAGAGTGTGATACTACTAAAATTGCCAGATTAAAATCCACTGAATTCAAATAGGCTAGTAGCCACTGTTCATCTCATATTTTGTTAAAATATTTAATGAAATATAATAATGTAAGTTGTATAAATATTATCATATAATGGCCTCTTCCATGATCATAGCTCATGCTGATAGGTTTACCTGCTACGCTGGAAAATCACACATAAACTATTTTGCTTCCACAACACTTTTTTGTTCAGTTACAATCTGAACTGTGCTAGAATTGAGAAACATAGCGCTGCTACATCTGCCAATATACGTATATACTTTCATGTCCTAAATGTATATGGAGATGGATTTTCATGAAGTGTCATGTAAAGCATTCCCTTTTTTTGATTGAATGCATTGAAATGCAGATTACTGTAATCCAAGGTTATACTGCCAGACATAATTCTGTCACCTATGCAGCGGAGAACAAATGGAGTGAAGACAAAATATAGACAAGCCGAAAAGAAGGTCAAACTTAAGATGAAGCTAATTGTTTATATGAGTAGTAGTTGAAGCTGACATACATCAAACCAGCAATGGAGAGAGAAGGCAGAAAACTAAGAGAAATGTGTGTGTAACCAAGCAGAACCCTCCAAGCAAATGCATTCAAAATGCATAACCATCCCAGCCTTATCTGGAATTAATAGGGCCTGATCCTGGATACTTCCCTCAGCACCACTTTAACTCTTTTATTAAATGTTGTGGCTTATTTTAAAAAGAAACAATTTATTTAAAGGGAAATCAAGTGAAAATAATTTGCATTTGGCTGTTTGAGGAACATTTTGACCCAATATCTAGGTTGATTAAACACAATGTAATATAATAAGTATTACACACAATTTAAAGCAATGTTATTCCAGTTTTCAGTGCCATTTTTCTGCAGAATTTGCAGAATAAATATTCTTTAGTAGTAAAGAGCATCTGCCAGAATAGGGAGTAAGCAACTGATCGCGGGGGGGGGAGTCCGGATCTCCAGGACTGGACCTGGCATGCAATGAGGAACACTTGCAGCAGCTGGCACATGCACTATTCATTTTTATGGGAGTGCTGAGTACAAGACTCCGGCATCATCTGGACTCCCATAAAAAATAACCGAGCGCATGCCCTCTACTGGTAAATGACACATCCTTCTCACTGAGAGAGTCGGGGTCTGTCCCGGAGATCACGGTGGGTCCCAGCACTGGAGTTCTCCTTTAATGCAGTTTTGTGTTGAATTGAACACAAAAGATTTGCTTTCTACATTAACCGGTCACTGTTCTTTCAACAAACTTTGCATAAATCAATAGTACAAGCAAATGGCAGGTTAACTGCTGCCTATAAAACTATAAAAGATATAGTGCTAGTCTGCAGCTTATTCTGAAAACTCACACAGTTACACTTTTAAATAACGAGATTTCCACAAATAGATGACTGACCTGCCATAGAATAGATCATTTATTTGATTAGAATGATCTTGACATTCTGTGCTGTTTATCCTCTGATATTATATACTTGAAAAACAAGAAGTACAGATGCTGGGGGAACTGGCATATATGATTTAAAAGCTTTGATACAACAATTGTTTCTGATGCTGCAGGTCAAATGAATTGCCAAGTTTTGCACAAAATGTCAAAGAAAACTGGTTTTGGATAGACACGATAAATGGCAATGGAAAAGGCACTTTCAAGCAATACTTCTACATTCACACTATGAGGATCTGCTGCGGATTTGATGCTGCATATATCAATGTAACTAAATAGATGAACCCAGCATCAAATCTGCAGCAAACTGTACATGTGAATGTACCCTTAGGGTAAATGTCTTGAAGGGTAGAATTAGAGATGAGCGAACTTTTGAAAAATTTAATTCGGACGATTTGCAGAACTTTCCGAAAAAATTTTGTTCGGTCTGAATTTATTTGCAGCGAATTTGTATTAAAAACAATTTCTAGAATTTCTAAAACTATTTCTGGCCTACAGAGAGCCTCAATAGGGGTGTAGAACACTTTGCCTTGCTGTAACACGCATAGGGAGTGTGCTGTGTTAGTGAAATAATGCTGTTATTCAGTATGACATGCAGATTACAGGCATCGCTATTAGAATCACTGCCGCAGAGCATCTGGATATGGCAGCAGGGAGACCATATGGCATCAAAATTGAAGAGAGTAAGTAGATTTTTTTAATGTAATTTTTATTTTATTTAAAGAAGTAGTCCAGTGGTGACTCGGTGGTGAACAACTTATCCCCTATCTTAAGGATAGGGGATAAGTTGCAGATCGTGGGGCGTCTGACCGCTGGGGCCCCCTGCGATCTCCTGTACGGAGCCCCGACAGCCTTCGGCAATCTCCGGCTGTCACGATTCGGCTTACGGGTTGTGGATCCGCTGTGTCAGCGAGGGATTGGCGTGGACCGTGCTAGTGGACCGGTTCTAAGAGGCTACTGGTTTTCACCAGAGCCCGCCGCAAAGCGGGATGGTCTTGCTGCGGCAGTAGCAACCAGGTCGTATCCACTAGCAACGGCTCAACCTCGCTGACTGCTGAGAAGGCGTGGGACAGAAGGACTAGGCAGAGGCAAGGTCAGACGTAGCAGAAGGTCGGGGGCAGGCGGCAAGGTTCGTAGTCAGGATGGATAGCAGAAGTTCAGGTAACACAGGCTTTGGACACACTAAACGCTTTCACTGGCAAAAGGCAACAAGATCCGGCAAGGGAGTGCAGGGGCAGTGAGCAGATATAGTCTGGGAGCAGGTGGGAGCCAATTAAGCTAATTGGGCCAGGCACCAATCATTGGTGCACTGGCCCTTTAAGTCTCAGAGAGCTGGCGCGCGCGCGCCCTAGAGAGCAGAGCCGCGCGCGCCAGCACATGACAGCAGGGGACCGGGACGGGTAAGTGACCTGGGATGCGATTCGTGAGCGGGCGCGTCCCGCTGTGCGAATCGCATCCCCGACGGCCATGACAGTGCAGCGCTCCCGGTCAGCGGGACTGACCGGGGCGCTGCAGGGAGAAAGACGCCGTGAGCGCTCCGGGGAGGAGCGGGGACCCGGAGCGCTAGGCGTAACAGTACCCCCCCCCCCCCTTAGGTCTCCCCTTTATTTTGTCCGGTAACTGCCTCCCCTGGGATGAGGACACCGGGAAAGAATGGAGGGTTTCCTCAACGGTAGGCAGTACAGCAGGAGTTGGAATGGGGAGGGAGGGCAGAGGGTGAAGCTTGGCACGGGGCAGGGAGACACAAGGACGGGAGCCATGAGGAGGCACAGAGGCTTGCCTGACGGGACTGAGAGGGGGGGAGAGGCACTTCCTATGGCAGGCAGAGTCCCAGTTCTTGATCTCCCCGGTGGTCCAATCAAGGGTGGGAGAATGAAGCCGGAGCCATGGCAGACCGAGGAGGACCTCAGAGGTACAGTTGGGGAGAACGAAGAGCTCAATCCTTTCGTGGTGGGGTCCAATACACATCAGGAGGGGTTCTGTGCGGTAACGCACGGTGCAATCCAGTCTGACTCCATTGACCGCGGAAATGTAGAGCGGCTTGACGAGACGGGTCACCGGGATGCGGAATTTATTCACAAAAGACTCCAAAATAAAATTCCCAGAGGCACCAGAGTCCAAGCAGGCCATGGCTGAGAGGGAGGAGTTGGCTGAAGGAGAAATCCGCACGGGCACCGTGAGACGTGGAGAAGCAGACTTAGAACCAAGAGACGCCACACCCACGTGAGCTGGGTGCGTGCGTGCGTTTCCCAGACGTGGAGGACGGATAGGGCAATCCACCAAGAAATGCTCGGTACTGGCACAGTAAAGACAGAGATTTTCTTCCCTACGGCGATTCCTCTCTTCCTGGGTCAGGCGAGACCGATCCACTTGCATGGCCTCCTCGGCAGGAGGCCCAGGCGTAGATTGCAACGGATACTGTGGGAGAGGTGCCCAGAGATCTAAGTCTTTTTCCTGGCGGAGCTCTTGGTGTCGCTCAGAAAAACGCATGTCAATGCGGGTAGCCAAATGGATGAGTTCTTGGAGGTTGGCAGGAATCTCTCGTGCGGCCAGCACATCCTTGATGCGACTGGATAGGCCTTTTTTAAAGGTCGCGCAGAGAGCCTCGTTATTCCATGATAACTCGGAAGCAAGAGTACGAAATTGGATGGCGTACTCGCCCACTGAAGAATTACCCTGGACCAGGTTCAACAGGGCAGTCTCGGCAGAAGAAGCTCGGGCTGGCTCCTCGAAGACACTCCGGACTTCAGCGAAGAAGGACTGGACTGTGGCTGTGGCAGGATCATTGCGGTCCCAGAGCGGTGTGGCCCAAGACAAGGCCTTTCCTGAAAGAAGGCTTACTACGAACGCCACCTTAGACCGTTCTGTAGGAAACAAGTCCGACAACATCTCCATATGCAGGGAACACTGAGACAAAAATCCACGGCAGAGTTTAGAGTCCCCATCAAATTTGTCCGGCAGGGATATAGTGCTAGTCTGCAGCTTATTCTGAAAACTCACACAGTTACACTTTAAATAACGAGATTTCCAGCTTCAACATATAGTTGACTGACCTGCCATAGAATAGATCATTTATTTGATTAGAATGATCTTGACATTCTGTGCTGTTTATCCTCTGATATTATATACTTGAAAAACAAGAAGTACAGATGCTGGGGGAACTGGCATATATGATTTAAAAGCTTTGATACAACAATTGTTTCTGATGCTGCAGGTCAAATGAATTGCCAAGTTTTGCACAAAATGTGAAAGAAAACTGGTTTTTGATAGACACGATAAATGGCAATGGAAAAGGCACTTTCAAGCAATACTTCTACATTCACACTATGAGGATCTGCTGCGGATTTGATGCTGCAGATATCAATGTAACTAAATAAATGAACCCAGCATCAAATATGCAGCAAAATGTACATGTGACTTTACCCTTAGGGTAAATGTCTTGAAGGGTAGAATTAGAGATGAGCGAACTTTTGAAAAATTTAATTCGGACGAGTTGCAGAACTTTCCGAAAAAATTTTGTTCGGTCTGAATTTATTTGCAGCGAATTTGTATTAAAAACAATTTCTAGAATTTCTAAAACTATTTCTGGCCTACAGAGAGCCTCTATAGGGGTGTAGAACACTTTGCCTTGCTGTAACACGCATAGGGAGTGTGCTGTGTTAGTGAAATAATACTGTTATTCAGTATGACATGCAGATTACAGGCATCGCTATTAGAATCACTGCCGCAGAGCATCTGGATATGGCAGCAGGGAGACCATATGGCATCAAAATTGAAGAGAGTAAGTAGATTTTTTTTATGTAATTTTTATTTTATTTAAAGGAGTAGTCCAGTGGTGACTCGGTGGTGAACAACTTATCCCCTATCTTAAGGATAGGGGATAAGTTGCAGATCGTGGGGCGTCCGACCGCTGGGGCCCCCTGCGATCTCCTGTACGGAGCCCCGACAGCCTTCGGCAATCTCCGGCTCTGCCATAGAGATGTATTGAGGGGGTGTGTCGGCCGCCGCTTCGTGCGGGGGTCGACACCCGCTATCTGGGCCGAGAGCTGGGGCCCCGTACAGAGAGATCGCAGGGGGCCCCAGCGGTCGGACCCCCCGCAATCTCAAACTTATCCCCTATCCTTAGGATAGGGGATACATTTTTCACCACTGGACTACCCCTTTAATTTGAATTTATTTACATTTTCTGAGTACTCATTCTGGTCGTCATTGAGCTGGCAGTTCGCCGCAAGGTGAGCTACCACCTGTTCCAGCCCAAAATTAACAGAGCGCATGCCCTCTACTGGTAGATTACACATCCTTCTCACAGAGAGAGTCGGGGTCTGTCCCGGAGATCACGGTGGGTCCCAGCACTGGAGTTCTCCTTTAGTGCAGTTTTGTGTTGAATTTAACACAAAAAATTTGCTTTCTACATTAACCGGTCACTGTTCTTTCAACAAACTTTGCATAAATCAATAGTACAAGCAAATGGCAGGTTAACTGCTGCCTATAAAACTATATGAAGAGAAGAAGGAGATGGGAGGCAGAGGTTATTGACAGAATGCTAAGTGACTGCATCATTTTAATACTAGATTTCAGGGCTTATACTGCTCCGTACTGCTATATAATGTCATCCACGTTTCTGCTGCTTCTTATGGTCTTCTCTAAAGAGACAGAATAGTAAGATCTGCCTGCTCAACTGTATGTATAGGAGCCATCACAGAAGCTAGACTCCACGCACTAGCTCAGAGAGAACTAAAAATAAGAGATGCATGTAGAGCAGAATTCTGATGAATAACACCATATACAAGTAATATAATACTCAGATATAGTGCTAGTCTGCAGCTTATTCTGAAAACTCACACAGTTACACTTTAAATAACGAGATTTCCAGCTTCAACATATAGTTGACTGACCTGCCATAGAATAGATCATTTATTTGATTAGAATGATCTTGACATTCTGTGCTGTTTATCCTCTGATATTATATACTTGAAAAACAAGAAGTACAGATGCTGGGGGAACTGGCATATATGATTTAAAAGCTTTGATACAACAATTGTTTCTGATGCTGCAGGTCAAATGAATTGCCAAGTTTTGCACAAAATGTGAAAGAAAACTGGTTTTTGATAGACACGATAAATGGCAATGGAAAAGGCACTTTCAAGCAATACTTCTACATTCACACTATGAGGATCTGCTGCGGATTTGATGCTGCAGATATCAATGTAACTAAATAAATGAACCCAGCATCAAATATGCAGCAAAATATACATGTGAATTTACCCTTAGGGTAAATGTCTTGAAGGGTAGAATTAGAGATGAGCGAACTTTTGAAAAATGTAATTCGGACGAGTTGCAGAACTTTCCGAAAAAATTTTGTTCGGTCTGAATTTATTTGCAGCGAATTTGTATTAAAAACAATTTCTAGAATTTCTAAAACTATTTCTGGCCTACAGAGAGCCTCTATAGGGGTGTAGAACACTTTGCCTTGCTGTAACACGCATAGGGAGTGTGCTGTGTTAGTGAAACAATACTGTTATTCAGTATGACATGCAGATTACAGGCATCGCTATTAGAATCACTGCCGCAGAGCGTCTGGATATGGCAGCAGGGAGACCATATGGCATCAAAATTGAAGAGAGTAAGTAGATTTTTTTATGTAATTTTTATTTTATTTTATTTGAATTTATTTACACTTTCTGAGTACTCATTCTGGTCGGCATTGAGCTGGCGGTTCGCCGCAAGGTGAGCTACCACCTGTTCCAGCCCATGCCTCTCACCGCCCCCCCCCCCCCCCCCCCCCCACACACACACACACACACTGTCTTACTCTTTTGTGGACTGCAAATGTTTCATTTAACCAGTAATGGTTCATTGTGATCACTCCAACCTGTTTCATTGGATTCTTGTGGTAATTCCACAGCTACTATATGACATCGACGACCATAGGGCCTCTGTCTTGAAACGATTACATCGATTTTTTGTAATAGAAATTTAAGATTTTGAAATTAACATTTAAGATTTTGAAATTGAAATTTAAGATTTTGAAATTGAAATTTAAGATAACACTCCCAAGTTTTAATTTCCTGGGCCCCGGTGTGTGGTTACAAAGGACCAAATTTAACACGTCACATGGCGGCACAATGACAGAGCCTGGAGGTGGCATAAGTATGAGGAGACCATATAGTGACTGAATGACTGCCTGGAGTTTGTGGCAGCATGAGGAGACCATATAGTGGCTGAATGGCACAGCCTGGAGTTGGCTGAAGCATGCGGAGACCATATAGTGGCTGAATGGCACAGCATGGAGGTGGTGAAGCACGAGGAGACCACATAGTGGCTGAATGGTACAGCCTGGAGGTGGCTGAAGCATGAGGAGATCATATAGTGGCTAAATGTCACAGCCTGGAAGTGGCTGAAGCATGAGGAGACCATATAGTGGCACAATGACAGAGTGTGGAGATGGTAGCATTAGCATGAGGAGACCATAGAGCAGAATGACAGAGCCTGGAGGTGGTAGCAGCAGAATGAGGGCCATGCCAACTGAGCATTGAGTCTGAGGAACCCACGGACTGTTGACTGGGGGTGTCGGATGTCACTTGGGATGAAGTTGATGACCGAGTTAACCAATCAATCACGGCTGCTGGGTTGCTGGTCGAGACATGACTGCTAGCTGACACCGGGAGCTCAGACCTCTCGCTGCGACTCCGGCTGCCACACTGCCTATTCTGCTGTGACCTCTGCCTGCGCCTGATGAATTTAGGCCTCTGCTACTCTTCTGTGCATGTCCTGGCGTTACACTGCCTGACAAACGTATTGCTTAAACAGTATTTGTCTAGAACAGCAGCAGGTGTGTACTATTGGCTGTCCTTTCACTGTATCTAGGCCCTTGGCAGATTAACAGGTTCAAAATAGTACACTACTTAGATGTACGTGTCACGATTCGGCTTCCAGGTAGTGGATCCTCTGTGTCAGCGAGGGAATGGCGTGGACCGTTCTAGTGGACCGGTTCTAAGAGGCTACTGGTGTTCACCAGAGCCCGCCGCAAAGCGGGATGGTCTTGCTGCGGCAGTAGCAACCAGGTCGTATCCACTAGCAACGGCTCAACCTCGCTGACTGCTGAGAAGGCGTGGGACAGAAGGACTAGACAGAGGCAAGGTCAGACGTAGCAGAAGGTCGGGGCAGGCGGCAAGGTTCGTAGTCAAGATGGATAGTAGAAGTTCAGGTAACACAGGCTTTGGACACACTAAACGCTTTCACTGGCACAAGGCAACAAGATCCGGCAAGGGAGTGCAGGGGCAGTGAGCAGATATAGTCTGGGAGCAGGTGGGAGCCAATTAAGCTAATTGGGCCAGGCACCAATCATTGGTGCACTGGCCCTTTAAGTCTCAGAGAGCTGGCGCGCGCGCGCCCTAGAGAGCGGAGCCGCGCGCGCCAGCACATGACAGCAGGGGACCGGGACGGGTAAGTGACCTGGGATGCGATTCGCGAGCGGGCGCGTCCCGCTGTGCGAATCGCATCCCTGACGGCCATAACAGTGCAGCGCTCCCGGTCAGCGGGACTGACCGGGGCGCTGCGGGGAGAGAGACGCCGTGAGCGCTCCGGGGAGGAGCGGGGACCCGGAGCGCTAGGCGTAACAGTACCCCCCCCCCCCCTTAGGTCTCCCCTTTTCTTTGTCCGGTAACTGCCTCCCCTGGGATGAGGACACCGGGAAAGAATGGAGGGTTTCCTCAACGGCAGGCAGTACAGCAGGAGTGGGAATGGGGAGGGAGGGCAGAGGGCGAAGCCTGGCATGGGGCAGTGTGACACCAGGACGGGGGCCATGAGGAGGCACTGAGGCTTGCCTGACGGGACTGGGAGGGGGGAGAGGCACTTCCTATGGCAGGCAGAGTCCCAGTTCTTGATCTCCCCGGTGGTCCAATCCAGGGTGGGAGAATGAAGCCGGAGCCATGGCAGACCGAGGAGGACCTCAGAGGTACAGTTGGGAAGGACGAATAACTCAATCCTTTCGTGGTGGGGTCCAATACACATCAGGAGGGGTTCTGTGCGGTAACGCACGGTGCAATCCAATCTGACTCCGTTGACCGCGGAAATGTAGAGCGGCTTGACGAGACGGGTCACCGGGATGCGGAATTTATTCACAAACGACTCCAAAATAAAATTCCCAGAGGCACCAAAGTCCAAGCAGGCCACGGCTGAGAGGGAGGAGTTGGCTGAAGGAGAAATCCGCACGGGCACCGTGAGACGTGGAGAAGCAGACTTAGAACCAAGAGACGCCACACCCACGTGAGCTGGGTGCGTGCGTGCGTTTCCCAGACGTGGAGGACGGATAGGGCAATCCACCAAGAAATGCTCGGTACTGGCACAGTACAGACAGAGATTTTCTTCCCTACGGCGATTCCTCTCTTCCTGGGTCAGGCGAGACCGATCCACTTGCATGGCCTCCTCGGCGGGAGGCCCAGGCGTAGACTGCAAAGGATGCTGTGGGAGAGGTGCCCAGAGATCTAAGTCTTTTTCCTGGCGGAGCTCTTGGTGTCGCTCAGAAAAACGCATGTCAATGCGGGTAGCCAAATGGATGAGTTCTTGGAGGTTGGCAGGAATCTCTCGTGCGGCCAGCACATCCTTGATGCGACTGGATAGGCCTTTTTTAAAGGTCGCGCAGAGAGCCTCGTTATTCCATGATAACTCGGAAGCAAGAGTACGAAATTGGATGGCGTACTCGCCCACTGAAGAATTACCCTGGACCAGGTTCAACAGGGCAGTCTCGGCAGAAGAAGCTCGGGCTGGCTCCTCGAAGACACTCCGGACTTCAGCAAAGAAGGACTGGACTGTGGCTGTGGCAGGATCATTGCGGTCCCAGAGCGGTGTGGCCCAAGACAAGGCCTTTCCTGAAAGAAGGCTTACTACGAACGCCACCTTAGACCGTTCTGTAGGAAACAAGTCCGACAACATCTCCATATGCAGGGAACACTGAGACAAAAATCCACGGCAGAGTTTAGAGTCCCCATCAAATTTGTCCGGCAGGGACAAGCGGAGGCTAGGAGCGGCCACTCGCTGCGGAGGAGGTGCAGGAGCTGGCGGAGGAGATGGTTGCTGCTGTAGCAGAGGCAGAAGTTGCTGTAACATGGCGGTCAACTGCGACAGCTGCTGTCCTTGTTGGGCAATCTGCTGCGATTGCTGAGCGACCACCGTGGGAAGGTCAGCGAGACTTAGCAGCGGCACCTCAGCGGGATCCATGGCCGGATCTACTGTCACGATTCGGCTTCCAGGTAGTGGATCCTCTGTGTCAGCGAGGGAATGGCGTGGACCGTGCTAGTGGACCGGTTCTAAGAGGCTACTGGTGTTCACCAGAGCCCGCCGCAAAGCGGGATGGTCTTGCTGCGGCAGTAGCAACCAGGTCGTATCCACTAGCAACGGCTCAACCTCGCTGACTGCTGAGAAGGCGTGGGACAGAAGGACTAGGCAGAGGCAAGGTCAGACGTAGCAGAAGGTCGGGGCAGGCGGCAAGGTTCGTAGTCAAGATGGATAGCAGAAGTTCAGGTAACACAGGCTTTGGACACACTAAACGCTTTCACTGGCACAAGGCAACAAGATCCGGCAAGGGAGTGCAGGGGCAGTGAGCAGATATAGTCTGGGAGCAGGTGGGAGCCAATTAAGCTAATTGGGCCAGGCACCAATCATTGGTGCACTGGCCCTTTAAGTCTCAGAGAGCTGGCGCGCGCGCGCCCTAGAGAGCGGAGCCGCGCGCGCCAGCACATGACAGCAGGGGACCGGGACGGGTAAGTGACCTGGGATGCGATTCGCGAGCGGGCGCGTCCCGCTGTGCGAATCGCATCCCCGACGGCCATAACAGTGCAGCGCTCCCGGTCAGCGGGACTGACCAGGGCGCTGCGGGGAGAGAGACGCCGTGAGCGCTCCGGGGAGGAGCGGGGACCCGGAGCGCTAGGCGTAACAGTACGTATGTGGTATGCACTTATGAGGGCAGAGAAATGCGCTACAGTACGATTAAAAAACGTATTGGAGTAAAACACCAGCCGGTGATTTCTTATGCTTGGCCTTTCAAAGTATCTGGGCCCTTGAGAGTTTAACAGGTACAAATTAGTACACTACTTAGATGTAGGTATGTGGTATGCACTTATGAGGGCACAAAAATGCGCTACAGTACACTTAAAAAAGTATCTGAGTACAACACCAGCCGGTGAGTACTTTTGTCTGGACTTTAACAGCATCTAGGCCCTTGACAGATTAACAGCTACAACATAGTACACTATTTAGATGTAGGTATGTGTTATGCACTTATGAGGGCAGAAAAATGTGCTACAGTATGCTTAAAAAAAAGTATTTTTGCACAACACCAGCAGTACACAGTGCCGCAGCACACAAAAGCTGTCATTCAAAAATGTTAATCTGCCGCTCGCTCACTAGCATACAATAACTAGGCATTCATTTTTAATGATAGAACATATTTTATTTAAGTACAAATCTTGATAAGCTAAAATCACTTAATAAAAGTATACAATAGAGTAAGCATTAATACATCACCGGATATTGTATCATCACTCCTCAATCGGGGGACTCCATTCGAGTGGGAGGTTTACCGGGAATCTCAGTTTGACACGCGCGTCGATCATTTCATTAAAAAGTCCCACTCGATGTTGGAGACCCCTTTCTTATACATCATATTTACATTTGCTTCTGCGCAGCATTATCATCTTAGATAAGGCTCATGCTCACACAGTCACAACTGCAATTATTTCCATGTAAATAACACAGGCATGCATGCACTGTTACTTATTATTCGCTAATTATATAACTTGTTGACAAGATTCCACCACATGACTGAGTCATACAAACCAGTTTAATCTGGAAGAAACAGGTCCTCTAGCCCCCTGCTGTGTCTTAAAGTAACCTTTATTATTCACTTGAGAGGCAATCATTATAATTTAATATACACTCAAATGACAGCCATATCCCACCTGTATCACAGTACTAAACCCAAAATTGCACTCTGTCAAAAACTATTAGGAATGGACTGCTGGGTATTATACCGTCTATAGACTAATATAAGCAGCAGATGATTTGTTGAGAGATTTGTTGCGCTGAAAAATTATGCCTGCCTCCTCTGCTAAGGTTTATGAAGTTGAGGCAGCTTGTTGAAATGTATGAGGCAACATGCATCTATCTGTCCCTCTCTGTAATACCATGCTGAAGAAAATGACTGGGAGGTTAATGGCTGCAGTAAAAATCCTTTTCAGTGAAAAAAGCACTGCTCTCTGTCCACCAGAACGTTGATGTGACTAGGAGGTGAAACACTGCTGGAAAAAGCTTTTCTGTTTAACACACACACACAGGCTGTCCGTCCTCTGCAGTGCAATGAATGAAGTGACTAGCCGGAATATGGCTGCCAATTATATAGGGCTGTAACATCACAGGGGTGACTGGTTGCTGATAGGCTGCATCCTGCATGCGATTCAGGGTCATCCTGCCTTGTCTTCCCGCCTTCCTTTCCCCCCTTACCAGAGTTCCTTGCCCCACATCCTCACATGTAGATCCGCCATTTTAAATGCCCTGGAGTCTGGGCCGCACTAAATGGAGTTTAATGAAGCAATTCGCGTGATAGAATCACGGCGATATTCGCATTAGTTGCAAATCAAATTTTTCATTAAATTCGTAAGGAATTTGGATTTGTCAGCTTCGATTGGCTCATCTATAGGTAGAATAATCAATGGTTTTACTCAGTTTTTTGTTGGTAAGTTCCAAATTTTTTTACAACGGGTGAAAAGTCATAACATTTTTGCACAACTCATTTAGACTTTTCCAAGAAAGCAGCATGAATGTATTGTGGCATGGTTGGCTTTTTGCAGTGGTCAAAGATTTATCAAATAGGGCTTTTTAAAATTTTTGCAAAATTTTTGCGCAAACTCATACCAGCACAGACCACATTTACACACTTGTCTAAGGCCGGGAGAATATTTTTCTTCATTGAAGTTCTGTGAAGGTGACCATGAGTATTGCTGCTGATCTGTAAAGAAGGTAAAGTAATGTAAGGATATATGTTTGTAAAAAAAACTATACATAGTTAAAAAAAATAGTTATAAAAACTTTTTATCAATGTATTTTACTTAAAGGGGTATTCCCATTTTGTAGAGGGCATATGACTTAGATATGCCATTAGCTAATGATGACTCTCAGTTTGACCTACGAGACCCCACCAAGCTTGAGAATATAAAATCATTTTCACAGTCTCTCCATTTACAGTGGGTCCCAGCTGCAGAACATTTTAATCATGTGAATTTGTCAGATGGTAGTTCCCATCACAGCAGGGTGGTCAGGAGTACCACTGTGTATACAGTAACAAGAAGGGCCCCCATATGTTTTTTGTTTATACACCCATATTGCAATGATTGCAATAATAATAAAATAATCGTGTTATTGAAACGTACTAAGAACTAAGCTACTTGTTATTTATGAAGAACATGCACCTTTTGCATAAATATGGGGGAAGTACACATGATGTACTTCCAGGTAAATGGGGTAAAAGAACTAAAATTATCTTTTAGTTTTTACATTTTTCTTTTTTTGGGCCAAAATGTAGTGTCTGGCACTTAATTTTCTTACACAATATTGAATAGCTAAACTGACTAGTATTTTTACCTGGCTTTCTAGATCATCAGAAATCTGGCACTTAGAGTTGACAATAGTTATATGACCTTAATATAAGCTGCAGTTTCACAATTGAACTAAAATTGGTTTCCTCATTATGTATTAGATTAATAAAAAAGCTGAATACATAAGTGGTTTACTCCAATTTAGAGCTGATTTATTCTACAGTTAATGCCTGGTAAGACCAAATATCTATTCAGCTATATTTCCTGATAATTTGGTCCTAGGGGACACTGTTCTGTTAGCGTCTACAAGATGAATTTAACAAGATTACTCAATATGAATAGAAACAACCACATTCTGTTATTTGTGTTATGTAGTTGTCAAATAGATATACACCCTGTTCCAAATTATGCTAATTATATTTTTCTCATGTACCTCAATAATTGTGCAAATAACAGTCAGCATTATTCTCATGTTATCAACTATTAAGAGTAAAATTCTAATTTTATTGATAAAACCTCCTAATGATAACACTATTTTTTTAAAACTTAAAAAACTTTCAATGCACTTGTAAAACTCAAGTTTCAGAAGACAAGAACATCGGTGGATGTGAATCCACTGGACCTGTGTGGAAGATGACTCGGACCATACGAGGGAGTGGATTCTTAGGTGCCGCTGGTTTTCACCAGAGCCCACCGCAAAGCGGGATGGACCTGCTGTGGCAGGCAGCACCCAGGTCGGTACCCCTGGCACGGCTCGACCACACAGGCGGCTGAGGAGATGCCAGGAACAGGAGGGATAAGGCAGCTTGTAGTCAGGATAGCAGAAGGTCAGGGCAGGCGGCACAGTAGTGTAGTCAGGACGTAGCAGGAGGTCAGTATGCAGGTAGCAAAGGAGCAAGGTCAGGTCAAGGTGTAAAGGATCAGATACACGGCAAGGCAACTCTCAGGCATTCTCTCAGGCACAACTCTCAGGCTTTCTCTCAGGCACAAGGCAACAAAGATTTGGCAGGGAAGTTAGGAGGGTGGAGGACTTTATCAATGAGCCACAGGTGAATTATACTAATGAGCGCACTGGCCCTTTAAATCTTAAAACTGGGGATGGGGACGTGTGTGCCAGAGCAGAGAGGCATAGGTGGGGGCAGGAGAAACACCCGGTGAGTGACGGACTGGGGCTTGCATGCGGGCGCATCCCGCGTTCGATGGGAGTCCCAGCTGCGTCGGCAGCAGCAGGTAACGGGACCATGCGCTCACGGCCAGTGTGTGCCGCCGGAGCGCATAATGTAAAAGTACCCCTCCCTCCCTTTGGTCTCCCCCTCCTTTTACGAGTAAGAAAACTCCTGAGAAGGTCGCGGTCCAGAATACTGTCCTCAGGTCCCCAAGATCTCTCCTCAGGACCGTAACCCTCCCAGTCGAACAAAAAAAAAATTGTTTACCTCTCACAGTTTTTGTAGCAAGAATTTCTTTATCCTTGAAGATGTCAGAAGAGTTGGAGACAGGTGTGGGGACAAGATTCTTCCCCACCGGTTTATAACAAGAGGCTGGAGGAGAGAGACGTGGAAGGAATTGGGAATACATAACGTAGCAGGTAGACAGAGTTTGTAGGAGACAGGATTGATTTTTTGTAGAATCTGCAAAACACCAAGGTAGCGAGGACCTAACTTGTAACAGGGGATCTTGAAGCGGATGTACTTGGATGAAAGCCACACCATGTCACCAGGAGAGAAGGACAGAGGAGGTCTTCTACTTTTATCCGCTTGCGCCTTCATGCGTGAAGAAGCCTGGGATAACAACTGTCGGGTCTGTTGACAGATGGTAGAGAAGTCACGGTACAGCTCATCAACAGCAGGCACACCGGAGGAGACTGGGAGAGGAAGAGGAGAATGGAGATGGAATCCGTAAACAACAAAAAAGGGGGACGCCATCGTGGATTCCGAATCCTTACGATTATATGAGAATTCAGCCCAGGGGAGAAGGTCGACCCAATCATCTTGGCGAGCTGAAACAAAACGCTGAAGATAAGTCTCTAGGATTTGATTAACACTCTCCACCTGACCATTGGACTGAGGGTGGTAGGCCGAGGAGAAGTCCAGATTGATGTCCAGACGGTTACAAAGGGCTCGCCAGAACTTAGAGACAAACTGCACACCTCGATCCGAAACGAAATGCTGAGGAAGACCATGTAAACGAAAGACGTGCAACAAGAAGTACTTCGCCAGCTGCAGGGCAGAAGGAAGACTTGGTAGAGGAATAAAATGAGCCATCTTGGAAAACCGATCTACAACGACCAAGATTACAGTGCTCTTCTGAGTGTTGCTGTGTAAGAGGGGGCGTGAAAGAGGAGTTACAAAAACTGTGATTATCTGTTGTGCGGAGTGAATCTGTGGAGTGGGTGCGACTGCCTATAGTCTACATTCATATTTTGGGTAAGTTTTTCTCTTTTGCACATAGTGGGATAACTGTTAGAGTTTAAACACCCTTTTTCATTTTTTTTTTTTTTTTTTCTGTTCCACCTCTAGGGGGAGGAGGAGTAGATTGGGCACAGGTGTATAAATCTTAGCTTGGGACTCTTATTGAGAGCTTGCTCTTCTGAGTGTTGCTGTGTAAGAGGGGGCGTGAAAGAGGAGTTTCAAAAACTGTGATTATCTGTTGTGCGGAGTGAATCTGTGGAGTGGGTGCGACTGCCTATAGTCTACATTCATATTTTGGGTAAGTTTTTCTCTTTTGCACATAGTGGGATAACTGTTAGAGTTTAAACACCCTTTTTCATTTTTTTTTTTTTTTTTTTCTCTGTCCCACCTCTAGGGGGAGGAGGAGTAGATTGGGCACAGGTGTATAAATCTTAGCTTGGGACTCTTATTGAGAGCTTGCTCTTTCTGAGTGTTGCTGTGTAAGAGGGGGCGTGAAAGAGGAGTTTCAAAAACTGGAGTTTGAAAGCAGGAGGTTGAGATCGCTGTGAGTTTTAATTTTTGAACCCACAAGGTCTACAAAAAATTTTAAGTGTCATTTTGACTGTCTGTTTTTTCCTATACATTTGTGAAATCCCCATAATTAGATGGCCTCCATGTTGGAAAATGCAGTCCAATGTACATCCTGTTCAATGTATGCAATCCTTGAACAACAGTTTGAGGGTGCATATTGTTGTGCGAGATGTGTGCTAGTTGTCCGTTTGGAAGCCCAGATCCTGGATCTAGAGGGGCGACTGGCAACAATGAGAAGCATTAACAACATGGAGAGGAGTCTCGTGCTCACTGAGCAGGCACTCTCGGGAATAGAGGTGGGGGAGGACAGTGGGACGGAGTTGCAGGACAGTCAGGCAGTTAGCTGGGTTACAGTTAGAAAGAGGGGTAGGGGAAAAAGTGTCAGGGAGGCTAGTCCTGAACTGGCACACCCCAACAAGTTTGCCCGCTTGGCAGATGAGGGGGATGCCATTCCAGAGCTAGCAGAACTGCAGCAGGATACCGCCTCTGACCGCCAGGGGGGTGTCTGCTCCAGTAAGGAGGGAGGGAGGAGTACAGGGCAGGCCAGACAGGTACTAGTGGTGGGGGACTCAATTATTAGGGGGACAGACAGGGCAATCTGTCACAAAGACCGGGATCGCCGAACAGTGTGTTGTCTGCCTGGCGCACGAGTTCGGCACATCGCGGATCGGGTTGACAGGTTGCTGGGCGGGGCTGGAGAGGACCCAGCAGTCATGGTACATATTGGCACCAATGACAAAGTAAGAGGTAGGTGGAGTGTCCTTAAAAATGATTTCAGGGACTTAGGCCGCAAGCTTAAGGCAAGGACCTCCAAGGTAGTATTTTCTGAAATACTACCAGTACCACGAGCCACACCAGAGAGGCAGCGGGAGATCAGGGAGGTAAACAAGTGGCTCAGAAGCTGGTGTAGGAAGGAAGGGTTTGGGTTCATGGAGAACTGGGCTGACTTCGCTGTCGGTTACCGGCTCTACCGTAGGGACGGGCTGCACCTCAATGGGGAGGGTGCAGCTTTGCTTGGGGAGAAGATGGCTAGAAGGGTGGAGGAGTGTTTAAACTAGGGACTTGGGGGGAGGGAACCTACAGCAAAGAGGGGGAAGATAGTGTAGATAGAGAGGTGGGAATTATAAATGTACCTGGGGGTGGACCGGAGGGAGGGGTTAGAATAGTTAATAGGAATAGGCTTCATAGGAAAATAAAACTTACACCCTTGAATCCCATTAACCCCAATAACACAAAGGATGGAAATGTAAAGTGTATGTTCACAAATGCCAGAAGCCTAGCAAATAAAATGGGGGAGCTTGAGGCCTTGATACTGGAGGAACATATTGATATAGTTGGGGTCACTGAGACATGGCTGGACTCCTCGCATGACTGGGCTGTCAATCTGCAGGGGTTTACATTGTTTCGCAAGGATAGAATGAACAGAAAAGGTGGTGGAGTCTGTCTGTATGTAAGAAGTGGTATGAAAGTCAGTGTGAACGATGCCATAGTGTGTGATGATTTTGAGGAGGTGGAATCACTGTGGGTAGAATTACAAAAGGAGGGAAATACTGAAAAAATAATATTTGGGGTAATCTACAGACCCCCTAATATCACTGAAGAGATAGATGTTCGGCTTCATAAACAAATAGAGAGGGCCACCCGGGCAGGTACAGTGGTAATAATGGGAGATTTTAACTATCCAGATATAGATTGGGGTCCGGGGTTGGCTAAAACTACAAAGGGGCGACAATTCCTAAATTTATTGCAGGATAATTTTATGGGCCAGTTTGTGGAGGACCCAACAAGAAGTGATGCCTTGTTGGATCTGATCATTTCCAACAACGCAGAGCTGATTGGTAATGTAACTGTGCGGGAAAACCTTGGTAATAGCGACCACAATATAGTTACTTTTGACTTAAAATGTAGAAAACAAAGACAGGCGGGGAAGGCAAAAACATATAACTTTAAAAAGGCAAACTTCCCTGGGCTGAGGGCTGCACTACAGGACATAGACTGGGGGGAAGTGTTCTCAAATACTGATACAGAAGGTAAATGGGACATCTTTAAATCAACTCTAAATAACTATACAGCTAAATATATACCAAAGGGGAACAAATATAAACGATTAAAATTAAATCCTACATGGCTGACACATGATGTTAAAAGAGCAATAAACAACAAAAAAATTGCCTTCAAAAAATACAAATCTGATGGGTCAGCGATAACATTTAAACAGTACAAAGAGCTTAATAAAATCTGTAAAAATGTAATAAAAACAGCAAAAATTCAAAATGAGAGACAGGTGGCCAAAGAAAGCAAAACTAATCCTAAATATTTTTTTAGATATATAAATGCAAAAAAAAAAAGGACAGAGCATGTAGGACCCCTTAATAATGATAATGGGGAGGTTGTCACAGGCGATCAAGAGAAGGCGGAGCTACTGAATGGGTTCTTTAGTTCTGTATATACTAGGGAAAAAGGAGCTGACATTGGCCAGGTCAGTGCTGGTAACACATCATGTAATGTACTGAACTGGCTTAATGTAGAGATGGTACAAGGTAAGTTAAGTGATATAAATGTAAGCAAATCCCCAGGGCCGGATGGACTACACCCAAGAGTTCTTAGAGAGGTAAGTTCAGTAATATCTGTACCCCTGTTCATGATATTTAGAGATTCTATGGTGTCTGGTATTGTGCCAAGGGACTGGCGCAAGGCGAATGTGGTGCCAATCTTCAAGAAGGGCTCTAGGTCTTCCCCAGGAAACTATAGACCGGTAAGTTTAACGTGCATTGTGGGTAAATTGTTTGAAGGACTTATAAGGGATTACATACAGGAATACATAGGGGATAATTGTATTATAAGTGATAGCCAGCATGGGTTTACTAAGGATAGAAGTTGTCAAACCAATCTAATTTGCTTTTATGAAGAGGTGAGTAGAAGCCTTGACAGAGGAATGGCTGTGGATATAGTGTTTCTGGATTTTGCCAAAGCATTTGATACTGTCCCTCACAGACGTCTGACAGGTAAGTTAAGGTCCTTGGGCTTGGAAACTTTAGTTTGTAACTGGATTGAACACTGGCTCATGGATCGTACCCAGAGAGTGGTGGTCAATGATTCGTACTCTGATTGGTCCCCGGTAATTAGTGGTGTACCCCAAGGTTCAGTACTGGGCCCGCTGTTGTTTAATTTATTTATCAATGATATAGAGGATGGTATTAACAGCTCTGTTTCTATCTTTGCAGATGACACCAAGCTTTGTAGCACGGTACAGTCTATAGAGGATGTGCATAAGTTACAGGATGACTTGGATAGACTAAGTGTCTGGGCATCCACTTGGCAAATGAGGTTCAATGTGGATAAATGTAAAGTTATGCATCTGGGTACTAATAACCTGCATGCATCGTATGTCTTAGGGGGGATTAAACTGGCAGAGTCACTGGTAGAGAAGGATCTGGGTGTACTTGTAGATCACAGACTACAGAATAGCATGCAATGTCAGGCTGCTGCTTCCAAAGCCGGCAGGATATTGTCATGTATAAAAAGAGGCATGGACTCAAGGGACAGGGACATAATACTCCCCCTTTATAAAGCATTGGTACGGCCTCACCTGGAATATGCTGTTCAGTTTTGGGCACCTGTCCATAAAAGGGACACTGCGGAGTTGGAAAGGGTGCAGAGACGCGCGACTAAACTAATATGGGGCATGGAACATCTTAGCTATGAGGAGCGATTAAAGGAGTTACAATTGTTTAGTCTTGAGAAGAGACGTTTAAGGGGGGATATGATAAACGTATATAAGTATATTAATGGCCCATACAAAAAATATGGAGAAAAACTGTTCCAGGTTAAACCCCCCCAAAGGACGAGGGGACACTCCCTCCGTCTGGAGAAGAAAAAGTTTAGTCTCAAGGGGCGACACGCCTTCTTTACCGTGAGGACTGTGAATTTATGGAACGGTCTACCTCAGGAACTGGTCACAGTAGGAACAATTAACAGCTTTAAAACAGGATTAGATACATTTATGGAACAAAATAACATTAATGCTTATGAAGAAATATAAAATCCCATCCCTTCCCCAATATCGCGCCACACCCCTACCCCTTAATTCCCTGGTTGAACTTGATGGACATATGTCTTTTTTCGACCGTACTAACTATGTAAGAATAGAATTATGAGATGTGGCAAATCGGTGATGAAATCCATGGCGATATGGGACCAGGGAGTCTCTGGAATGGGTAAAGGCTGTAAGAGTCCTGCAGGTCTCTGTCAAGGAGTTATGTCACGGGCACAAGTTTCAGAGGAATGAACTAAATCAGAAACATCACATTCAAGATGGGGCCATCAGTAGTGCCGGAAAATAAGAAGTAGTCTTGCGTATTCCAGGATGTCCTGCTGTCAAGGAAGAATGACCCCATTTCAGGACTTTCCGTCTCAATTTGGAGGGCACAAAGGATTTTCCCAGGGAACTTGCTGAATCTCGGCAGGAGCAGCAGGAATCAAATGGTCAGGAGGAATAATATGCCTAGGCATGGAGTCCAAACCAATGACGTCAGAGGATCTGGAAAGAGCATCAGCTCTAATGTTCTTGTGTGCAGGTCAGAAGTGAATGAAGAAGTTGAATCGGGAAAAGAACAGTGACCATCTTGCCTGGCGGGGGTTCAAACGCTGAGCAGACTGGAAGGTATAGAAGATTCTCATGGTCGGAGTAGATGCTGACCAGATGAGAAGAACCTTCCAATAAATGTCGCCATTCGTCCAAAGCTAGCTTGATAGCGAGGAGTTGACAATCTCCAATGGAGTAATTCCTCTCAGCAGGAGAGGTCTTGAAGAAGGACCCACAAGTAACAGTCTTGCCCTTGGCATTTTTCTGAGTGAGAACGGCACCCGCTCCAATAGATGAGGCATCAACCTCCAAAGCAAAGGGCCTCTCCAGATCAGGTCTTGTAAGCACGGGAGCAGAGGCAAATGCAGACTTTAAACGGGAGAAGGCCTCATCAGCCTCTTGAGGCCAAGACTTAGGATTAGATGCCTTCTTAGTGAGAGCCACAATTGGAGCAACCAAGGATGAAAAATGTGGGATAAATTGACAATAATAGTTTGTGAATCCCAGAAAGCGTTGAATAGCACATAGGCCCAAAGGACGAGGCCAATCCAATACTGCAGACAATTTATCTGGATACATCGGCAGGCCCTGATGAGAGACAATGTAGCCAAGAAACGGAAGACTAGATTTCTCAAACAGGCATGTCTCTAGTTTAGCGTAGACATGATTCTTCTGTAGTCACTGAAGAACCAGACGAACATGAGTACAATGCTCCTCTAAGTTGGAAGAGAAGATTAGGATGTCATCTAGGTATACGACAACACAGGTGCAGAGATTATCACGGAAGATATCATTGACAAACTCTTGAAAAACGTCTGGAGCATTGTAGAGACCAAAAGGCATTACAAGATATTCAAAATGTCCGTCACGAGTATTGAAGGCCATTTTCCATTCATCTCTGAATTAGCTACAAATATCTTAAGAGTGCGATGATCACGCTTAAGTTTTCGTGAAATATCTTAGGTTTTCATACCTCGTCCAAGGCATTGAACTATTTCACTCTTTTCAGCAGCAAAGAAATCCTTTTTCTCCCCCATATTGCTTGAATAGGGTGCTCTGCTTAATAATGTGGAACACCTACCTTTAGTAGTTTTTCCTTAACCCCTTAAGGACACAGGGCTTTTCCGTTTTTGCATTTTAATTTTTCCTCATCACTTCTAAAAATCATAACGCTTTCAATTTTGCGCACACAATTCCATATGATGGCTTATTTTTTGCGCCACCAATTCTACTTTGCAGTGACATTGGTCATTTTACCCAAAAATCCACGGCGAAACGTAAAAAAAATTCATTGTGTGACAAAATTGAAGAAAATTTTTTATTTTGTAATATTTTGGGGGCTTCCGTTTCTACGCAGTGCATTTTTCGGTAAAAATAACACCTTATCTTTAATCTGTAGGTCCATACGGTTAAAATGATACCCTACTTATATAGGTTGGATATTGTTGTACTTCGGAAAAAAATCTTAACTACATGCAGGAAAATTTATACGTTAAAAATTCTCATCTTCTGATCCCTATAACTTTTTTATTTTTCCGCGTACGGGCTGGTATGAGGACTCATTATTTGCGCCGTGTTCTGAAGTTTTTATCAGTTCCATTTTTGTATTGATCTGACTTTTTGATCGCTTTTTATTTATTTTTTCATAATATAAAAAGTGACCAAAAACACACTATTTTGAACTTTGGAATTTTTTTGCGCGCACGGCATTGACCGTGTAATTTAATTAATGATATATTTTTATAGTTCGGACATTTTTGCATGCGGCGATACCACATATGTTTATTTTTATTTACACAGTTTTTTTTATGGGAAAAGGGGGGTGATTCTAACTTTTATTAAGGAAGGGGTTAAATGACATTTTTTCACTTTTTTTTAACTTTTTTTTTTGCAGTGCTATAGCTCCCATAGGGAGCTATAACACTGCACACACTGATCTCCTATGCTGATCCCTGCAAAGTCATAGCTTTGCATGGATCAGTCGGATAGGGGCTCGATTGCTCACGCCTGTAGCTCAGTCTTGGAGCAATCAATCGACGATCGGATGCCGCAGAGACAGGTAAGGAGACCTCCACCTGCGTCCCAGCTGTTTGGAACATCGCGATAAAATCAGCCCAACTGAGCTGCTGGGAAGCGTTTACTTTCGCTTTCAGACGCGGCGGTCAACTTTGATCGCCTCGTCTGAAGGGTTAACAGCGGGCGACACAACGATTGATGCCGCGCCCTGTTAGCCCAGGGTCCCAGCTATGATTAGCAGCCGGGACCGACCCGGTGTGATGCGGGGTCACGGCGTGACCCCGTTTTAAACACCGGGACCGGCATAGGGTGTACAGGTACACCCCACGTCCTTAACCCCTTAATGACCAAGCCCATTTTCACCTCAAGGACCAGGCCAATTTTATTTTTGCGTTTTCGTTTTTTCCTCCTCACCTTCTAAAATCAATAACTCCTTTATATTTCCATGTACAGACCCATATAAGGGTTTTTGCGTGACCAATTGTACTTTGTAATGAAACCTCTCATTGTACGGCGAACCCCCCCAAAAAAAATTTTATTGAGGAAATTTAAATGAAAACTAAAATTTTGCACATTTTGGAGGGTTTTGTTTTCACACTGTACACTTTACAGTAAAAAATTATAGGTGTTCTTTATTCTGTGGGTCAATACGATTAAAATGATACCCATGGCTAAATACTTTTTATATTTTTTACCGCTTAAAAAAATCTAAAACTTTTTGTACAAAATCAGTAATCTAAAATCACCCTATTTTCACCACCTATAACTTTTTCATTTTTCCGTATATAGGGCGGTATGAGGGCTCATTTTTTGCGCCGTCATCTGTACTTTTTTTAGATACCACATTTGCATATATAAAACTTTTAGATCATTTTTTATTAATTTTTTTTTAATAAAATGTGACAAAAAAGCAGGATTTGTGGACTTTTTTACATTTACGCCATTCACCGTACGGGATCATTATATTTTGATAGTTCGGACATTTATGCATGCGGCGATACCAAATATTTTTAATAAAAAAATTACGCTTTTTGGGGGTAAAATGGGAAAAACTGACAATTTTCATTTTTATTGGGGGAGGGAATTTTTCACTTTTTTTTTTTTACTTTTTTTTTTACATTTTTCAACTTTTTTTTTACACTTTTTATGTCCCCATAGGGGACTATCTATAGCAATCGTTTGATTGCTAATACTGTGCAGTGCTATGTATAGGACACAGCACTGCTCAGTATTATCGGTCATCTTCTGCTCTGGTCTGCTCGATCGCAGACCAGAGCAGAAGACCCCGGGAGACAGCCGGAGCTAGGTAAGGGGACCTCTGGCTGTCTTGCTGGATGATCGGATCCCCGCGGCAGCGCTGCGGGTGATCCGATCATCCAATCAAAGTGCTGCAATGCCGCAGATGCCGTTATCTGTATTGATCACGGCATCTGAGGGGTTAATGGCGTACATCCGCGCGATCACGGATGTCGGCCATTACCGGCAGGTCCCCGGAACCTGCCGTGTATGACGAGAGCACACTTCCGATGCTCGCGGTCATACACAGGACGCAAATGTACGTCCTAGTGCGGGAAGTCCCGCCAAACCAGGATGTACATTTACGTCCGTGGTCGTTAAAGGGGTACTCTGGTGGAAAACGTTTTTTTTTTTTTTTTTTTTTAAATCAACTGTTGCCAGAAAGTTAAACAGATTTGTAAATTACTTCTATTAAAAAATCTTAATCATTCCAGTACTTTTTAGCTGCTGAATATTGCAGAGGAAATTCTTTTATTTTTGGAACACAGAGCTCTCTGCTGACATCATGACCACAGTGCTCTCTGCTGACACCTCTGTCCATTTTAAGAACTGTCCAGATTAGGAGAAAATCCCCATAGAAAACATATACATTTTTTATAGTAATTTACAAATCTGTTTAACTTTCTGGCACCAGTTGATTGGTTAGCTCAGGGGGCTGTTCGGGATGGCTGCGGTGAAATCGCGGCATCCCGAACAGCTGTGACACAGCAGGAGTGTCCCTTACCTTGCCTCCTGGTGTCCGATCGCCGAATGACTGCTCAGTGCCTGAGATCCAGGCATGAGCAGTCCAGCGGCAGAATCATTGATCATTGGCTTCCTATGAGAAACCATTGATCAGTGTAAAAGATCAGTGTGTGCAGTGTTATAGCCCCCTATGGGAGCAATAACACTGCAAAAAAAGTGGGAAAAAAGTTAATAAACATCATTTAACCCCTTCCCTAATAAAAGTTTGAATCACTCCCCTTTTCCCATAAAAAAAAAACTGTGTAAATAAAAATAAACATGTGATATCGTCATGTGTGTAAATGTCCAAATTATAAAAATATATCAATAATTAAATCGCACGGTCAATGGCGTACGCCCAAAAAATTCCAAAGTCCAAAATAGTGTCTTTTTGGTCACTTTTTATATCATGAAAAAATGAATAAAAAGCGATCAAAAAGTCAGATCAATACAAAAATGGTACCGCTAAAAACGTCAGATCACGGCGCAAAAAATTAGCCCTCAAACCACCCCATATGCAGAAAAATAAAAAGTTATAGGGGTCAGAAGATGACAATTTTAAACATCAACAATTTTCCTGCATGTAGTTATGATTTTTTCCAGAAGTACGACAAAATCAAACCTATATAAATAGGGTATCATTTTAATCGTATGGACCTACAGAATAAAGAGAAGGTGTCGTTTTCAAACAATGTACTGTGTAGAGACGGAAGCCCCAAAATATTACAAAATTATGTTTTGTCTTCAATTTTGTCGCACAATTACTTTTTTGTCGTAGATTTTTGGATAAAATGACTGTCATTAAAATGTAAAATTGATGGCGCAAAAATTAAGCTATCATTTGGATTGTTAGGTGCAAAATTTAAAGAGTTAGGATTTTTTTAAAGGTAAGGAGGAAAAAAATGGAAAAAACCCTGGTCCTTAAGGGGTTAAAGGAAAACTGTCAGCCTGTTCCTCCACACTAAACCCAATACGTTGGGTTATAGTGGGGGTGAACAGAGTTCTATCGAGGGGTCACTTACTGCCGAGATATCTGCCTGTAAAGTTCTGGTATTTCATCTATGACTAGAGCTTTGAAGGCGTTGCCCCCCGCCGGCTAGATACCTCTGCCTCCCGGAGTAAACGTAGCATATTCATTATCTTCAACTCCACATCCTAGTGACGTAGAGTCATGTCATGGTCCTGTACTACCCTTAGGCCCTGTCAGGCTGAGTCTCTCAGTGACCTGGGGGCTCCCCTGCAAGGTCTCCCCCTGTTTGGTTTTATAAAGGTGTGTGTGTCACTTTAATGCCTAGACTGTATCCTTGTGTACAGGTAGTACCAAGGACCTGTGGGATGTCTCAAGGACCTGTGTAAGTCTGTCACATATTAAGTTATGCAGTCACATGACTTGTTGTCACATGTTCTCCCAGAGAGCACCAGCTTAACCTATGGCCCACAGTTTGACCAATGGGCTTTAGTCCAGCCCCCCACTATGTAAAGGGGGGGCCATTACAATTCTGTATCTTTGCTACCAACTCTGCTGCAAGCATTAAGTCTTTGTTTAGCACAGCAACCACCAGAGATCTCAGTGCAAGTGATAAGCATCTGGAAGACCACAAAAGCAACAGTCATTCCAGTAAGTCTCAAGTCTATGTCTGCTGTCACTGCAAATAGTCAAGTCCAATCTCAAGTCAAGTTAATTACAAATATATTGGTCCAGCAAGATGCGAGGTCCTTCTGGGTCCTGGCCACCTCTCTGGGAAATCTGGCCTTAGCTGTGAAGATAATTCCATCTGTCTTATATTCAGTAAATCCTCTGTTTGACCATAACTGGTTGTGGACTCTCATTTCACTACTATCAATTGGGATAGCGGAGAGACCAGGCGTGTGGTGTTCCAGAACCCTAAAACCACACTGGCGTCACGAATGCTAGGGGTTAACAACATATTGCCCCTGGGGTTAATACCATCTGATCCCACCACTCACACCGCTACACCCGTGGTCCCGCCATACACCCGTGGGTCACCACAGTCACAGGTCATGTGAGTGCCGCGCTCTGTCTGCATAGCGCATGTGCTTGAAGATTTCAAACAGCAGCGTGCTCTCCTTACGTAGATTTCTCACGTCATCAGGATGTGAGAGCTGTTTGAAATCTTCTGGTGCATGTGCTCTGCAGACAGTGCTGCGCTTACGTGACCTGTGACTCCACGTCACTAGGACGTGGAGTTGAAGATAATGAATATGCTAATAGCGGGAGTGGGCTTAGGAAGTTTACTTCAGGAGGCAGAGGTAGCCAGCCGGCAAGGGGCAACACCTTCAAAGCTCTAGTCATGGATGAAATACCTGAACTTTACAGGGAGATATCTCGGCAGCCAGTGGACCAAAATAAGTAAGTGACCCCTTGTTAGAATCCTGTTCATCCACACAATAACAATATATTGGGTGTAGTGTGGATGAAGAGGCTGTCAATTTTTCTTTAAAGGGGTATTCCAGGATTTTTTTTTATTTGACTATGCTTCAGGGGATGTAAAGTTAGTGTAGTTCATAATATAGTGTCTGCATCTGTGTGTGACAGTTTTCTCATAATTCTTCTGTGAATTTCACCCCATTATTTATTTTTAACAGCATACAAATACAGATTTTTCCCAGGTTGCAATGCGGCCAAGACCTGACTCACTAGTCAGCTGATGACAGGGAGCCTGTCTGCTTCAATGGGTGGAGCAATCGCTTGGTGGGAGAGAGATCAATCTGAAACTATTGCAACAGCTGTAGGTACCCTGATTGAAAACCACAGGTCTTATGAATGGATGCAGCTCATTTATGTTTCAATGGGTGGGGTGGCTGATGTGTGGGAGGGAGGAAAATGGAATTATGGGTCCTTCCTTTTATCTCTGTTCTTGTTACATACTACAGTTGAAAAAAGACACATGTCCATCAAGTTCAGCCAGAGGGTATGGGTGGATTAAGTGGAGGGAATGTAATTTTATATTTCTACATACACTTGGATATTATTTTGCTTTAAGAGTGTATCTAAGCCTGTTTTGAAGCCCACAACTGTTTTGCTCTAACCAGTTCCTCAGGTAGACAGTTTCATAAATTCAAAGGATTCTAAATTGTACAGAAGGCTTGTCACTGGTAGAGAAAAAAGACTTTTTTTTCCCACCAGGTAGAGAGAGTTCACCCTTTTGAGGGGGTTTTACTTGAAACAGGTTTTTCCCTATATTTTTTTTTGTATGGTTTATTTAAATACTTAAATAAGTTGATCATATCCCCCTTAAATATGTCTTCTCAAGACTAAACACATTTTATTTGTTTAATCTTTTCTCATAGCTGAGATGTTCCATGCCCCTTATAAGTTTAGTTGTGCACCTTTGTACCTTTTCCAGCTCCAGGAAATCATTTTTATGAACTGGTGCCAAAAACTGGTGCCACGTGAATAGTATTATAGTATGTCCCTGTCCTGCAAGTCCATGCCTATTTTAATAGATGACAATATCCTGCTGGCTTTAGAAGCAACTGCTTTGCATTGCCTCTCTATCTCACATTTCACTTTTTCTCTCTTTGTTGGAATATATACAGTGAAAAATGTCTGAAACATTCACAGGTTCGGGACTGATCTTTTAATGCTCTGCTTGAAGAAATTGAAGATGGCACTCACCACAAGTAATGTGAATATGCTTGTATTGATCTGTAAACGGTATAGTATACTGATGGCTCTCTGTTGACCATCTGTATCCTAGACCATTTACAGATCAATAAAAGCATATTCATGTTACTTGTGGTGAGTGCCATCTTCAATTTCTTCAAGCACAGCATTGACTGCCTATGTTCTGGATAGAGCACCACCAACATGAACGAGTGTTTTTGGGAGCAATGAGTGTTGGCATCCATGTATCCAAGAGTAAGGTGTGAACTGGAGCAGTGCCGACTGGACTTTTGTCTTTCTGGATTTGGTACACTGATTTTTTAATACATATACTACCAATGTACGCCAAAGTGTGACCCAGAGACTTTATTGTCCAATAATGCACATTTGTTTTATAAACATATTTTAAACCAGAAGACGCAATGTACACCTCATGGTTGTTATACAAGCACCATATACATCAAGAAAGCTCCTGATGTACATGCTACATGTAACATGAATGGAGAGGGCATGGCGTGGTGTGACGTCACGTCCCCAGTTCCGGAAACCCGGAGGCGTAGAATGCGGGTGCTGCAGGGAGATAGCGGGGGGGTCTCAGCAGCCGGCACCCCGTGATCAGACATCTTATGCCCTATCCTTTGGATAGGGAATAAAATGTTTTTGCCCGGAATACCCCTTTAAGATTTGATAATAGTTCTCCAACAGATTTGGGTTGTAAGGAGGTTGTGAAAGATTTTCAGACCCAAGCTGTTGTCTCTACTGTCACTTCTGCTGTCGAGAAGGTGCATTGTCATGGTGCAGCAAGACAGTTTTTGACAGTATTCCTCATATTTTACTCAAAATTACAGGTTTTCAGTTCATTATGCAGCTATTTTCCCACAATTTGAAAACTGCCTTTAGTTTTTAATCTTCCCTCGTATATTTACATTATTGAAAAAATGGGCACTCTCATAAAAAACCCATTTTTGCTATTGCACTCCTTATGGTAAATAAAAAATATTTCTAATATACATTGTTTAAAAAAAAAAAAAAATTCTGTTTAAAAAAGCTCAAGAGTACATTTTCCCCATCTCATACACAAACTTTGGACCGAAGTCCAAACACAAGAAGTGCAGCCTGGAGTGCTGAGGGGGGTATCCAACCAACAGTATATGGCAGTTAAGTGTGAGAGGAGCTATGATTGAATGAGGCTGGACCCCCCCCCCCCCCCCCCCATCAGCACTCCAGGCTGCACTTCCTGTGTTTTGGCTTTGGTCCAAAGTCTGTGTATAAGATGGGGGGAAATGAGCGCTAGAGCTTTTATAAACACAAATAAAATATATAAATCTTTTTTTTTTTTTTTTTAACAAAATATATTAAAACTATTTTTTATTTACCATAAGGGGTGCAATAGCAAAAATTCTTTTAATGAGAGTGCCCATTTAATGTCTTATTTGCCAGTCCAGTATACCCTTCTGGATAGTCAAAGAATCAATGTGCTTCATTAAAAAGTCTGAATAAGTCTTTAACGTTGACTTCAGTTTTTATTTATACTTAAACTGTAATCAAAGGAATAGTATACTGAGTGCTTATAAAAAAAACTGTTGTTTATTCTTGCTTTAATATCTTCATTATATGATGCAGTTTTAAAGGGTAAAAGAAAATGACTACAGACCTGAAAATAATGCACTATTATGTTAGAAAACATATTTGTAAAAATGCTGGGGAATGAGTATTGAGCTGCTCTAGAGGTTGCTGTTCTATTTTTGGCCTTGTGCACATAATCTTATTCCAAGCTGCTTGTGTCAGGTTAACATTTTATATTGCATGCAAAATATTATTATTAATAATAATAATTAGTATTATTTTTATTAGTATTGTTGTTATAATGATAAATCTAAAAAATGCATAGAAAGAAGGTGAGATGAGAGGGTCTTAAATAAAAGCCACTGTAAGTCAATAAACTAGTGGGTATAGTGCTACATTAAAAGTTAGTTGTTATCTTTGGAATAGGGAAGCAGAGGATGACAGATTGTGCTGAAGCCATAGTAAAGCTGGCTGCAAAAAAGAAAGAAATAACATCTAGTACTTACCATGGTGTAGACAGGAAAACATCAGTTGTTTCTGTGGAGAAAATGTCAATAGAATTGATTTAGGCTAACGAAAATCTACCATAAATATAAACACATAAATAACATTCTGTTTTGATTCAAAGTAATCAAATTCATGTAATCTAAAGTAATTCGCTTTGCCACACGGTCAAAGATGCAAAAGCAAAGGCTGTACAGGGTGAAAACAGTGACAATGTGCAGGACAATACCAATAGATGGCATTTTTGGAATATTACCCAATAATAAAGAACATGCTGCAGATATTAAAATCTGTAACATGATCATGTATTTTAACTGCAATGCAAAGGGTAAAATCTGTTGCAAATTCAATGGATTTGCAGCAGATCCATAGTGGAAAATATGAAACACATTTGAAGCCACTCTTAAAGGGGTTATCCGACGAAATAAACAACCTATGTATGGTCAATAAGTATAATAAAACAACATACTAATATTAAGTTATTTGCCATAGTGCACAGATGTTTCATCAGCTGTGTTCTCTACTTTCTAGCTGTCACATCGCGTTTTCTGAAAGCAGTCTGTCCATCCCTTCTCCGCCCTCCTGCCTGCTCAGGACGAGACCAGTGATGTGAAGTGGGAGCTTCAGTTCATTAGATTTATGTTTTACTTTAATAGTGAGAAGGGCTTCCTGCTGCAGACGCACAGGCTTTGGGACACTTAAAATGTACATGGGGTTTGTAGGCTACACACTGGCATTAAAATTCTGTATAAAATGCAGCAATTTTGCCCAAAATAAATATGTAGAAAAGTCTTAATGTGTGCTTTGTTAAGCATTTTTGTCCCACATATAGCGTGAGGCAGGGGACATAGAAGAGGATTGGTATTGAGGGATATCCTGGGAATGGAAGTGACTTTCTACAGGGTGGTGGGCAACAGTGATGCAGAGCAGTTTAGACCCAGGGAGATTCGGAGCAAAAGAGAATGAGTGCTGGTAATGCCATAACAGCAGCCTATGACAGTGTATTACTATTGCTTCAAAATTTTAAGAGTTCATAAGTGAGAGTTCTGTAGCTGATAAATCCAATTTAATAGTTAATAGGTTTAGATTCCTAAAAGTGTTTCCTTGGTAACGGAATAAAAACCTGTAATACATTGTCACTCATTTCTCTTTATCTCTAACAGCATACCCACTACAAAATAAATTCTTCAGTGCGGATTCACAGTTCACCAGATTAGACAGGCTGATTTTTCTGTAAAATATGTTAAGCTTTATAGCTCTGGCGTACATATGTGATTTAAATATTATTGTCCATACATGACCTGTGTCATGTTACTGTTCTATCGTGTTGAAAAGTGGATTTGGTCCTTCGGATACCCGGCCATTTGTGACTGTATCTTCTGAAACCTGTATCGCTGTGATACTGCTTCAGTACATACTCTAACCTTAGTGTCGTGAAAAGTCTAGAGGCCCCAGTATTTATTAGATAGCTGCCCAATGTTATTTAAAAATGTTTTAGGTTTGGTGGCTTTTATCTTACGTATACAACTAATTATAATTAAAATACATGAAGCAAGTGACCTTATAATCCCCATACATCATAATAACTGGTTGATAACAATCCATCAGTAAAGGTAGTTTTCTTGAGATCCTTAAGAAGATGCTTAAAGGTGTACTCCGCCCCTAGACATCTTAACCCCTATTCACGGATAGGGGATAAGCTGTCTGATCGTGGGGGTCCCGCGATCTCGGCTGTGGCACCCCAGACATCCGGTGCACGGAGCAAATTTTGCTCTGTGCCGTATGGCTGACGATGCGGGGCGGAGGCTCATGATGTCACAGTCATGCCCCGCTCGTGACATCACGGCCATGCCCCCTCAATGCAAATCTATGGGAGGGGGCGTCATGTCACGAGCAGGGCATGACCGTAATATCACGAGCCTCCGGCGCTGTACCCTACGCTCTAAATGAACGCCAGGTGCAGCA
This sequence comes from Hyla sarda, assembly GCF_029499605.1. Lineage (NCBI taxonomy): Eukaryota > Metazoa > Chordata > Amphibia > Anura > Hylidae > Hyla > Hyla sarda. Next base: position 182,561,377 of record NC_079191.1, read on the forward strand.
GGGGGATAGGGGATAAGATGTCTAGGGGCAGGAAAAGTCCCCAGCTCCCAACAATTTAGCTTTTTGGGAGCAAGAGGCCTAGATTTCTGTCTTAAACTGGAGCTCTCTACTTGAACAAGTTAATTTGGGATAACCCTTTGTACACATGCCATATCAATGAGTAACAAATCTGCTGCTATATGTTGGTGAACACTTAGTTTTTCACTTGGATAAAAAGTTCTTGCGTACAGATTAAATTTAGAACTGTGGCTTGTAAACGCTGGTTACATTTATCAACCCACACAACTACGTTACCATGGATGCTGCATTTACATACTGTAATTAAGCCAGTATTACAGGCACATGAATAGACATAAAATCCAATCATATCTACCAAAGAAGCACTTAGCATTTCTGAATAACAATGTCATTCTCCTTGTCATTTACAGGAAGGAAGTTAAAGGTTGCCTATTTAATGTAACTGTGTCTTTTTACAAAAAGAGTTGGCTTTATTGAGACTAATCCAAAATATGGTATGCCAGTTAGGCTATGTTCACACGTCAAAATTTCTGCATGGACTAATAGCCAATTCACTTCAATGGAATTCCTGCAGCAGAAATTCTGCTGTGTAAATTGGACAGCGGAATCCCATTGGGGGAGATTTTTCATTGCCTTCCTGACATTTTATTGGCTGAAATTTTGGCACAAAACTTTTGTGCAAATTTGCGCAATTTCAAAATAGACAACTTTGGCAAAAGTGAGTGTGAAATGCAATGCTTCATTCTTGACTTTGCAGTGGACAAGATTTTTTAACTGCGTCTTTTTAAAAAGGCGCAAAAATATTGCTAAATCATTTAGAAAAAATGCTAATTCATACCATATCTGCAATGGCTTAGAAAAAGGACATCCTACAGCAAGTTTTGAGGTGGTTTTTCATTTGTTCAAAGTGTTGCACCGTTTTGATAAATTTGTCACGTAGAAGCCAAAACACAGCAAAAAAAAAAAAAAAGTTTGTGTGCAATCTGCATGCATTTAGCATGCATTTTGTTTAAACGTTGCACTAATTCGGCAGAAATCAAGGCCCGTTGACTTCAATGGGATTCTGCAGCCTGGAAAAAAAAAATTAGACCAGACTTTTCTTCTGGGCCGCGGGATGTGAGATTTCCGCACCAGAACTCCCGCTCCAGAAATTCTGCTGTTTGAATATCTTTGCAGAATCCCATCAAAGTTAATAGGCAATTAATTTAGGAGAAATTTGCTCAGAAAATTTATGCGGAATTCCATGCGGAATTTCTGTCACGTGAATGCGGCCTAACAGTCAATGACTGGAAGTTTGTAGTAAACTGATAGAAGCTTGGATTTCATTAAAAGAATAGATGGGCCTGCTTTACCCAATAGAAGCACTGGGGATGTATTTTCTCATACATGTCACATTCTGTAGGTTTAAATAAGGTATTTTTTTTACATTTGAAGAGTAATGAAGTCTGTAGTGTTAGTCTTGCTAGTAAAAATAATGGAGCCCCAACTTGTAGGGTGATCGGGTCAATCATGATTTGAACATAGATCCAGGGTTATCATGGTTTCACTATGAGCAGAATCTATGACATAACTGTGAACAGAACCTTAACCCCTTAAGGACTCAGCCCATTTGGACCTTAAGGACTCAGACAATTTTATTTTTACACTTTTGTTTTTTCCTCCTCCCCATAACTTCATGGGCTTGTTTTTTGCGCGACCAGTTGTCCGTTGTAATGCCATCACTCACTTTACCATAAAATGTATGGCGCAACCAAAAAAATACTATTTGTGTGGGGAAATTAAAAAGAAAACCGCAATTTAGCAAATTTTGGAAGGTTTTGTTTTCACGCCGTACAATTTATGGTAAAAATGACATGTGTTTTTTATTCTCTGGATCAATACTATTAAAATGATACCCATGATAACATACTTTTCTATTACTGTTGCGCTTAAAAAAAATCACAAACTTTTTAACCAAATTAGTACGTTTAAAATTCCCCTATTTTGAAGACCTATAACTTTTTAATTTTTCCGTATAAGCGGTGGTATGAGGGCTCATTTTTTGCGCCGTGATCTGTACTTTATTATTAATACCATATTTGCTTATACAAAACTTTTATTACATTTTTTATAATTTTTTTTTTAATAAAATGTTATAAAAAAGCAGCAATTTTGGACTTTTTTTTTTTGACGTTCACGCCGTTCACCGTACGGGATCATTTACATTTTATTTTAATAGTACGGATATTTACGCACGTGGCAATACCAAATATGTATATAAAATAATTTTTTTACATTTTTTTGGGGTAAAATAGGGAAAATTGGACAATTCACGTTTTTATTGGGGGAGGGGGTTTTTCAATTTTTTTTTACTTTATTTTTTTTTTACTTTTTTTTTACTTTTATTAGGGGACTATTTATTGCAACCATTCAATTGCTAATCCTGTTCAGTGCTATGTATAGGACATAGCACTGATCAGGGTTATCGGTCATCTTCTGCTCTGGTCTGCGGGAAGGCAGATCAGAGCAGAAGACTCCCGGAAGACAGCGGAGGCAGGTGAGGGGACCTCCGTCTGCCGTGCAGGATGATCGGATCGCCGCGGCAGCGCTGCGGGCGATCCGATCATCCTGTTAAGTGATCGCGATGCTGCAGATGCCGTGATCTGTATTGATCACGGAATCTGAGGGGTTAATGGCGGACATCCGCGGGATCGCGGGTGTTCGCCATTACCAGCGGGTCCCTGGCTGCGATCCACAGCCGGGACCTGCCGTGCATGATGCCGACATCGCTCCGATGCCCGCGGTTATGCTCAGGACGTAAATGTATGTCCTGGCGCGTTAAGTACCACATCACCAGGACGTACATTTACGTCCTGCATCGTTAAGGGATTAAAGGGGTATTCCAGGCAAAACCTTTTTTGTATATATATATCAACTCGCTCCGGAAAGTTAAACAGATTTCTAAATTACTTCTTTTAAAAAATCTTAATCCTTCCAATAGTTATTAGCTTCTGAAGTTTTCTGTCTAACTGCTCAATGATGATGTCACGTCCCGGGGAGCTGTGCATGATGGGAGAATATTCCCATAGGAACTGCACAGCTCCCGGGACGGGAGTCATCAGAGAGCAGTTAGACAGAAAACAACAACTCAACTTCAGAAGCTAATAACTATTGGAAGGATTAAGATTTTTTAATAGAAGTAATTTACAAATCTGTTTAACTTTCTGGAGCCAGTTGATATATAAAAAAAAGTTTTGGCCTGGAATACCCCTTTAAGGCTTTTTTTCAGTTTTTGCATTTTCGCTTTTCCCTCCTTACCTTTAAAAATCATAACCATTTCAATTTTCTACCTAAAAATCCATATTATGGCTTATTTTTTGCGCCACTAATTCTAATTTGCAGTGACATTAATCGTTTTACCCAAAAATCCACGGCGAAATGGAAAAAAAAATCATTGAGCTCCAAAATTAGAAAAAATGCCATTTTGTAACTTTTGGGGGCTTCAGTTTCTACGCAGCACATTTTTCGGTAAAAATTACACCTTATCATTGTTCTGTAGGTTCACATGGTTAAAAGGATACCCTGTTATATAGGTTTGATTTTGTCGCACTACATGCAGGAAAATGTATACGTTTAATTATGTCCTCTTCTGACCCCTATAACTTTTTTTTTTATTTTTCTGAATATAGGGATGTATGAGGGCTAAATTTTAGCGCCGTGATCTGAAGTTTTTATCGGTACCATTTTAATTTTGATTGGACTTTTTGATCACTTTTTATTCATTTTTAAATGGTATAAAAAGTTACCAAAAATACCCTATTTTGGACTTTTTATAGTTTGGACATTTACGCACGCATACCACATATGTTTATATTGATTTTTATTTACATAGTTTTTTTTATGGGAAAAGGGGGGTGATTCTGACTTTTATTAGGGAAGGGGTTAAATCATATTTATTAACACTTTTTTCACCTTTTTTTTTGCAATGTTATAGCCCCCATAGTGGGCTATAACATTGCACACACTGATTTCCTACACTGATCACTGCCATGCATTAACATGGCAATGATCAGTGTTATCGCCGCACAACGGTCCTGGCTGGATCTCAGGCATGGAGTTGTCATTCGGCGATCGGACAAGCAGGAGACAGGTAGGGATTCTCCTTGTGTCCTGCAAGCTGTTCGGGATGCCACGATTTCACTGCGGCAGTCCCAAACAGCCCGACTGAGCTGCCGGGATGCTTTTGGTTTCACTTCAGATGCTGCGGTCAACTTTGGGTTTGAGTCTGAACGGTTAATACAGGGCATCACCGTGATCGGTGATGTCCGGTATTAGCCGCGGTTCCGGCAGTTTATGGCCGCCAGGACTGACCCGTTATGACGTGGGGTCACCGTGTGACCCTGCGTTATATCGCAGGAGCCAGCGCAGGACATAAATATAAGTCCTGTGACGTTAAGGAGTTAAAGGGGTACACCGGTGAAAAACTTTTTTTTTTAATGAACTGGTGCCAGAAAGTTAAACAGATTTGTAAATTACTTCTATTAAAAAATCCTTAATTAATCCTTCCAGTACTTATATTAGCAGCTGTATACTACAGAGGAAATTCTTTTGTTTTTGAATTTCTTTTCTGTCTGTCCACAGTGCTCTCTGCTGACACCTGTCTGTGTCAGGAACTGTCCAGAGCAGCATAGGTTTGATATGGGGATTTTCTCCTGCTCTGGACAGTTCCTGACATGAACAGAGGTGTCAGCAGAGAGCACTGTGGACATACAAAAGAAATTCAAAAATAAAATAATTTCCTCTGTAGTATACAGCTGCTAAAAAGTACTGAAAGGATTAAAATGTTTTAATAGAAGTCATTTACAAATCTGTTTAACTTTCTGGAGCCAGTTGACCTAAAAAGACGTAAAAAAATTTTTTTTCCACCGGAGTACCCCTTTAAATGCCAGTTTTCACTTTTGTACCTCCACGTCCAAAAGAGCATGGCTTGAGTATAAATAGGATATGAATGTGTTTTACACATTTATTATATGCAACTTTTTAAAAGGTTACACATTAGTGATTGAGAAAAGTGACTCTAGTGATTGGGTAAAGTGACTGTAGTGATTGAGTAAAATGACTGTAGTGATTGGACAAAGTGATTGTAGTGATTGGGTAAAGTGATTTTAGTGACTGGGTAAAGCCATTGTAGTGAGTGATTGGGTAAAATCACCGTAGTGATTTAGTAAAGCGGTTGTATTGATTGGGTGAAGTCATTGTAGTGATTGGGTAAAGTCATTGTAGTGATTGGGTAAAATCACTGTAGTGATTGAGTAAAGTGGTTGTGGTGATTGGGTAAAGTCATTGTAGTGATTGGGTAAAGTCACCGTAGTGATTGTGTAAAGCGGTTGAAGTGATTGGGTAAAGTCATTGTAGTGATTGGGTAAAGTCATTGTAGTGATCGGGTAAAGTCATTGTAGTGATTGAGTAAAGTGGTTGTGGTGATTGGGTAAAGTCATTGTAGTGATTGGGTAAAGTGATATTAGTGATTGATTGGGTAAAGTCACCGTAGTGATTGGGAAAAGTGATTGGGTAAAGTCACTGTAGTGATTGAGTTAAGTCATTGTAGTCATTGGGTAAAGTGATTGTAGTGATTGGGTAAAGTGATTGTAGTGATTGGGTAAAGTGATTCTAGTGATTGGGTAAAGTCACATACTGTGGCTGTTATCTGTAAAACAATGAAGTGGAGCTGTGTGATATTCATTCATGCATTGCGGTTTGGCAGCACTATGTTTATATATTTATCATATTGTCCATGCACTTTGATTAATAATGTTATTTCTCTAAGATATTGGACTGGTATAGCAGTTTAAAGGTAGCAAGAAGAATTAGATCTTTGGTCACAAATGTCTGTGTGATAAACCTTCTTTGTCAGGTTCTTAAGGGGTTAAACAAAGAGCACAATTGCTAAAACAAAACCTATTTAGACCTCTATTCATAGGAGACATTGGCGACAGATGTGGACGTAAGATTTGGTCTCTATTTACACTTGCAGTAAGGTTTCAACGTGAATTCTGTCAGGATTTCTAGTATTTTTAATGGGAAGAATAGTGCAGTCCACAACAATATCCAAGCTGTCAAAAATTCTAGTAACCCCAACAGACCCTATTAAAGTAAATGGGATCAGTTCACAAAGGTAAGAAATGGTTCTGTCACAACACTTATTGCTGTATTATAAATAGAAGCCATGATGCTAGACAGAGCCTTACATTTGTTCCTGAGATCTCAGCTTACTAAACATATCAATGCCAGTTTGATGGTACAGTCTCAAATGCAAAAGGTGGGAAACACTGCTCCAGTACAATCTGTAGAACAGATTTATCAAAACGTGTGCAGAGGAAGAGTGATGCAGTTGCCCATAGCAACCAATTAGATTGCTTCTTTCATTTTTCACAGGTCTCTTTAAAATTTTAAAGGAGTGATCTGATTGGTTGCCCATACGACTCTTCCTCTACACAGGTTTTGATAAATCTCCCCCAATGTGCTCAGCAGAACTAAAAACTAGGATGCCTCCAGTTGTTTCAAAACTACAACTCCCAGCGTGAACAGACAACTGTTGTGTCTCAGCATACTGGAAGTTGTAGTTCAGCTGGAACCTGACTGGAAAACACTGTGCTGGAGTAAAGAAAAGTCTCCCTACTTGACCTTAAAGGGGTTATCCACCATAAGGTGATTTTAGTACTTACCTGCCAGACAGTAATGAACATGCTTAGGAAGGATCTGCACTTGTCTTGGGGTTAAATGGCTATGTTGTGAGATTACCATAACACTGTGGCTATATTTTTGTGAACTGTTGATTTGCTGTTGGAGTTTGTTCTCTTAAACTACAAATTCCATAATGCCTTGTTTGTAAGTGTGAGGTCACTTTCCTCCCTCCCACACATCAGCCACCCCACCCATTGAAACACAAATGAGCTGCATTCCATGCAATAGACCAGTGTTTTCTAACCAGGGTGCCTACAGCTGTTGCAAAAATACATTTAGTTGTAGAATGATCTCTCTCCCACCCAGCAGTCGCTCCACCCATTGAAGCAGGACAGGCTCCATTTGCAAATCTGACTAGTGATGTCATGTCTCAGCTGCACTGCAACCTGGGAAAACCTGAGACCTGAGTAATTTTGTATGCTGTTAAAATCACAGAAGAATTTTGAGAGCATTTTCACACACAGGTACAGACATTATATTATGAACTACACTAACTTTACAGTCATGGAGCCCAGTCAAATAAAAATTCCTGGAATATCCCTTTATGATATTTAGAAGGCAAGGAGGAAAAATCTAAAACCCAAACATAAAACTGGCCTAGTCCTTAAAGGGGTATTTCGCTGCTCAGCATTTGGAACAAACTGTTCTGAAGGCTGGAGCCGGCACCGGGAGCTCGTGACATCATAGCCCTGCCCCCATATGATGTCACGCCCCGCCCCCTCAATGCAAGTCTATGGGAGGGGGCACGCACCCTCCCATAGGCTTGCATTGAGGGGGTGTAGCTGTGACATCACAAGTGGGGCCTGGCCATGATGTCATGAGCCTCTGCCCCTCATGCTCCGTGCATAGGATGTCTGGGGTACTGCAGCCGAGATTGCAGGGGTCCCCAGCGGCGGGATATCCGCGATCAGACATCTTATCCCCTCTCCTTAGGATAAGGTATAAGATGTCTAGGGGCGGAGTACCTCTTTAAGTACTTTTGTATCAAGTCCTCATTTACTATAGACTGTATTATTACTAATAACTAAGAGGTTTATACAGGATTAGGAAAGCATAGCTGATTTGTTCTGAAATAAGCAACACACCTGTCCACAGGTTGTGTGTGGTATTACAACCTGGCTGGAATACTACACACAAACTGAATACAGATATGGCCCTGTTACTGGAAAAAGCAGCTATGTTCAAATCCTGAATAACCCTTTTAAAGATACACTCCAGGATTTTTTTTGCCCATATCATGCACACTTACCATCACTTGTCCTACAGCAGCATCTGTTTAATTCCAGCATTGCCGCATCTATGTATTTCATTGCCTGGGTCATCTGATCACCAGTATAAGCCACATAAAATTACAGTGCTTAATGTGTCAGAGGACACAGTGGTCAGTCCTCGGTCAGCTGACTTCATCACATTATCACCTATCAGATTTCTCTTGACAGCTCCCAGACCCCTCTTTTCCCAGCTCTATCTGTATGCTGCTGCTGTTTCTGCTATCTGTCTATATGGAATCAATATATATAAAGTAGTTATACACTCACCCCCCCCCCCCCCCCCAAGGCTGTGTTCATATGTTGCATTTTTGCTTTCTTTTTTTTTTTTTTTTTTTTTCTGTTTGGAGATATTTTACCAGAATTGTACAAATGACATATTCACATCTTCAGAAATCACCTCAATTGTGATTATACTGTAGGTCAAATCACTTTGGTCTCATGGCAATATTTCTCTAAAAATTGCCCTTTGGGGGTAAGATCACACAAACAGTATCTGCTGCATATTTTGTGCAGCTGATTTTGCTACCCATTGAAGTTAAGTGTTAGAAAAATCAGCTGCACAAAATATGCAGCAGATCCTGTACCTGTGAACAAACCCTTAATAGAAAACACATGAAAACTGTCCATAATGTGAACTGTCCCGAACCCACTTATAAGTCTGAGTTCACCTGAGTAAACTCCAGCACCAGCAGCCTTATTACCTGACCTGAAGATGAGACTCCACCCCCTCTCTCTCTCTGCAAAGTCATATGAATAATCGGAAATGTAGGCACCATGAGGAAATTTCAATGTGGAAAAATAAATCCATATGGCTGAAAACCCATGTCTGCTGCTTCATCTAAAACAGGTAAACACAAGGGATACACAAGAATCTGTAGAAGATTCTATTATAATAGTGCTGCTCTATATAAGCAAAAAATAAATGCAGTGTGGACACGATTTCGAGTCACAAATTGAAGAGTCTCTAAAACTTTGCACAGCCTTCTGTCTGTATCCCTTTATCCCTTACCCCTCTCTTGCCTATTGTGTTTTCCTACCTCAGTTCTTTATTTACAGCGCATTATCCTTTGTTCCTTATCAGTAGATTTGGAATAATAATAATAAACATTTACATTGTGCAGAATTTATTTTTGGCTAAGGAATACTTAGTATCAGATGATGCTGTAAAACAAGTAAAATGGAAGAATAGCTGATAAGCATTTATTAGGACTATGGTAATATATCATATTTCATCTCCTTATGTCAAGGTCTATCTATATATTTGGGCTTCTGTTGTCATAAACCTTCTGATATTTCATTTCACTCCTTTTACATTTTCTTCTGTGGTAATCTCATAATAAAGAAGGAAACCTATCTCCCATGCCTTTACTCCTTCCCGACTGCTGAACATAAATTAATATATGGATGAAATGGTCCTTGCTCCATCCTGGCATTAATTCACATCTGCTCTTTTATGGCAGAGAAGCTTCTTTTCAACTGCATTTGTCCACGGTGACAGCCTGATCCATGTAATACGACAAATCTGGAACAAATCAGTTCCCTGTCACTTAAATAACCATTACTTCCTGAATGCATAGTTTTTTCTTCAGTGTCTTTATATCAAGGAGGGAGAGTATGAATGGTGGACGCACACATTCTGTATCATCCCCATTCCTCACAAAAAAATGTATTTTTTATTTAAAGACTGAAATCCTTCACAGCAGCAGTCCAGCCACACTGGTAAATCCCTTACTGCTGACTTTATTTTCAAGGTAGCAACCCAATCTATCCAGCTGTACATAACATGACTGTACATCAGACTTCCATGGACCAAAAGTCACCTTCGCTATACATTTCTACGGGACTGACATTGAGTGTCCTATTGAAGTAAATGGTAAATGGGGCTATGATCTAAACAGCACATGCTGGGGATTTGAAAAGTCCAATATGGGGTCATATGATGTGACACATGATGTAACAGCTTGAAAAGAAAGCCACCAAGAAGGGAACTACCAGAGAGGCTATTTAGAATATCATGAATCACATCTTTTCTGTTTTAATGAAAATCCTACATACTGAAGGTTCATCCCCTTATTGCCCCAATCCTTCCGTCCTGCCCAGATGGGGCTTCTTTCCATAGGAGAGAAGCATATGGAGGAACATGTGACCATACAACATTACCTATCCTACTCCATAGGAACACATTGGCCCAGATTTAGCAAACTGTGTGAGAGAAAAAGTGGAGAGATTTTCACAACAACCAATCACAGCTCAGCTAAAAAACTGAGGTAAAGTGAAAACTGAGCTGTGATTGGTTGCTGTGGAAAAATCTCTCCACTTTTCCTCTCACACAGTTTGATAAATCTGGGCCATTGCGTACATTAACCTCTTAAGGACCCAGGGCGTATGGATACGCCCTCACACCCTGGGCCTTAAGGACCCAGGGCGTATCCATACGCCCTGGCGGTTTCCGGTCTCTGCTGCGCGCCGGGCAGAGATCGGAACTGGATGCCTGCTGAAATCCTTCAGCAGGCATCCAGGGCAAACGCCGAGGGGGGCCATGTAGGCCCCCCATGTCGGCGATCGCAGCAAATCGCAAGGGAAATCGCCCTTGCGATCTGCGGCGATACCGGGCTGATTGGGTCTCTGGGACCCGACCGCCCGGTAATTTCGCATGATCCCGGCTGTCACAGACAGCCAGGACCATGCTGAAGTATCGGAGCGAGGTGGCAAGCCGGCCACCTCCTCCTATACCCTGCGATTCTTCGGTTAGTTAACCGACCAATCGCAGGAGGGGGGGCGGTTACTTCCTCCCGTCCTGCCCGGCCCCTGGAAGTCCGGAGAGGACGGGAGGAAGACCGGAGGACGCGGCGGGGGACGGGGAAGTGCTGGAGACTGGCCCCGGTACTTACCTCGTCCCTGAAGACCCGGATCCCGGCGATGAAGACAGCGGCGGCGGCGACAGGTGAGTTGATCTTCAGCCGCGGTCGGGCCCTTTACAGCAATGCACGTCGCCGTAAAGCGACATGCATTGCTGTAATGGGACCCTGTAAACTACAACTCCCAGCATGCCCAGCCAGCCCTTGGCGTCTGGGCATGCTGGGAGTTGCAGTTCTGCAACATCTGGAGGTCCACAGTTTTGGGACCACTGTGCCCTTCCAGATGTTGAAAAACTACACATCCTCAGCATGCCCTTACTGTCCAGGCATGCTGGGAGTTGTAGTTCTGTAACATCTGGCCCTTCAGATGTTGCAGAACTACAACTCCCAGCATGCCTGGACAGTTTTGGCATACTGGGAGTTGTAGTTTTGCAACATCTGGAAGGGCACAGATTGGGAACCACTGTATTAGTGGTCTGCAAACTGTAGTCCTCCAGATGTTGCAAAACTACAACTCCAAGCATGCTGGGAGTTGTAGTTCGGCAACATCTGGCTCTAAAGATGTTGCCGAACTACCACTCCCAGCATGCCTGAGAATGTTTGGGAGTTGTGGTTTTGCAACAGCTGGAGGCACACTGGTTGGGAAACATTGTCTGTTTCCTAACTCAGTGTTTCCCAACCCGTGTGCCTCCAGCTGTTGCAAAACTATAACTACCAGCATGCACTGATAGACTGTGCATGCTGGGAGTTGTAGTTTTGCAACAGCTGGAGGTCCCCCCCTGTGAATGTACAGGGTACATTCACATGGGCAGGGGGCTTACAGTGAGTATCAGGCTGCAAGTTTGCGATGCAGCTCAAACTCGCAGCGGGAAACTCGCTGTAACCCCCCACCCATGTGACTGTACACTAAAAACACTACACTACACTAACACAAAATAAAATAAAAAGTAAAAAACACTACATATACACATACCCCTACACAGCCCCCCTCCCCAATAAAAATGAAAAACGTCTGGTACGCCACTGTTTCCAAAATGGAGCCTCCAGCTGTTGCAAAACAACAACTCCCAGTATTGCTGGACAGCCGTTGACTGTCCAAGCATACTGGGAGTTTTGCAACAGCTGGAGGCACCCTGTTTGGGAATCACTGGCGTAGAATACCCCTATGTCCACCCCTATGCAAATCCCTAATTCAGGCCTCAAATGCGCATGGCGCTCTCACTTTGGAGCCCTGTCGTATTTCAACGCAACAGTTTAGGGTCACATATGGGGTATCGCCGTACTCAGGAGAAATTGCTTAACAAATTCTGGGGGGCTTTTTCTCCTTTCACCCCTTATGAAAATGTGAAGTTGGGGTCTACACCAGCATGTTAGTGTAAAAAAATAAATTGTTTACACTAACATGCTGGTGTTGCCCTATACTTTTCATTTTGACAAGAGGTAAAAGGGAAAAAAGCCCCCCAAAATTTGTATTGCAATTTCTCCCGACTACGGAGATACCCCATATGTGGGCGCAAAGGGCTCTGGGGGCGCATAACAAGGCTCAGAAGGGAGAGTGCACCATGTACATTTGAGGTGATTTGCACAGGGGTGGCTGATTGTTACAGCGGTTTTGACAAACGCAAAAAAAAAAACACATGTGACCCCATTTCGGAAACTACACCCCTCATGGAATGTAATGAGGGGTGCAGTGAGAATTTACACCTCATTGGTGTCTGACAGATCTTTGGAACAGTGGGCTGTGCAAATTAAAAATGTTGTACAGACCACTGTTCCAAAGATCTGACAGACACCAGTGGGGGTAAATGCTCACTGTACCCCTTGTTACGTTCCTCAAGGGGTCTAGTTTACAAAATGGTATGCCATGTGTTTTTTTTTTTTGCTGTTCTGGCCCCATAGGGGCTTCCTAAATGCGACATGCCCCCCGAGCAAAATTTGCTCTCAAAAAGCCAAATATGACTCCTTCTCTTCTGAGCATTGTAGTTTGCCCGTAGTGCACTTCAGGTCAACTTATGGGGTACCTCCATACTCAGAAGAGATGGGGTTTCAAATTTTGGGGGGTATTTTTTGCTATTAACCCTTGCAAAAATGTGAAATTTGGGGGGAAACACATTTTAGTGAAATGTTTTTGTTTTTGTTTTTACGTATGCAAAAGTCGTGAAACCCCTGTGGGGTATTAAGGTTCACTTTATTCCTTGTTACGTTCCTCAAGGGTCTAGTTTACAAAATGGTATGCCATGTGTTTTTTTTTTTGCTCTCCTGGCACCATAGGGGCTTCCTAAATGGGTCATGCCCCCGAGCAAAATTTGCTCTCAAAAAGCCAAATATGACTCCTTCTCTTCTGAGCATTGTAGTTCGCCCGTAGTGCACTACAGTCCAACTTATGGGGTACCTTCATACTCAGAAGAGATGGGGTTACAAATTTTGGGGGGTATTTTCTGCTATTAACCCTTACAAAAATGTGAAATTTGGGGGGAAACACACATTTTAGTGAAATTTTATTTTATTTTTTTACATATGCAAAAGTCGTGAAACACATGTGGGGTATTAAGGCTCACTTAATTCCTTGCTACGTTCCTCAAGGGGTCTTGTTTCCAAAATGGTATGGCATGTGTTTTTTTTTTTTTTTTGCTGTTCTGGCACCATAGGGGCTTCCTAAATGCAACATGCCCCCCAAAAACCATTTCAGAAAAACGTACTCTCCAAAATCCCCTTGTCACTCCTTCGGTTCTGAGCCCTCTACTGCGCCCGCCGAACACTTTACATAGACATATGAGGTATGTGCTTACTCGAGAGAAATTGGGCTACAAATATAAGTATACATTTTCTCCTTATACCCCTCGTAAAAATTCAAAAATTGGGTCTACAAGAACATGCGAGTGTAAAAAATGAAGATTGTGAATTTTCTCCTTCACTTTCCTGCTATTCCTGTGAAACACCTAAAGGGTTAAAAGGCTGACCGAATATCATTTTGAATACTTTGGGGGGTGCAGTTTTTATAATGGGGTCATTTGTGGGGTATTTCTAAGATGAAGACCCTTCAAATCCACTTCAAACCTGAACTGGTCCCTGAAAAATAGTGAGTTTGGAAATTTTGTGAAAAATTGGAAAATTGCTGCTGAACTTTGAAGCCCTCTGGTGTCTTCCAAAAGTAAAAACTTGTCAATTTTATGATGCAAACATAAAGTAAACATATTGTATATGTGAAAAAAAAAAATATTTTGAATATCCATTTTCCTTACAAGCAGAGAGCTTCAAAGTAAAATTTTCACATTTTTCACCAAGAAAGGATGCAAGTTACAAAATTTTTTTACCATTATGTTAAAGTAGAATATGTCACGAAAAAACAATCTCGGAATCAGAATGATAACTAAAAGCATTCCAGAGTTATTAATGTTTAAAGTGACAGTGGTCAGATGTTCAAAAAATGGCCGGGTCCTAAGGTGTAAAATGGCTGGGTCCTTAAGAGGTTAAAGTAGTGCAGGTTGGGTGGAGGAGGCAGAGTGACATAGCAATGGCATAGGTAATTCTAGGACCCTCTATTGACATTTATGCTGATTAAGTGCAGTGTTGCCTGTTGTGATGCTGGAGATATGTTTTAACTGGAAATGCCACTGATTAGTAGTGTAGTGTAGTTGTAGTGTAGTGCTTAGTAGTGTAGTATAGTTGTAGTGCTTTTAGTGCTCCCCAGGAATTTAGGAGGCTCAGGTTGCACACCCTTAAATGGACACTGTCAGTTGGAAAACCTTTTTAGATAATGTAGATAATGCCATTATATGTATAATTGTAATTTACATTGGGTGAAAAAATGCTGTCTTGTCCCAGCAGATATTGCCTGTGTCTCTCTATGTGAGACAAAATATAGGAAGTATGGATGAGTCAAGCAGGGCTCTGTGCACAGTGGCTCTATGACACGCCCCCGTCTCACACAGCAGGAGGATTGACCAGATTGAAGCCCGCACAGAGATGCACAAGCAATAGCTGCAGTAACAATACAGGAATTTTTCTACCTAAAAATATACACATATTTTAACCAATGTATATCATAAACATACATATAATGTTATTATCTACATTATATAATAAGTCTTTGCAAATGACAGGTACAAAAGGTTTTATTTCCACCTACTTCCGGGACGTGTAGGGGCTGGAAGTAAGCATCGTGGAACAGAACAAGTATGTACACATGTTAAATCTTCATGTACATGGTGGCACCCTCTGCAAAGAACCTGAAATTATGTTTCTTAGGGTCTGTTTTGAGCTGCAGAGTTTAATTACAGTATATTAATTACATTTTGGGAGCCGAGCATTAATAACAGGTTTGACGTAGAGCACAGCAAATGTAATGTACCCAATGTCTAGTATTTCAGCCTTACACATCTAACAAGTATAAATGAAAGACAAGAGTAGAGGACATAGAGTTCCTGCAAACCTTTAGCTGGTTTTACAAGGTGAATTTCCAAGGGACCATTTCAGTCTGTTGTAATGTTAGATATATATATATATATATATATATATATATATATATATATATATTATTTTAGCAATTGTTTTCCCCTTTGCAAAGTGCTCCATAATTTTTACAGTTGCATTATTTTATGTCTCTATTTTGTTGCTTTGCTGTTCAATGAAGACATAGTAAGAATAAAATGGATTTCCCTGATGAATTGTGCCTTGAGTTACACAGGTCGAGATTCACTTTGAATTCAACATCTTCCTTCGAGACCACCAGCTGTACACTGCTAGTTCTTATTGTGTATTTGACTTTCTTCCTATATTTTCTTGCTATATGTTTCAAATGCCAAACTCTTTAATAAAATGCCTTTTTACTGTATGCACTTTGTGTCCAGTGCCAGTGTCCTGTCACTGGACACATACATACCAGTGCCTGTGTTTGGACCGTACAACATCACCTATTACTGTATAACATTGCTATAATACTGTTTTTCTTATCCCTGACTTTTTCCCTGAGGACTCTGCCGCTACAGGCAGAAGAAATGTGTAGGGAGGTCATATAGGGAGTAATAGGATGTATCAGGGTCAGGTTCCTGTGTGGGGCTTCCCTTTTCAGGGCGAAGTAACACTTGCCAAGAAGGGTTGTCTAGGGTCAGTGTATAGGGCAAGTTTGAGAACAAGACTGCTTATAACCGGCCCTTGAACATCGGTCCCACAGCCTGCCCTAACTACCTTATCTTGCTATATATATGATTCTAGCTGAGTACCCGGCACTGCCCGTTTTTTCCTATCTTATCCTTGTGGGGGAGGAAAAGCAACAAAGGAGGAAGCTTTTGTCCTCATATCCTGTCCTTATCCATATAGCCTCCTCATATCCCGTCCCCAAATCCCCTCCTCATATTCCGACCTCATATACTGTCCTCATATTTTGTCCTCATATCTCGACCACATATCCTGTCCTCCTATCCCGTCCCCATATCCCAACCTCACATCCCAACCTCATATCTTGTCCCCATATCCCGTCCCCATATCCTAACCTCATATCCCGTCCCTATATGCCGACTTCATATCCTGTCCTCATATCCCGACCCCATATCCTGTCCCCATATCCCGACCTCATATCCGTCCCCATATCCAGTCCCCAATTCCTGACCTCATATCCCGTCCTCATATCCCATCCTCATATCCTGTCCTCATATCCCGTCCTCATATCTCGTCCCCATATCCGTCCTCATATTCCGTCCCCATATCCTGTCCTCATATCCCGTCCTCAGGTGGGGCTGCGTTGTGGTAAAGATATTTCAAGCTGAAAATAAAATGGGTGTGGCTTAAATGGTGGGTGTGTCTTTGCGAGATGGGGCATGGAATACATGGAGGGTGTGGCCAGACTGAAACATTCACCAGGAGATGCAGAGCGGAGCTTGTGGAGCAAGGTACCAGAAGTCCTATATACTCGCATGGGACTTGAAACAAAAACCCCATCCTTCACACATGGGGGTAGGTTAGGGGTTAATTTATTTATTATATATTTTTATTTCACATATAAGTAACAAGGGACCAAGTATTATCGAAACATCTCCAGCCGTATGGAAGTTATGCTAGAATATACATTTCCCAAAGATTTGCATTGGACTTTAAACAAAAACCCTGACCCTCGCAAATGAGGGTAGGTTAGGGTTAAATTGACTATCCTATATTTTTAGTGGACATATAAGTAACATGTGACCAAGTATTATCGAAATATCTCCAGCTGTTTGGTAGTTATGCCGTAACATATATTTCCCATAGACTTGTATGGGAATTTAAATAAACACCCAGACTCTCTCAAATAGGGGTGAGTAAGTGTTAAATTCCCTATCCTATGTTTGTTGTTGACATATTAGTAACATGTGTGCCAAGTTTCATGTTAAGATCTTTAGCAGTTTGGACATGATGCTGGAACATCCAGCACATTTTCTATGGAAACCTTAGTAAATATGTTGGAGTTTTTGTGAAAATGTCGGGAGCATGCCCCTCTTTGGTGAACACACCCCTTTCCCCAACAGCCACGCCCCCTTTTTGGGTTTTCTTAGCAAAATGGAGAGTTAGTCAGGGTTTTTTCAATTCTGGCACAATGCACCTGAATTTGGCACACAACCCGACAAAACATGTCAGGTTTGCAATAGTAAATGAGGGCCATTGAGTTTTATATATTGTGATAACTCGCTCTTGCAGACAGGTTCGGTTGCAGTATAGAGGCAAGGAAGCAGGACTTTTCAACTCAAAGATCAGTGTTTTATTCACATTTGGCAAACAGCAAAGAGTATTTAAATGCAGAACAAAGGAAAATATAACAAAAGTCCACCTGTATTCCTTAGGTGTTTGTCCACACCTGAGTTCATGCCATGCGGCATCAAGCAAGTCTTTTCCAGGCCTGCGGGCAGTCTGCTCATCAGCTTCCAAACTCTCAGGGAAGAACTCCACACTTAGCTCTCTCTGGCAGTGGGAGCTGCAACTAGCAAATCTAACCCCCCCCCCCCCTTGCTGGTGAGGCAGCCTAGCTTTAAGGCCAACAAAAGACGGCCTGGATTGTGGGGAATGGCCCCCACCCTACACTTTACCATTCCCAGTAAGAGCCATCCCGGAATGGCCTTCCAGCCATACTACGGCCACAGTGTCAGTCTGCATCGCAGCACAGACACTGAATAAATACCTGCTCTTACTTTACCAAGGCCAGGAGCCTTGGTGACACATATCGACCGTCCACTATTATCCCTTTCACCTTATCACAATATATAGATTTTAATTGAACATATATTTTTCACTTTGGGTATTTTTTGCACATGTTTATATACACATTATAAATGTTGAAGGTTTACCAAGGAATCCTCTGATACATAGCTCCAACAGACATGTAGTGTGCAAATAGCTACAATGCTGCATCTTTGGCAGTTTTAAGAAAAACTATATCTATTATAAGATTCCACGTTTGAATAAACTATACCATATTTTCTCCTTCAAATTTTATTTTAAATTGCTAATATAATACATTTCTATTCAACAGAATACAAGTTGCAAGTAACTTTCTCATGTTTCTTTTTTTCTCTGTTATCAGTGCAGTAAAAGACCTCTGTCTGGTAGGATTCTGTTAGGTTGCTGGGTTGGTGCAGAGCTTACTTGAAGGTTCAAAGGGGTATTCCAGGAAAAAACTTTTTTATATGTATCAACTGGCTCCAGAAAGCTAAACAGATTTGTAAATTACTTCTATTTAAAAATCTTAATCCTTTCAGTACTTATGAACTTCTGAAGTTAAGGTTGTTCTTTTCTGTCTAAGTACTCTCTGATGACACCTGTCTAGGGAACCGCCCAGTTTAGAAGAGGTTTGCTATGGGGATTTGCTTCTAAACTGGGCGTTTTCCAAGACAGGTGTCATCAGAGAGGACTTAGACAGAAAAGAACAACCTTAAGTTCAGAAGCTCATAAGTACTGAAAGGATTAAGATTTTTTAATAGAAGTAATTTACAAATCTGTTTAACTTTCTGGAGCCAGTTGATATATAAAAAAAAAAGTTTTTTACCTTGATAACCCCTTTAACCCCTTCATGATGAGCGATGTACATGTACGTCCTCCGCCGGCTCCCGTGATATGCCGCGGGGTCACGCGGTGTCCCCGCGTCATATCGGGTCGGTCCCGGCGTCTATCAACGGCCAGGACCCGCGGCTAACACAGGACATCACCGATCGCGGTGATGCCCTGTATTAACCCTTCAGACGTGGCGATCAAAGCTGACCGCCATGTCTGAAATAAAAGTGAAAGTAACCTGGCTGCTCAGTCGGGCTGTTCGGGACCGCCACGGTGAAATCGCCGCGTCTTGAACAGCTGACAGGACACCGGGAGGGCCCTTACCTGCCTCCTCGGTGTCCGATCGACGAATGACTGCTCCGTGCCTGAGATCCAGGCAGGAGCAGTCAAGCGCCGATAACACTGATCACAGGTGTGTTAATACACACCAGTTATCAGCATGAGAGATCATTGTGTGCAGTGTTATAGGCCCCTATGGGACCTATAACACTGCCAAAAAAAGTAAAAGAAAAAGTGTTAATAAAGGGTATTTAACCCCTTCCCTAATAAAAGTTTGAATCACCCCCTTTTCCCATAAAAAAATAAAACAGTGTAAATAAAAATAAAAATAAACATATGTGATATCGCCACGTGCGTAAATGTCCAAACAATAAAAATATATTGTTAATTAAACCGCACGGTCAATGGCGTACACATAAAAAAATTCCAAAGTCCAAAAAAGTGTATTTTTGGTCACTTTTTATACCATTAAAAAATGAATAAAAAGTGATCAAAAAGTCTGATCAAAACAAAAATGGTACCGATAAAAACCTCCGATCATGGCGCAAAAAATTAGCTCTCATACCGCCCTGTACGTGGAAAAATAAAAAAGTTATAGAGGTCAAAAGAGGACATTTTTAAACGTATAGATTTTCCTGCATGTATTTATGATTTTTTTCAGAAGTACGACAATATCCAACCTATATAACTAGGGTATCATTTTAACCGTATGGACCTACAAAATAATGATAAGGTGTCATTTTTACAGAAATATGCACTGCGTAGAAACGGAAGCCCCCAAAAGTTACAAAATGGCGTTTTTTCTTTGATTTTGTCGCACAATGATTTCTTTTCGCGTTTTGCCGTGAATTTTTGGGTAAAATGACTAATGTCACTGCAAAGTAGTATTGGTAATGCAAAAAATAAGCCATAATATGGATTTTTAGGTGGAAAATTGAAAGGGTTATGATTTTTAAAAGGTAAGGAGGAAAAAACGAAAGTGCAAAAACTGAAAAACCCTGCGTCCTTAAGGGGTTAATAGCATATCTGCTGCTATCAGACAAGAGCAACATCTGATTTTATTATATTCTATCTATCAAGTTCCACCTATATCTCTTCTGTGTTGATCCAGAAGAAGGCAAAAAACCCTAATGATGCAGATGCCAATTGCCCCAAACAGATGGAAAAATTCCTTCCCAACTCCAAATATGGAAATCATTTTAAATTCCAAGACTAGAGATGAGCGAACTGTGCCCCACAAACCCAGATTTGTTCCGAATTTCAGGGTGACTTCAACTTTCAGAACTTTCAAACATTGTCAGGTTTGGTAGGCAATGTGCACAATAATACCTTGTACTGATCACATGACCACATGTTATGTAAAGACTTGCTGGCATTCATCTGCCATTCAGCTACCAAGCCAATAGGACACAGCACATGGGTGGGTTTTAGACACTGATAAAGCCACATGTACTGCTTGCAACCACCATTTTGGAGAGAGACAGCTGAGAGGGAGCACTGACTAATGAAGCCTGAAAGCCTTCACAAATTGTAATCCATACAATTCCACAGCAAACTGTCCTGTCATGACCTGCAGGAGTCTGTGGGTGCACTAGAAATCCCAGCCTGTAGTGAACCAGTCCATAAAAGCTATCACATAAAAATATCTAGCAAACTAAGCAAAGCTGGGCTCACCTGTATTTTAGCAATATGTGTTAAAAGCGTTGTTAAAGGGGTACTCCGGTGGAAAACTTTTTTTTTAAATCAACAGGTGCCAGAAAGTTAAACAGATTTGTTAAATTACTTCTATTAAAAAATCTTAATCCTTCCAGTACTAATTAGCTGCTGAATACTACATAGGAAATTATTTTCTTTTTGGAACACAGGGCTCTCTGCTGAATCACGAGCACATTGCTCTCTGCAGACATCTCTGTCCATTTTAGGAACTGTCTAGAGCAGCATATGTTTGCTATGGGGATTTTCTCCTACTCTGAACAGTTCTTAAAATGGAAAGAGATGTCAGCAGAGAGCACTGTGCTCGTGATTCAGCAGAGAGCACTGTGTTCAAAAAAGAAAATCATTTCTTTTGTAGTATTCAACATCTAAGTACTGGAAGCATTAAGATTTTTTTTTATAGAAGTAATTTACAAATCTGTTTAACTTTCTGGCACCAGTTGATTTAAAAAAAAAAAAAAATTCCACCGGAGTAGCCCTTTAATGTAGCATCGCCATCTAAGTGTCAGTTACGTGTATTTTCTGGCTTTATCACACACAAAGTATTTCTACCTAGGTGTAACATAACAACACAGTTAAATGTGTTGGGATTGAATGTAGTATCAACCTCTAAATGTCAGTTACGTGTATTTTCTGAGTTTAATAGCACACAAAGTATTTCTAACTGAGTGTAACATAACTGTTACGCCGAGCGCTCCGGGTCCCCGCTCCTCCCCGGAGCGCTCACTTCTCTCTCGCTACCGCAGCGCTCCAGGCAGCTCCACTGACCCGGTGCGCTGCGATACCGTCTCCAGCCGGGATGCGATTCGCGATGCGGGTAGCGCCCGCTCGCGATGCGCATCCCGGCTCCCGTACCTGACTCGCTCTCCGTCTGTCCTGTCCCGGCGCGCGCGGCCCCGCTCCCTAGGGCGCGCGCGCGCCGGGTCTCTGCGATTTAAAGGGCCACTGCGCCGCTGATTGGCGCAGTGGTTCCAATTAGTGTGTTCACCTGTGCACTCCCTATTTATACCTCACTTCCCCTTCACTCCCTCGCCGGATCTTGTTGCCATTGTGCCAGTGAAAGCGTTTCCTTGTGTGTTCCTAGCCTGTGTTCCAGACCTCCTGCCGTTGCCCCCGACTACGATCCTTGCTGCCTGCCCCGACCATCTGCTACGTCCGACCTTGCTTCTGTCTACTCCCTTGTACCGCGCCTATCTTCAGCAGTCAGAGAGGTTGAGCCGTTGCTAGTGGATACGACCTGGTCACTACCGCCGCAGCAAGACCATCCCGCTTTGCGGCGGGCTCTGGTGAAAACCAGTAGTGACTTAGAACCGATCCACTAGCACGGTCCACGCCAATCCCTCTCTGGCACAGAGGATCCACTACCTGCCAGCCGGCATCGTGACAGTAGATCCGGCCATGGATCCCGCTGAAGTTCCTCTGCCAGTTGTCGCCGACCTCACCACGGTGGTCGCCCAGCAGTCACAACAGATAGCGCAACAAGGCCAACAGCTGTCTCAACTGACCGTGATGCTACAGCAGCTACTACCACAGCTTCAGCAATCATCTCCTCCGCCAGCTCCTGCACCTCCTCCGCAGCGAGTGGCCGCTTCTGGTCTACGACTATCCTTGCCGGATAAATTTGATGGGGACTCTAAATTCTGCCGTGGCTTTCTTTCCCAATGTTCCCTGCACTTGGAGATGATGTCGGACCAGTTTCCTACTGAAAGGTCTAAGGTGGCTTTCGTAGTCAGCCTTCTGTCTGGAAAAGCTCTGTCATGGGCCACACCGCTCTGGGACCGCAATGACTCCGTCACTGCCTCTATACACTCCTTCTTCTCGGAAATTCGAAGTGTCTTTGAGGAACCTGCCCGAGCCTCTTCTGCTGAGACTGCCCTGTTGAACCTGGTCCAGGGTAATTCTTCCGTTGGCGAGTACGCCGTACAATTCCGTACTCTTGCTTCAGAATTATCCTGGAATAATGAGGCCCTCTGCGCGACCTTTAAAAAAGGCCTATCCAGCAACATTAAAGATGTTCTGGCCGCACGAGAAATCCCTGCTAACCTACATGAACTCATCCATCTTGCCACTCGCATTGACATGCGTTTTTCCGAAAGGCGTCAGGAGCTCCGCCAGGATATGGACTTTGTTCGCACAAGGCGTTTTTTCTCCCCAACTCCTCTCTCCTCTGGTCCCCTGCAATCCGTTCCTGTGCCTCCCGCCGTGGAGGCTATGCAGGTCGACCGGTCTCGCCTGACACCTCAAGAGAGGACACGACGCCGCATGGAGAATCTCTGCCTGTACTGTGCCAGTACCGAACACTTCCTGAAGGATTGTCCTATCCGTCCTCCCCGCCTGGAAAGACGTACGCTGACTCCGCACAAAGGTGAGACAGTCCTTGATGTCTACTCTGCTTCTCCACGTCTTACTGTGCCTGTGCGGATATCTGCCTCTGCCTTCTCCTTCTCTACTATGGCCTTCTTGGATTCCGGATCTGCAGGAAATTTTATTTTGGCCTCTCTCGTCAACAGGTTCAACATCCCAGTGACCAGTCTCGCCAGACCCCTCTACATCAATTGTGTAAACAATGAAAGATTGGACTGTACCATACGTTTCCGCACGGAGCCCCTTCTAATGTGCATCGGACCTCATCACGAGAAGATTGAATTTTTGGTCCTCCCCAATTGCACTTCCGAAATCCTCCTTGGACTACCCTGGCTTCAACTCCATTCCCCAACCCTGGATTGGTCCTCTGGGGAGATCAAGAGTTGGGGGCCCTCTTGTTTCAAGGACTGCCTAAAACCGGTTCCCAGTACCCCTTGCCGTGACTCTGTGGTTCCCCCTGTAACCGGTCTCCCTAAGGCCTATATGGACTTTGCGGATGTTTTTTGCAAAAAACAAGCTGAGACTCTACCTCCTCACAGGCCTTATGATTGTCCTATTGACCTCCTCCCGGGCACTACTCCACCCCGGGGCAGAATCTATCCTCTGTCCGCCCCAGAGACTCTTGCTATGTCGGAGTACATCCAGGAAAATTTAAAAAAAGGCTTTATCCGTAAATCCTCCTCTCCTGCCGGAGCCGGATTTTTCTTTGTGTCCAAAAAAGATGGCTCTCTACGTCCTTGCATTGACTACCGCGGTCTTAATAAAATCACGGTAAAGAACCGCTACCCCCTACCCCTCATCTCTGAACTCTTTGATCGCCTCCAAGGTGCCCACATCTTTACCAAACTGGACTTAAGAGGTGCTTATAATCTCATCCGCATCAGAGAGGGGGATGAATGGAAAACGGCATTTAACACTAGAGATGGACACTTTGAGTATCTGGTCATGCCCTTTGGCCTGTGCAACGCCCCTGCCGTCTTCCAAGACTTTGTTAATGAAATTTTTCGTGATCTCTTATACTCCTGTGTTGTTGTATATCTGGACGATATCCTGATTTTTTCTGCCAATCTAGAAGAACACCGCCAGCATGTCCGTATGGTTCTTCAGAGACTTCGTGACAATCAACTTTATGCCAAGATAGAGAAATGTCTGTTTGAATGCCAATCTCTTCCTTTCCTAGGATACTTGGTCTCTGGCCAGGGACTACAAATGGATCCAGACAAACTCTCTGCCGTCTTAGATTGGCCACGCCCCTCCGGACTCCGTGCTATCCAACGTTTTTTGGGGTTCGCCAATTATTACAGGCAATTTATTCCACATTTTTCTACCGTTGTGGCCCCTATCGTGGCTTTAACCAAAAAAAATGCCAATCCCAAGTCTTGGCCTCCTCAAGCGGAAGACGCCTTTAAACGGCTCAAGTCTGCCTTTTCTTCGGCTCCCGTGCTCTCCAGACCGGACCCATCTAAACCCTTCCTATTGGAGGTTGATGCCTCCTCTGTAGGAGCTGGAGCGGTCCTTCTACAAAAAAATTCTTCCGGGCATGCTGTTACGTGTGTTTTTTTTTTCTAGGACCTTCTCTCCGGCGGAGAGGAACTACTCCATCGGGGATCGAGAGCTTCTAGACATTAAATTAGCACTTGAGGAATGGAGGCATCTGCTGGAGGGATCAAGATTTCCAGTTATTATTTACACCGATCACAAGAACCTCTCCTATCTCCAGTCTGCCCAACGGCTGAATCCTCGCCAGGCCAGGTGGTCTCTGTTCTTTGCCCGATTTAATTTTGAAATTCACTTTCGGCCTGCCGATAAGAACATTAGGGCCGATGCTCTCTCTCGTTCCTCGGATGCCTCGGAAGTTGAACTCTCTCCGCAACACATCATTCCTCCTGACTGCCTGATTTCCACTTCTCCAGCCTCCATCAGGCAAACTCCTCCAGGAAAGACCTTCGTCTCTCCACGCCAACGCCTCGGAATCCTCAAATGGGGTCACTCCTCCCATCTCGCAGGTCATGCAGGCATCAAGAAATCTGTGCAACTCATCTCTCGCTTCTATTGGTGGCCGACTCTGGAGACGGATGTCGTGGACTTTGTGCGAGCCTGCACTGTCTGTGCCCGGGATAAGACTCCTCGCCAGAAGCCCGCTGGTTTTCTTCATCCTCTGCCTGTCCCCGAACAGCCTTGGTCTCTGATTGGTATGGATTTTATTACAGACCTACCCCCATCCCGTGGCAACACTGTTGTTTGGGTGGTCATTGATCGATTCTCCAAGATGGCACATTTCATCCCTCTTCCTGGTCTTCCTTCAGCGCCTCAGTTGGCTAAACAATTTTTTGTACACATTTTTCGTCTTCACGGGTTGCCCACACAGATAGTCTCGGATAGAGGCGTCCAATTCGTGTCAAAATTCTGGAGGGCTCTCTGTAAACAACTCAAGATTAAATTAAACTTTTCTTCTGCATATCATCCTCAATCCAATGGACAAGTAGAAAGAATTAACCAGGTCTTGGGTGATTATTTACGACATTTTGTTTCCTCCCGCCAGGATGATTGGGCAGATCTTCTACCATGGGCCGAATTCTCGTATAACTTTAGAGTCTCTGAATCTTCCTCCAAATCCCCATTTTTCGTGGTGTACGGCCGTCACCCTCTTCCCCCCCTCCCTACTCCCTTGCCCTCTGGTTTGCCCGCTGTAGATGAAGTGACTCGTGATCTTTCCACCATATGGAAAGAGACCCAAGATTCTCTTTTACAGGCTTCATCTCGCATGAAAAAGTTTGCCGATAAGAAAAGAAGAGCTCCCCCCATTTTTGCTCCCGGAGACAAGGTGTGGCTCTCCGCTAAATATGTCCGCTTTCGTGTCCCCAGTTACAAACTGGGTCCACGCTATCTTGGTCCTTTCAAAGTCTTGTGCCAAATTAATCCTGTCTCTTACAAACTTCTTCTTCCTCCTTCTCTCCGTATTCCTAATGCCTTTCATGTCTCTCTTCTTAAACCACTCATCATCAACCGTTTCTCTCCCAAATTAGTTTCTCCCACTCCTGTCTCCGGTTCTTCTGACGTCTTCTCAGTGAAAGAGATACTGGCCTCCAAGACGGTCAGAGGAAAAAGGTTCTTTTTGGTGGATTGTGAGGGCTGTGGACCTGAAGAGAGATCCTGGGAACCTGAGGACAACATCCTAGACAAAAGTCTGCTCCTCAGGTTCTCAGGCTCCAAGAAGAGGGGGAGACCCAAGGGGGGGGGGGGTACTGTTACGCCGAGCGCTCCGGGTCCCCGCTCCTCCCCGGAGCGCTCGCTTCTCTCTCGCTACCGCAGCGCTCCGGGCAGCTCCACTGACCCGGTGCGCTGCGATACCGTCTCCAGCCGGGATGCGATTCGCGATGCGGGTAGCGCCCGCTCGCGATGCGCATCCCGGCTCCCGTACCTGACTCGCTCTCCGTCTGTCCTGTCCCGGCGCGCGCGGCCCCGCTCCCTAGGGCGCGCGCGCGCCGGGTCTCTGCGATTTAAAGGGCCACTGCGCTCCAATTAGTGTGTTCACCTGTGCACTCCCTATTTATACCTCACTTCCCCTTCACTCCCTCGCCGGATCTTGTTGCCATTGTGCCAGTGAAAGCGTTTCCTTGTGTGTTCCTAGCCTGTGTTCCAGACCTCCTGCCGTTGCCCCCGACTACGATCCTTGCTGCCTGCCCCGACCTTCTGCTACGTCCGACCTTGCTTCTGTCTACTCCCTTGTACCGCGCCTATCTTCAGCAGTCAGAGAGGTTGAGCCGTTGCTAGTGGATACGACCTGGTCACTACCGCCGCAGCAAGACCATCCCGCTTTGCGGCGGGCTCTGGTGAAAACCAGTAGTGACTTAGAACCGATCCACTAGCACGGTCCACGCCAATCCCTCTCTGGCACAGAGGATCCACTACCTGCCAGCCGGCATCGTGACAATAACAATGCAGTTAACACTTAGAAAAAGCCATTGCATCTTCATATACCAAACCTTTTTCAAAAGATAAGAGAGCCTGGCGAATCACACTTTTCAAAAGTGGATGTTAATTCAGTGAGGAGGCCAGCTCTAGGAAGAGTCCTGATTGTTTCAGCAGAGAGCACTGTGTTCAAAAAAGAAAATAATTTATTTTGTAGTATTCAGCAGCTAATAAGTACTGGAAGCATTAAGATTTTTTTTATAGAAGTAATTTACAAATCTGTTTAACTTTCTGGCACCAGTTGATTTTAAAAAAATAAAAAATTCCACCGGAGTACCCCTTTAATGTAGCATCGCCATCTAAGTGTCAGTTACGTGTATTTTCTGGCTTTATCACACACAAAGTATTTCTACCTAGGTGTAACATAACAACACAGTTAAATGTGTTGGGATTGAATGTAGTATCAACCTCTAAATGTCAGTTACGTGTATTTTCTGAGTTTAATAGCACACAAAGTATTTCTAACTGAGTGTAACATAACAATGCAGTTAACACTTAGAAAAAGCCATTGCATTTTCATATACCAAACCTTTTTCAAAAGATAAGAGAGCCTGGCGAATCACACTTTTCAAAAGTGGATGTTAATTCGGTGAGGCGGTCAGCTCTAGGAAGAGTCCTGATTGTTTCAATTTGCACCCATTAAAAAATTATGGAGGCCACTGTGCTCTTAGGAACTTTCAGTGCTGCAGGAAAAAAAAAGTTACCCTTCTCAACACTTTTGTCTCCATGCAACCCTGTCTCTGAGCTCTACAGGCAGTTCTTTTTCATCATGGCTTGGTTTTTGGATTCATCAGTTTAAATGTGATAATTAACCAATATGCAGCAAGGTCCTTGACAGCCGACTCTAAGTGATCTTAAAAAATTGACACAGAGAGTTCTTTATTTAATTTACACCATAAAGTACATTATGAATACAAATGTATGTTCCATAACTAGGAATAGGTTTGTTTCTGCTACTTAGGATTTTGAAAGATCTCATTCAGAAAAATGTGACATTTTTGCAATGGAAATGTGTCATTGGTGAACATGCCCTTACAACTCAGTGTTGTCTTTTTCTTCGGAGGTTATAACCATGGTTTTTACTGTATTTATTCATTTCAAAGATGTAGCTTAGGTATATTTTTAGAGCCAGATGTTGCAGACCAATTCTGCTTAATAACTCTGGGTCTTAGAAACAGGGTATGTATGAAAAGACTAGCGTATCCATTGGGAACTGTATTTCTGTTTCCTAGGGAACTAGATTCTGTGTGTAACTATTATTGTCTTTGCAGCATTCCTTGTTATCACAAGTTATCTATTAAGCCTGATGGCAAGGTCTCCAAATAAATAGTATTGGTTATTGTTATTTGGAAAGGAAATAGCATCCCCTGATGTAGGCTTTTTGAATATTGCTTGAATTTATTCAAAGGGGTACTCCGCGCCGGGAGATCGTGATGTCATAGCCGCGCCCCCTCAATGCAAGTATATGGGAGGGGGCGTGACGGCTGTCACGCCCCCTCCCATAGACTTGCATTGAGGGGGCGGGGGATGACATCATGAGGGGGTGGGGCTATGATGTCACAAGCTCCCGGCTCCAGCATTCGGTACAGTTTGTTCCAAATGCTGAGCAGCAGAGTACCCCTTTAATGTGTACTAGATCTTCATTACACTATACCTTTACTATTCCTGAAATTACAGGTGTATTCCAAAGCAATTAAAAGGTCTAGCAATATCTTAGTTTTTTTTTTTTTCATTTCATTGTATTTGGCGCTATTTTTTTATAGTACACAGATGTATTCTGTACTGAAAATAGTGATGTATAATGGATATGGGATATTTAACGCATACCTGAACTTCAAAATAAGGCTAGTAAAGTGTAGTATGTCTGTAACATATGTTGGGATAATGGCAGATTGGTATACTGATGTATAATCCGGTGTACTCATGCCAGGCTTTTTAACTTTAATAACCTAATGGGGAGTTTCATCAAGACCTGTGCTCAGAATAAGTTGACCAGTTGCCCATAGAATCAGATAGCTTCTTTCATTTTTTAGGGGCCTTTTCAAAAATGAAAGAAGTGAACTGATCGGTTGCTATGGGCAACTAGTCAACTTTTCCTCTACACCTTCCATCTGGGCCAAACCAACATGATTTATCAATAAGCCTGAAACCCTAATTGTCTGTTTTTTCCCACAGCAGCCATTCACAGCTCAATTATTATATCTTAACAAGTTCTTATAAAGTGAAAGTGGAGCTGTGATTGGTTGCTATGGGAAAAACCAGACAATTAGGGTTTCAGGCTGGTTGATAAATCAGGGCCGATGACTTCTATGACTGCAGAGTTTACTACTGAGGTATTTTTGGCTGCTAGATTCCTTTAAAACTTTAAAACATAACACCTCTCCTCCTTAACGTTTCACCGTATTACAATGGCTTTTTAAAAAGTGAAGACTCACATTTTTGAGAAAGCCATTGTTATATGGCGAAACATTAAGGAGGAGAGGTGTTATGTTTTAATATCACACTGTGCCATAGTTCCATGTAGTTAGAGTGCTCCTGTTGCTGAGCTGCAGTAAGGCACCGGAGGCAATTACATTCAATAAATATAGTAGTCTGGATGCAGACACTAAAAAATTTTTTTTCAGTACACGGAACATTTTGTGCACAGTGTTGAGAAATTTTATAGCACCACTGCCATCTAGTGGCTAAAAAGTAAAAGCACTATTTTAAATGGAATAAATAAAAGTTACATTTTAAAGGGGTATTCCAGGCCAAAACTTTTTTTTTATATATCAACTGGCTCCGGAAAGTTAAACAGATTTGTAAATTACTTCTATAAAAAAATCTTAATCCTTCCAATAGTTATTAGCTTCTGAAGTTGAGTTGTTGTTTTCTGTCTAACTGCCCTCTGATGACTCACGTCCCGGGTGCTGTGCAGTTCCTATGTGGATATCATCATTGAGCAGTTAGACAGCAAACTTCAGAAGCTAATAACTATTGGAAGAATTAAGATTTTTTTTTATAGAAGTAATTTACAAATCTGTTTAACTTTCCGGAGCCAGTTGATATATATAAAAAAAGGTTTTGCCTGGAATACCCCTTTAAATTTATTCTATAGGGGTTCTTTAGTCAGGGGGGTTTTTCATGAGGGGATCTAGTCCCCAGTAGGTTGGTTGTATCTTTCATAGAATTCCCATGATCAAAGAAACACAATATTGTAAAGAGAATAAATGCCGTGAGAAAAAAAAAGCCACCACAAAAGAACTGATATACTAACACACACTAAACTGCATCAAAATAGATTAAAAAAAATATTTTTAATTACGGTAACAATTTTTTCATACCAAAAACTACTTGACAAAATCTATGTCTGAAGAAAGTCTAATGGTTGGAACACAATTATCCAATGAAATCAGTATAAGTGGAATCCCCCATATCAGTCAGAGCAAAATGCTGCGGCATTCTGGTAGCCCCAGCCCTTCCATATGCATGTTTTAGGCTCTGTTCACATCTACATTGTAGGCTCCTCTCAAAAAAGCATAAGTGGATCAAATAAACCGAAGATACATTCAGCATTATCCAGTTTGTTTATTTATATACTTGATACTTGCTAATGGGCAAACTAGTGTGTAAAAAAGTCATAGTAGAAAATGCTGTCTTGACCTGAGGTCTTGTTGCTGCATATTACAGGCAGGATTATAGGACATTAGCGGTAAAGTATTTTTCTTGTTCCAGTGCAGTGATTTTACAGGGAATTACATGGGGTGATATCATGTTATTAAGTCACTGAAGCACGTTACAGACTTGCTTAATGCAGGGCTTTTTGTTTTATTCAAATATGTTCCTTGGCTTGAAATTTCTACCAAATCAAATGTTCTTGGAACCAATTAGGTTTTGTGATATCAGGTGCGTCCACAGTAAAATGCAATTCATTTTGATAAGACCTGTGTTGAGCGAGGACATGCCAGCTTAACCCCTTCCCCCAACAGCAATTTTTGGGATGTTTTTAACTCCTTGCTTTCTGACAACCATAACTCTTTTATTTTTCCATTTACAGAGCCACATGAGGGCTTGTTTTTTAGTGGGACCATTTGTACTGAAAAAAAAAATAAAAATGAAATTGCCATAAATATTATTTTAGAACTGAAAAAAACTCTGCAATTAATTTTCATTGATTTTGTTTTTATGCTGTATACTCTGCGGTAAAACTGACACTTACTTTATTCTGCATGTCAGTACAATTACAGCTATACCCAATTGATATCATTTCTGTTATGCTTTACTAAAATTCATCAGTGCATTGATCGGTGAAATTGGTGCTCTGCTAGTACAGCCTGTCTGCAGTAGACTGTATTAGTAGAGTCTTCATGGCCAGCAGGGATGGTCTTCAGGAAAGCCCCCCAGTTGTCATGGTTGCACAGTGGTACCCTATGATTGCATTGCAGGGGTGACACTCAGGACCCTGACAGGTATTGCACATCAGATTACCTTCTACATGCCATGATCGTCATTGATCGTGTCATATAGGGGGTTAAACTATTGCAGGCAGGTGTTGGCTGTAAGATACAGCTGGTGCATCCGCCTCATTTAGAGCAGGCTAAGCTCCTCTTATTCAGTGACTGCCAAGTGCCATAAAAAGCCTTATCAACTGTAATTAAGAGGTTAAGACTGTGCAGTTTTTGCCTGATATGTTGAAACTGCATATAAACAGCATCCAAACTGCACGCAGTAATGCCCAGCACAGCTGTTTTCTCTTGTGATGCAAGTAATGACACTAGTCAAATCAGCTAAATCATGAGCACACACTGATTATGCTCTGCTACACCATTAAAGGGGTACTCCCGTGGAAAACTTTTTTCTTTTTTTAAATCAACTGGTGCCAGAAAGGTAAACAGATTTGTAATTCACTTCTATTAAAAAATCTGAATCCTTCCAGTACTTTTTAGGGGCTGTATACTAAAGAGAAATCCAAAAAAGAAATGCATTTCCTATGATGATGTCATCACCACAGTGCTCTCTGCTGACCCTTTTAGGAACTGTCCAGAGCAGCATATGTTTGCTATGGGGATTTTCTCTTGCTCTGGACAGTTCCTAAAATGGACAGCAGAGGTCAGCAGAGAGCACTGTGGTCATAACATCGGAGGAAATGCATTTCTTTTTTTGATTTCTCTTTAGTATACAGCCCCTAAAAAGTACAGGAAGGATTAAGATGTTTTAATAGTAGTGATTTACAAATCTGTTTAACTTTCTGGTCCCAGTTGATTAAAAAATTTTTTTTTCCATGGGAGTACCCCTTTAAGTCCAGTTTAAAATAGCATATACTACCTGAATGGAATCACTAGGCACAGACTAAATGGTGCCTGCTGCTATCTGCCACAGTATGGCTACCTGTAGTGGACAGCTAAAAATGCAGTGGGGACCATGCCTTACCAATACTACATGTTACTAAGTAGGGCATTGTGAAGTAATAATCCAAAGAACTTAAAACATGAAAAGAAACATGTAGAATGATTTGGGCTCTTAAAGGGGTATTCCAGGATTTTATTTTTTATTTGACTATGCTACAGGGGCTGTAAAGTTAGTGTAGTTCATAATACAGTGGTCCCTCAACATACGATGGTAATTCTTTCCAAATGAATCATCGTTAGTTGCTGCCTGGGATCGTCGCTCTTCATCACCGTCATCACGTCGCTGCGCATGCCGCTCCTATTGGATGACGGGATGGCGTGCGCGGCGAAATGATGACGACGAAGGAGAGTCACGGCGATGCAGGGGATCCTGAAAAGGATGGTCCGGAGTGCCGGGGACAGGTGAGTGATCATCACCGGACCACACAGGGCACCTTAAACGGCTATCCGGTGGCAGCTGAAGCAGTCTGCACTGCCGGATAGCCGTTTATGCAATGGCCCCGACATACAAAAGCATTGTATGTTGTATGCTCTCTGAGAGGCCATCGTATGTTGAAATCATCGTATGTAGGGGCCATCGTGGGTTGGGGGGTCACTGTATAGTGTCTGTAGCTGTGTATGACGGTTTTCTCACATCTTATGTGATTTTGACCCCAATATTTATTTTTAGCAGCATACAAAATGACTGTTGTCTCACATTTTTCCCAGGTTGCAATGCGGCCGAGAAGTGACTCACTAGTCAGCTGATGACAGGGACCCTCTCTGCTTCAATGGGTGGAGCGATCATTTGGTGGCAGAGAGATCAAACTGCAACTAATGCAACAGCTGTAGGCACCCTGATTGAAAACCACAGGTCTTTTCAACGGATGCAGCTCATTTATGTTTCAATGGGTGGGGTGGCTGATGTGTGGGAGGGAGGAAAATTGAATTATGGGATTTGTAGGCAAAAGAAGA
Source organism: Hyla sarda (assembly GCF_029499605.1). Lineage (NCBI taxonomy): Eukaryota > Metazoa > Chordata > Amphibia > Anura > Hylidae > Hyla > Hyla sarda. Next base: position 182,594,932 of record NC_079191.1, read on the forward strand.
AAACTCAAAAAGGAAATACCAGTTCACAAAAAGCTAGCCACAGTATTATGGTAATCTCACAACATAGCCATTCAGCCCCAAGACAAGCACGTTTCCTTCCTAAGCATGTCCATTAGTGTCTGGCAGGTACGTACTAAAATCAACTTATGGTGAATAACCTCTTTAAGGGTCTATTCACACATACAGTTTTCTGCATAGATTTGATGTGCACGATTTGAAGCTGTGTTCAGTCAATTAGTTTACATTAAAATCTGTAGCAGAAAATCCTGCACATCAAATCTAATTACCTGGTGCTTAGACTTCAGTGATCGTTCACATATACCAAGAACAGATCATAAATGGAGGTCACTTATAAAGGAAAGACTGATGCCTCTCTTATTTTCAAATCTATTCCTGGCCTTAGGCCAGAAATTCATCAGCAGATTTCCATAGTTTTAAAGGGGTTATCCCTTTATCGAAAAACACAGCTACTTCCTATCAAAAAAACGCTCCCCGTCTGTCTCCAGGTTGGGTGTGGTTCTGCAGCTCAGTTCCATTGAAGTGAATGGAGCCAAGTTGTAGAACCACACCTAACCTGGAGACAGACGGGGAGCGTTTTTTTTTATAGGAAGTAGCTGTGTTTTTCTATTCCTGGATAACCCCTTTCAATGGGCTTCTGCTACTCTGCAGAATTGCCACAGCTGAAATCCACTGGCAGCACTGATGTCCACCTAGGGAATGAACATGATTATTATTTAGGTGAAAATCCACTGGACTGCATTGCCACGGTAGCAAGTCTGTGATTTCATCTGTCATGTCGCTCCAGAAAGAATTTCCGAATTAAGGTTCAGCAGTGTGGACAAGGCCTTATGTGGACTGCATTAAATAATTCTGTTCAGTTTCATCCTTAGGATTTTTCTGCTTGACAAATTGTTTTACTTGGTCTCATAGGTTGTAAGGTTGAAAAAAAGAGTCCATCGAGTTCACTTATAAACAAATATAGTTTGTGCAGCTCACAACATCAGTGTCTCAAGGTTAACTATTATGGGCCACCAATACTTAGAATGGACAAATAATAACTAGTATAATTAGAAAAGGAAGTAAACAGCCCCCAAGAGCCACCAAAGCACCCAACCAAGGCCCTCCGCCACAGGGCCCAGGTACAGACACATGAGGTCCAGAAACAGAACACGGTCTACAAAGACACAAGAAATACCCCTCCAAAATGTAAAAAGATAGACAACATGAGTCCAACACCCGGCACCAACCACAGGGCCCCCACAGCAGGTTAGGGACCACGGGTCTCTACAAGGTCTAGTTTATAAAAGCATGTTGCATTTTTTTCTTTTCTTTTGCGGTACTTATGAATATTCAGTAGGCGGCCAACTATATGAAATAGTATTATAATGTGAAATCTCTGGACATGTACATTACCGTTTATCCTTGTGTCTAAAGAGATTGGTTTTAAAGGGTCTGAACGGGATTAAATAAAATGATCATAGTATCAAACAAACCACAGCAAACTATTATGTAAAAATAACTTAAAGGGAACCAATCATCAGATTTTACCCTATATTATGCTTGGAAAAGCATTATATATGGTAAAATCTTTATCCTCACCATCCCTGGGGGACGTTCCTGCCTGCAGGGACGGTGGGGATATAAACTTATAAACTAGTCACCACCGTGCCCGTAAGTAGTCCCCTGATCCTATTCTTTGTCTGGCGGCGACGCCCTCTCTGCTTGATTGACGGGCCGCGTCATCACTCTGCCCACTGAACAGATGGAGCTGACGCGGACCATCATTCAAGCAGAGGGGGCGTCGCTGCCAAGATTTTATCCTATATAATGCTTTGCCATCATAAAATATAATGATTGATTCCTTTTAAAGGGGGTTTTCATGCAAAATGCATTGATGTTCTAACTTTTAAGATACCTGGCGGTTCCACCAATCCCTTGTTGTCCCTTATAACAATAGTTGCAGTCAGACTGTTTGTACATGGTGATCTCCACAATTGGCCCTATCTGATGGTACAATTCTGTAGGGTTGATTATTTTTCTGCTGTTGGCCTATGGAGACTTAACTGACATGTGACCATTGAACAATGTATATGAGTGCGTTATCGATTCTCAACTAAGATGACTATGTATGACTATTATCATCAATGATTGCTTCTGGTTTTCTATACAAAGGGAATGCTCTTGGAAAGACTCACATCACGTGAAAAACTGTAGCAGGTGTACCCTGTATTACATGTCCTAGCATTACTGGCAGATAAAACATTAAAAAAGAAATTCTAAATATGGTAATCTGTAAGACCAGCCATATGTCAGCTGTCACACTCATCTTTTCAACCAATTATGATGGATGTCAGATAGGGATTAGTTGATTCTGATTCAATGTGCCTTAGGCACTTCTAGGGTCATTGAATTATCCATCAGTCAAAAATGCTACAGTGCACATTTTAAAAAGCTGATTTAGACCAATATTAGCTGACCATCAACACTTATTTCATAACATAAACTACATTAGCATTTGCCGACCAATGGTAGATATCTGTAGAAAAGTGTCTTTGAATTAATTTTTTTATTTTATTTTATGTTGGGTGCTGTAGCTGAAAAGTTGTCCATGTTAAACAGATCTGCATCCCATCAATGGAAGCCTAAAGTAGGCTACAGATCAACGAAGATCGATCAGTGATTTCTTGTTTCATTTATGACATTGTCGTCCAAGACAACAATCTTTACAAACCAGCCATAAATGACAAGTCATTCAAGAAAACTGCATAAATCCCTAATGTATGACCAATTTACGATGATCTACTGTATCTTTATCATTCATCATGGTCATACGAACTATGCTGTGAATTAAATTGGACGCAATCATTTTGTGCAGCAGAATATGTTTGTGCTTAGTTGTTTTTCTTTTTGTAGACTTATTTATAAAAAAGCTCATTAATTTGTAACCAAATCAATTCTATTTTAAGGACACTACCCTAAAATCTTTGTTTTACTTTAAATATAGACTTCTAGAAGATCTAGATTTAAGCCATTTTCATAGCAGCAATTAACGTGACAAAAAACAGTCTTTGCTTGCAAATGCTGCAACTCCTTTACTTATATAAATCACTTCAAGGAAATACATAAGCTATAAAGCTCACAATGCCTGGCAGTGCTTATTAAGAGGCATATACATATACAGTTGCTGTAGTAACAGAAGGTTTGCAGTTCTTTATGGCAAAGGTTCTACATTTGTCTCAGTCCCAGTACCAGGCCTCAGCAACAAAGCCACTCTGTCACTAACCCAGTCTCTCACTAGTCATTGTAGGCCCTACGTGAAGGCTTAAAGGGGTACTCCAGTGGAAAACATTTTTTTTTCTTTAAATCAACTGGTGTCAGAAAGTTACACAGATTTGTAAATGATTTCTATAAAAAAAAAAAAAATCTTAATCCTTCCAGTACTTATCAGCTGCGGTATACTACAGAGGAAGTTGAGTTGTTCTTTTCTGTCTGACCACAATGCTTTCTGCTGACACGTCTGTCTGTGTCAGGAACTGTCCAAAGTAGGAGAGGTTTGCTATGCGGTTTTGTTCCTACTCTGGACAGTTCCTGACATGAATAGAGGTGGCAGCAGAGAGCACTGTGGTCAGACAGAAAATAATAACTTAACTTCCTCTGGAGCATCCAGCAGCTGATAAGTACTGAAAGAATTAAGATTTTTTAATAGAAGTAATTTACAAATCTGTATACAATTTTGGCACCAGTTGATTTAAAAAATACTCACTTGCCCCATTCCCCCACCACTGCCACTCTGACGATGTCCAGTTCCTGTTGCTCTCCTATTTTTCTTGGTTCCTGTAAAGATTTGTTTAGGCAAGAGCTGCCCAGTCCTGCTGAACAAGACATCACAGGAACAAGGAAGAAGTGGAAAGCAACAGAGACTAGGCGGCGTCAGAGCAGCAGTGGGGAGGGAATGGGGCAAGTGAGAGTATAGCTGCTTTATTTTTACTGTACCGGGAAGCATTAGCTATAAAAATACCTCCTAGCCCAGAAAGTTTCTTCCTCTCTCCCGGCATGTATACAGACTATAGGATTTAGTGTTTGTGCACCTATTCACTTGACTGCTCTAGAGGTGGGAAAATGTATGCATAAACTCACTATGCGATTTATTTGATCCTTCCCATCTGCCACTTAAATAAAGCTTGTTTTAGCCTTTTTCTTTATATGTCCGTTTTCCCTTCAAGCGAAAAAATCGTCCCACAATTTTGACGCATCTACAATAATGTGCCAAAAATAAAAAATAAAGGGGCAGGTAACACATAACGCAGCGCCCATCAATCAGTCAACAACATGCCTCATCACATAAATATAAAAAAACAAATCCCCTATGTAAATCACCATCATAGAATACAGTGGTTCACTTCCACAATAGATAACTATATGTGCAAACAAAATATGCAGATGAAAGATTTACAACATGTCATGAAAAACATTTGAAAAGTATGCTGGAGGTATTTACTTAGGTCTTTCTTGCTATGGAAACAACCTCATTTACATGGATGGAATGGATGTTCACTCGCAGAAATTTTTACAGCACATCTACTGCATGTAAATATACTGTAACCCTAGAAAGTCTGCACTAAAAGCATGTTCACATTCACAAATTATAATTAATGCATTTTCAGCCAAATCTAGAAAAAAAAAACGTGAAAAGAAGAATTTTTTTTTTTTTAACCACCGTTTTTTCTTTTCTTTGATTGGCTATAAAAATATTAAAGAGTAGCTCCCACCATCCTATTTTTTTTTCTGTCCCTGCCTATTACCCATCAATCCCTAACCCCCTCCCTGCTTGAAATTTTTGTTTTACTATATTAAAAATAACTTTTTGTCTGCCTGGTAGTGTGCTCACTACCAGGCAGACTTCTCCAGCAGGCACCACGTCACTGATGCCTGCTGGGGGGGGACTTCCGCCCTTAGTTCATCTACACAGGGTGCCTCCAGCTGTTTCACCACTACAACTCCCAGCTTGCCCTGACATCTATTGGCTGTCAGGGCATGCTGGGAGTTGTAGTAGTGAAACAACTGGAGGCACCTGTGTAGATGAACTATAAGTTAGTGCCATGCGCTACCCCATTCCCTCAGTCACACCGCTACCCCCCCCCGCACCCCGTTCCCTCCGTCACACCGCTAATCCCTGACCCCGTTCAGAAACCCAGAACCCCGCTCTCCTTACTGATACTGCAGAGTCCGGCAGCGGGCATGCAGGGGCAGCGGCGACATGTGCGGGAGGAGTGGCCTCCCAGCCAGTGGCCGGGGAGCCAATGCGCTCGCTCCCGCCTGTCTGATTGACAGGAAGGGAGCGAGCGCAGTGTAAATGAATTAGGACCGATTGCCCTGCCAATCGGTCCAAATTCAGGTGTGACGTCACGCCGTGCTGTACAGCCGGCCACTAGGAGAGAGACCCCTAGTGGCCGGATTTTAAACGTAAAAATCACCCTGGTAAAGAAAAATAAATAATGAAAATATATTACAAATATGTTGTAGTACATAAGTACTACAACATATCAAAAAATAAAGTTGGTTACAGTGCCCATTTAAGTAAAACATATTTTTTATTGTGTGTGAACATAACCTAAATGTGCAGGTATGAAATTACCTACTTTGCCTCAGATTTCATGTCTGTTCTAAAAGCTATAAAACCTCTTCTCTTTTGACTGATTTCACACAGCATTATTTGGCTCGATAATTTACATCTGTATTTGTAAGCCCAAACCAGGACAGAGTCCAAAGCACAGAAAATGAACACATCTTCAATTACATTTTTTTCTCTGTAGGTTCCACTTCTGATTTTGGCTTAGAAATACTCATGCAAAATACTGCTGTGTGAAACCAGCCTTAAATTGTAAATTACAGCAATAAATTCACTGACATAAAATAACTCCTGTAATATCATACAGGAATATGTAGCATTTATCCCCATAGCACTCCCTCCATGTTTTTATTTCAGCCACTGGGATGACGAAACTAAAATAATCTCAAGTACTTGATCTTTGAGTCCCTGTTGAGTAAGAGTTTACATCTCAATTGCGCAATTGTTTTCTTGTTGGCGTATACAATTACAAATAATAACAGTTTTGGTTGTTTTTAAGAAATTAATAAAAGAAAAAAACAAAGCAAATTGATTTGATGCCCATTTTGAGCAATAATAAAAACTATTTTACTGCTTAATATGCAAACCCCCAAATCTGTGGCAGCATTACACACATATCTACTGTAAACGCTTGCCTTCTTGTCTCGAGCAATTACTTCACACTGAGAAGCTAATCATTCTGTACTGTAAGTAGGATAACAATGAAAGCTCTCACTATTTATAAAACAATAAAGCTACACTGTAAAGGAGTTTTTTCTGTGTCGAAGGCTGTTGGATTGTAGAAGCCCCGAATCTAAAGAATATACTTGAAATATACACTTCGAAACAGAGAGCCCTTTCTAAAGGTTTGTAGCCATCATCAATTCCTATTAATTGTATTACAGTATTATTTGAGCATTAGCTTTATTGCATATTTATATATTACTGGCGATCACCACAGCAATAGTATTCAAGATGGCTGCTGTCACATGAATTAGCCATGTAAATGCTTTCTCAGCTTTCCCTGGCCGCAGGGAAAATGAGTATTGTTGTAATCGTATGGATAATGACCCAGATTTATCTAACTGTGTGAGAGAAAAAGTGGAGTGATTTTCCCACAGTAACCAATCACAGCTCAGCTTTCACTTTAACAGAGCTCGTTAGTTGAGCTGTGATTGCTTGCTGTTGAAAAATCCCTCCACATTTCTCTCACACAGTTTGATAAATCTGGGCCAATGTGTCATTTTTGCCATAGATTTTGTGGTATAATGAGTGATGTCATTACAAAGTACAATTAATGGCGCAAAAAAAACAAGCACTCATATGGGTCTGTAGGGGGAAAATTACAAGCGTTATAAATAATAGAAATTAGACAGAAGAAAAAAACAAAACTGCAAAAATGAAAAATTCCTGCATCATCAAGGGGTTAATATTTGAGGTTCCTCTAAAATCCTTGACTAGCATTGGTTTAAAAAATTGATGGAAACAGACACTAAAAGCTGTGTGTAAAAATAAACCCTTTGGCTAAGTTTCTACTTGTTTTTTTGTCTTGCATTTTTTGGGTTGAAAAAAATGCAAGAAAAAACGCCTGAAAAAACGGCAGTGCAATTTCCTGTGTTGGGTACCAAAAAAATAAAAAAGGAGGCAGTAGTGAAAATTTTTTTTATTTAACGAAATTTACATTTTTTATAACTAAATTTTCATTAATTTTTAACAAAGTGTGTGTTTCACTTTTTTTTCTCTATTTTTTAGGATAGTTCTACTACTCCCAGCATGAAACAGTGTTAAATATTCTATTAGTACAGGTACTACTTCTCCCATCATGTAACAGTGTTAAAACCCACATATCGTTTTTTTGGCGTTTTTTCACTCCCATAGACTTCTATTGGAGAAAAACGCCATGATTTTGACTAAAAAAAAACGCCAGTGGCTCAACATGCTGTGATTTTGGAAAACCGCCAGGGAGCTGAAAAATGCCCAAAAAAGTGAAAAAACACCAAAAGGATTTAAAAAAAATGGCAAAGTGAAAAATGCCAAGTGGAATAAGAATTTTGAGATTTCTCATTGATTTACAGCTAACATCTGGCCGCAGGGTTTTTTGGCCGAAAAAATGCCATGCGGTAGAATCTGCGTTTTTCTTGGCGTTTTCCCTCCACAAAAACAAGTAGAAACTTAGCCTTTCTGTCCCATTGACTGCAGTAGAGTTCAGGGCAGATTCCGCTGAAAGACTGAACATGTTCATTCTTTCAATGAATCTAATTGCACTACGTAACTTTCCATGTGTGAACTGTGTAGCGAAATCCCAGCAAAGGGAGGCTGCTGCAAGCGGATTCCAAAAAGAATGTTCCATAGTGTGAATGCACCGTGAGGCTATGAATTTCCATGCAATGGAATTTTCTGTGGGATTTTTCTGTGCTGTGTACATAGCCGAATAGTCTATAAAATGGCTTCCACTACTAAGCCTGAGAATTAAATAAAAAAAAAAACACATTAAAAAAATTATTTTATTTAAGAAAACACTTACCCACAGCCCTCATTAGCCATTTTATTAAAAGAAAAAAACTTCATTGCCATAGTCCAAAGAATCTGCCCTAATACTCTGCATACACGGATCTGAAACGAGAATAGAAAAAAAATGGGTTAGTACATTTTTGGTGCTGGGGAGAGCACCTTTAATGCAATGTCTTCCCAAACAGAGAGCCACCAATTGTTGCAAAACTACAAAACATATCTTTAAAGACTTAAGCACCACTACATGGGGAGATTAAACAAAACCTGTCCAGAGGAAAAGTTGCTGAGTTGCCCATAGCAACTAATCAGATAGCTTCTTTAATTTTTGAAAAAGCCTCTGAAAAACTAAAGAAGTGATCTGATTGGTTGCTATGGGCAACTCAGCAATTTTCCTCTGGTCAGGTTCTGATAAATCTCCCACCATGAGTGTTTATATGCTGCGGCAATTAGTTCTGTAACCAATTTAGACTTGGATTGGGCTCACAAATGTAAAATAGAATAGCCCTCTTACAGTCCTTTCACTCGGGCTGACGGACTGCAGATGACAAGCATCAATCTCTGTGATCAGCACTCATTTACTGAGTCTTCACAAGGCTCAATTAATCGCTAGATCATTCATGTGCCCCTTCACTTTGTTTCTGGTATCCCACGTTTACACATGTGCGGCTCATAGCAATGATTTTATTTGCCACACAAAAGATCCAATAGCACAAGATTTTATACAGGCAAAATAAAATGAAAACAAAACTAAAATGGAATAAACGTCAATATGAAACCCGGATTTACGTATGTGCTAGTAAGGAATGAAGATCTTGTATTGGAATCTTATGTGAGTTATTTTAAGATTGTATATTACTGTGATAACATAAGAATCATTAGATATTTTACGCATTACCATGGAAACTGATGTTATACGTCAAAAGCATTCGCCTTTTAGCCTGTGTCCTGAAACATTTATTCACACAAAACCATATTAAAAATTTTTTTCTTATTAAAGCTGTTGTACACACTTGTATAGCAGCTCTATATAACTGTAGCTGTAGTACTATAATAAGGTTTATATATGGGCCCATACAGTACCTGTGGGTTATATACTGAAATGTTTTCATGGATTTATACAAAAAACTGTGAAAAACAAATTGTCTTATGTTCTTTTACATAAGATGGATGGTACTCCATGGGGTGCTATACATACAGGGCAGTATTAAAAGAAGTTTGAATATAAATGTTCCAGATCATCAAACAGCATTTAAGATTAGATACATCTGTAGGTCACTGCTTGGACCAGGGCTGTTGTGATGTAACCCCTTCCTTGCTGAAATAGTCTTTACTACTGTCTGTTTCATTTAATCTTCAAAGCACCTTGCAAATCCAGTGTATTAAAAAGAGGACATTTATTATTAGTGGGCTATAACAGGTTAAAACGGCTATTAGAAAAATCCCATAGATTATAATGGGATTTTCTAACGGCCGTCAGCCGATTTTCAAGATTTTTATGACGGACGTTTATAACGGAGGTATTTTTATAGTGTGAAAGCAGCCTAAGTTGGGATTATTTTAATCATATTGACCTATACACGCTCAACATACAATGGTCGTCCCGAAACAAATGACCAGTTTCCATTAGAGATATGTACTCAACATACAATGGTTCCGGGGCTCCAGAACCAACCACCAGTTTTCCATAGACATATGTACTCAACATATGATGGTTTCAACTTACAATGGTCCTCCTGGAACCAATTAATATCGTATGTTGAGGGAAGACTGTATTGCCATTTATGAGCTTTAGAAAAGCCAGAACCAATGCTTTCCTTTATATTCCTACATATTTTGGTCAATTCATTGCAATAAGAGGATAAGGTCCAATTTATCAAGCCCTAGCCATATGCTGCTACTGTTCTGTAGTCTGTATTACTGGTGTGTGAATATATTAATGAAAAAAAAAATAAGGATAATAATAATTGTATATAAATATCTATCCAATAATTTCCTGTTTGAGTGTATTTAATGTTCATACTTACAGAGTATTAGTATAGGATTCCGTAGAAAGGATAATATACTATAATCTTCTGAAATGATGACTAAACTATATCATTATTGCTGCTCTACATTCACTTCAGTAACTGTATTAATCTTTTTTCTAAGGACATAAACATTAAGCCCAGTTTTGCCATTACTGTAGTGTTTTCAATGTTGTTAGTAGTAGTTGCTCCTTCCAGAGAGCTGAGTGATAAAGGAATAGCAGGGTTACTGTACATATCAAGACCATTCTTGAGCTCTTTCAGTTTGTATACGGTGTATTTTCTCTGGGTCTAAAAAAAAGAATAATAATAATAAGTAAAGCCCATGATTTTCTTGTCACATTTTCTTTCCTATGCATTAAGAAGCATTTGAAAAATAACAGATCATTTACTGGTTTATGGGAGACAAACATATTGGAAAGGTTAAAACATACAACTTCCCAGCTATAATTCCGCAACGATACACTTATGAATGCTGACATTTATTTTGAAGGTTATACAGCACTAGTTATAGGGTGAATGTTAAATAGCTCTGGCAATCTGTGCTTGCATTTAGTTACTTAAGAGAATATTTCCATAAAAAAATAAACTAAGTACCTCATAATTTCATAATTTCATATTTTCATTTATTACATTACAGCTGTATAGCTTTTCATGTTCTATCTATATACTCATGTTTCATCTATATACTCATGTTTTATCTATATCTTTTTGCTAGCAGTGTGCTGCTGTATTCTCCTGTTGCTGTATATTTAGCCCAGCAGCCTGCACCTGTAAGCCAGGTCTATATAATAGTTTGGAATCAATAGTGCTGGCCAACTTATTCTTTGGTTGTATTACACATACGGGGGAGTGGCTACCTCCATGTTGGCTCTTGCACCCCACCCACCTCTATTAGGTGTAAATAAGGTGCCTTGGATGTTTCAGTTCTTGCAATGCCTGCTGAGCTGTTCACACAGAGGCATATTCATAGTGTAGGGTCCGTCCCAGAATGAGGTCACCTTACCGTGGTGGGACGGTCCAAGCTATTTTTCTGCCAAATTTGCAAGCTAAGTACCGCATAATTTCATATTTTCATTTATTGCATTACAGCTGTATAGCTTTTCATGTTCTATCTATATCTATCTATCTATACTCATGTTTCCTCTATATACTCATGTTTTATCTATATCTTTGTGCTAGCAGTGTGCTGCTGTATTCTCCTGTTGCTGTATAGTTAGAAAGTGCTATTTTCAGAAAGAAATACATTTAGGGTGCGTTCACACGCTATTACTAGCAGCGGGTTTCATGCTGCGGGAAACCTGCTGTGAGCTACACTACCATTGATTTGAATGGGTCCACAGACAGCCCGCAATAGTGTCAGATTTGCGGACTGTTCGCGGACCCATTTAAATCAATGGTAGCTTAACTCGCAGTGGGAAACTCGCTGCTAGCTACTAGCGTGTGAACGCACCCTTACAGTATGTATAATAGTTTTTACATTGTTATTTATTGTCTTGTTTGAGTAAAACTTAAAGGTGTACTCCACTGCTCAGCGTGTGGAACAAACTGTTCCGAATGCTGGAGCCGGCGCCGGGAGCACATGACATCATAGCCCCGCCCCCTCACGACATCATGCCCTGCCCCCTCAATGTAAGATTTGCATTGAGGGGGCGGGGCTATGACATCACGAGCTCCTGGCATCGGCTCCAGCGTTTGGAACAGTTTGTTCCACACGCTGAGCAGCGGAGTGCCCCTTTTAAGGAATGTTATTTGGTTGACAGGTATTGTCCGTGCATGTTCGTCAGAATTGGTTTCCCAGGTCCTAATAATATTTACAATAGCTTCAGGAGTTACATATGTATACTTACATTGGGACACATATTGTATTACATACCCACTCATTCAATATTTAATTTGCTTATAATATTTTGCATGTACCGTGTTCCTTCTCATGTTTTTATCATTTAGTACATGTTAGTGTATTTAGGATCTGATGTTGATATGCTACTACTATGTTCATACACATACTGTATTTTGGTAAGCACCAGATTATCAGAAGGGAGATTCGAATGTCCATAAATGATGTAAAAAGTACCAGTACCAGTGTTAAATAATTTGGTATGCAACATAAAACTCCATATTACAACCACAGATCTAGTTAAATGTTAAAATTCTGGCTGTCTGTAGCCATCACTAGAGGGAGCCTAGGAGCTAAATGCAGACTTTTTGTACAAAAAAAAGAACAGTATGATTTTAACTCAGTAACAAGCAGGAGAACAAACTCTCTTTTTGTCAATGCACTGATTTTTTTTAATTTTGTATGAGAAAAATAAAGAACTGCTCAGTATAATGATATTTAAAATTAAGACATATTTCAGCAAAGAATGTATGATCTAAAAATGTCAGAGAATTTAAAAGAGAAGTAGTGAATATGTTAAAGGTAGACAATAACTTAAGCATATAGACATTCTTACCTACTATAGCCCTTATTGTACTTTTCTATTAACATGATTATTTTATGAATAATATTGCAATCATTGCAATATGGGTGTATAAACATAAAAAAAAAAACATATGGGTGGCCCTTCATGGTATACACAGTGGCACTTCTGACCACCCTGCTGTCATGGGAACTGCCATCTGACCAATTCACATGATTAAAATGTTCTACAGTTGGGACACACTGTAAAAGGAGAGGCTGTGAAAAGGAAACTATATTCTCAAGCTTGGTGGGGTCTCGTAGGTCAAACTGACCAATCATTAGCTAATGGCATATCTAAGGCTGCTTTCACACTATAAAAATACTTCTGTTATGGACGTCCGTTATAATAGTCTATGGGATTTTTCTAATAGCCGTTTTAGCCCATTATTTTGTGATGGGCGAATGAACGGGAGAAATAGTGCATGCACTAATTCTCCCGTTACTATCGCCCATCACAAAATAACGGTCGTTATTAATAACGGGTGATAACATGTTAAAACGGCTATTGGAAAAATCCCATAGACTATAATGGGATTTTCTAACGGCCATTAGTGATTTTGTACTGGCCGTATAATTGCCGATTTCCAGGCTTTTTATAACGTGCATTCGTAACAGAAGTATTTTTATATTTTGAAAGCAGCCTTAGTGATATGCCCTCTACAAAATGGGAATAGCCCTTTAAGTAAAATACATACATAAAAAGTTTTTTTTTTTTTACTATATGTAGATTTTTTTTTACAAAGATATATCCTTACATTGCTTTACCTTCTTTTCAGATCAACAGCAATACCCATGGTCACCTTCCCAGCACTTCAATGAAGAAAAATATTCTCCCGGCCTTAGGAATATGAAAGGATTATCTGGCAGTAGGAATCAATCACAGTTATGTTCCAGTCATACTTGTGGCTTAGCATCTCCTGAGGATTGTGAACATGTGCATGATCATGGGCATCATGGGCAAGAAACAAGGCAATCATATCTACTTAGTCCTACAGAGAGCTGTCAAATGGACCACCACCGTTGCTCCCCACGGAGTTCCATTCATTCTGAATGCATGATGATGCCTGTCATGATGAGTGATCATATGTCTAGTAGCACGTTTCCAAGAATGCACTATAATTCCCATTATGAAACCCGTGATGACTGTGCTGTCTCACACACTAGTAGTAGTAAAATTAACAGAATTCCTGCAAACTTACTGGATCAATTTGAAAAGCAACTTCCTCTGCATCGAGATGGATTTCACACGTTACAATATCAGAAGACATCCACCACTACAGAACAAAGAACAGAAAGTCCAGGAAGAATACGTCACCTTGTTCATTCTGTACAGAAACTTTTTACAAAATCCCACTCTTTAGAAGGATCATCTAAAGGCAATGTAAATGGTACAAAAGGAGAAAGCCGTGGAGATGACCACCATCATGGCCATTATTCCAAGCATAGCAAACGGAGTAAAAGTAAGGACAGAAAACCAGACAACAAGCATAAGTCTGGGATGACAGGGTGGTGGAGTTCAGATGATAATTTGGACAGTGATAGCACTTACAGAACCCCTAGTGTAATGAATAGACACCATGTAGACCATATTTCTCATTGTTATCCTGAATCTCTGCAGGGACACTTTGGAGATCTTTCCCTTAAAACTTCTAAAAGTAACAACGACATGAAATGTTCAGCATGTGAAGGTCTTGCAATGACCCCAGAAGGAAAATATATGAAAAGGAGTTCGTGGTCAACGTTGACTGTAAGCCAAGCAAAAGAAGCCTACCGAAAATCATCCCTTAATTTGGATAAACCTCTTGTCCATCAGGAAATAAAATCTTCCTTGAGACCATGCCATTACCTTCAGGTAAGGTCCATTATGATGGCGCATGAGTGCATGATAATGGCAGAATTTTTTAAAATAATTTTCCGATATTAATTTGATCATCATTTACAGGTTCTTACCAGGTGTTTAAAACTTGTATTATTATACGTATATGTTATTCGAAAAATTGTCCCAAATTTATGAATTTGGATCGTACAAAAACTGGAGTGATTTGCTCATAGCAACCATTCACAACTCGGTATTTGTGTCTTGAAGGGAGTATGTCAGCTGCAATTTAGGTTTCAAACTACTGCCACTAGATAGCTGTTAGGTCAAGAAGACACATGGGCCCAGATATATCAAACTGTGTGAGAGAAAAAGTGGAGTGATTTTTCCACAGCAGCCAATCACAGCTCAGCTTTCACTTTACCAGAGCTCGTTAGCTGAGCTGTGATTGGTTGCTATGGAAAAATCACTACATTTTTTCTCTCTCGCAGTTTGATATAAACAATGCACATAAATGTTTCTGTGCATTCACAATGTAGAAAAATGCTTTTATGTTGTGTGTTCCCAAGACCCAGAAATACTGAAGGCTTTATCACCTCCTCGCTCCCCCTCACCGCCTTTGCTTGACTGACAGTCAGAGCTTGGCTTCCAGCTAATTGTCAATCAAGCAGAAAAAGGGATATGTGGGGGAACAAGAAGGAGTTCCCGCCCATAGTACTCCAGGGTCTTGGAAACACACAACTTAAAAGCATTTTTTTATGTTATGGAAGCACAGACCGATATAGTATCCTGTGCCTCCTTGACGTAGCAACTGTGTAACAGAGTCAGCAGGCACAAGAACATGAATTTCAGCTGACATTACCTTTATTGAGCTTGGGTTCAATTGAAGCTGAGTGGTGATTGGTTACTATGGGCAAAACCAGACAGATTTGGTTTCAATGATTTGATAAATCTGGGCTATTAAGAATTTACTCCGAGGTGTTCAAAGAAATCAATTATCATTGTATTTTATTTTATATTTTAAAACAGATTTTATCAACAGTATGTGTCAAATCATTGCATACATACAAAATACGTTATTTTTTTTTTGGGGGGGGGGAAATAAGTCATTTTAATTATTAGATTTAAAAATAAAATTTAAAAAAATAAACTTTTTGGTCAACAACTACCTTGTTCAACCATGTTAAATGCTTACCTGTATTTCAGGAGGGAAGTGTTTTTCTTTCATTCAGAAAGTTGGATTCTTCTTGTGCAGAAGTGTATATACATACAGTTTACATGAGCAAGAGAGAAACTTTTTGGTATGGGGTAGACAACAAGAATTGAAACACAAAACCTCAGTTATTGTCAGCTACAGTGTCACTTATTTAGGAAAGCTCCTTCAAGTCAGTATCATTTTTCATGTTGGTGATGTTATTTACACGTCTCCATGCCTATCTGCTGTATCCAAAAACTGCATTTATTAATTGACTAGAAGCCTTAGCTGCTACTGATCGGGTGAATAAACTACTAGGATCGGAGCTATGTCTGATTATGGTTGTTAGCTGCAACTGCCAAGTGTAACGTTGGTTCAGCTACTAAGCCTGCTCCATACATCCTTGATTTTAATCTAGACTTTAAGATTTATGACCTATTCTAAGGATAGGTCATTAAGATTAGATCAGCAGAGGTTCAACTTTCAGCACTCCCACCGATCAGTTATTTGAAGGGTTCATGGCATAGGTGCATGTACCTCTCTTGTGTTTTGCAGTGCTTGTCCTTCCATTGCCATACTACTTGTATTGGCAACACAAGGTACTGCCGATTTGCCCCATTTGACTAAATGAGACAATGCTTCTGTGATGAAAGGATGAGCACTGGTAGACATTGAAGAGGATGCTGCAGTTACACAAGTGCTGTGACCCTTTCAAACAGCTGATCGGCAGGGGTGCTGAGTGTCCGAGCCCCACTAATCTGGCATTATTGGCCTATCCTGAGGATAGGCTTTTTATTTTAAAGCCTAGATAACCACTTAAATGATCCATTATAGGGCACTGAGGGGTTAATCTTTTACATAAATCTTTTACCTGAATTTCTATTGTGAGTATAAAGCCCCATGGTGAGATCGGCTCTTCAAATCCTTCTAGAAATGTGCAGATTTGTGAATTTATTGCTGTGCTAGCCATCTCTAGATTATAATGAATTCTTCCATACGCAAGAGTCAGCTTTAGTAATTGATGTTTAGTCCAGAAATACATCATCTTTAAGAAAAATAGGAGTAAGTTATGCTGTTTTTTTCTATGTACTTTTTGGCAATATCAGCTACACAGGGAAAATACATTTACTCCAGATGATACTTTGAGCAAAAAAAAAAAGCACAGCCATAACTAAGCTGCATTTTGCCTTGTTTAGTTTCTGGTTCAGTTGTGTGTTGTTATAGAAAGAGATAGGGTATTTCATTCATAATAAAGTTAGCAAGAGATTGTAATGTGGTTATGACCCTTTTATGTGGCAGTAATGTTATATCAGTGCCACGGGTAGCATTACATATAAACAGATTGAGCATTATAGGATTTAACACTGCATATTCTTTCTCCTTTTTGCCAATAGAAATGTTTAAAAAAGTACAAAAAGTATCAGATAAACAAATAACTCAAAAATGAAATATGTACGGTAATTGATAAAATCAACTACAATGTTAATTTTTTTTTATTTTATGGATCATCTCATAGATGTTTGCATAGTATAGTAAACCCAGAAATAACACTGTAAGACAATATGCAAAGAAAACTGCACTTTCCTTGTATTTTCTTGTTGAAGAAAACTCCATCCAATGTACTTAAAGGGGTACTCCGCCCCTAGACATCTTATCCCCTATCCAAAGAATTGGCAATAAGATGTCTATTTGGCCTCTGGGACCCCCTGCGACCTTCGCGCAACAGCTGGTGTTCTGAACATTATGTTCAGAACACTTGGTGCGGTTGGTCATGATCTTGACATCACGCCATGTCCCTTGTGATGTCACACCACGCCCCCCTCCATTCATGTCTATGGGAGGGGGTGTGACATTACAACCACTGCTGCCCGCACCAAGCGTTCTGAACAAAATGTTCAGAACACCAGCTGGTGCATGGATAGGGGATAAGATTATTCTTTATTTCTGATATGGCTGAACTTTACAAGTGTAAAGTTCAGATTGCAGAGGCACATTGGTGGGCAGCCATTTTCAGGTCTTTCTAGAGACTGTCGATTGGGTTTTAGTCAGGTTCTGGCTGGTCCACTCATATTCACAGAGTTGTCCCTAAACTATTCCTGTGTTACTTTGGCATTGTGCTCAGGATCACTTTCTTGTTGGAAGGTGAATCTTTGGCCCAGTCTTGGGTTCAGAGTACTCTGGATCAGGTTTCATTAACAATATATTTGTATTTTACTTCATTCAACTTTCCCTTAACACTGACAAGTCTCTATTCCAGCCACTAAAATATACCCCCCACAGCATAATGCTGCCACCACCATGCTTCACTGTAGGACTAGTACTGTGCAGGTGATGAGCAGTGTCTGGGTTCCTCCAGCCATAAAGGTTAGAATTGAGGCCAAAAACTGAAATCTTGGTTTCATCAGACCAGAGAATCTTCTGGTCATCTTCTTTCATCACAGTCTAGGAGTCGTTTTGTTTCTTTTTTGAACACTTTAGGTGGGCTTTCATGTCTCCTATACTAAGGAGAAAGCTAAGATGCAAAACAAGTATTCCATGGTTAAGAAGGATAGATTATGATTAGAGATGAGCGAATTTTTGAAAAATGCCATTAATTTTCCGAAAAAATTTGGTTCGATCCGAATTTATTTTCGGGGAATTGCTATTAAAAAGAGCTATTTATGGCCTACAGAGAGCCTCAATAGGGGTGTAGAACACTTGCTGTAACACTCATAGGGTGTATGCTGGGTTAATGAAATAATACTGTTATTCAGAATAACATGCAGATCATAGGCGTCGCTATTAGAATCACTATCGCAGAGTGGCACAATGACAGAGCCTGGAGGTGGCATCAGTATGAGGAGACCATGTAGTGGCTTAATGACACAGCGTACAGGTGGCGGCAGCATGAGGAGACCATATAGTGGCTGAATGACACAGCCTGGAGTTGGTGGCAGCATGAGGAGACCACATAGTGGCTGAATGACACAGCCTGGAGTTGGCGACAGCATATAGTGGCTGAATGACAAAGCCTGGAGTTTGTGGCAGCATGAGGAGAACATATAGTGCCTGAATGACACAGCCTGGAGGTGGGGGAAGCATGAGGAGACCATAAAGTGGCTGAATGACACAGCGTGGAGGTGGCGGCAGCATGAGGACATGAGGAAACCATATAGTGGCTGAATGACACGGCGTGGAGGTGGCGGCAGCATGAGGAGAACATATAGTGGCTGAATGACACAGCCTGAAGTTGGAGGCAGCATGAGGAAACCACATAGTGCTGGAATGACACAGCCTGGAGGTGGCGGCAGCATGAGGAGAACATATAGTGGCTGAATGATGCAGCCTGGAGTTGGCGGCAGCATGAGTAGAGCATATATTGGCTGAATCACACAGCCTGGAGGTGGCGGAAGCACGAGGAGACCATATAGTGGCTGAATGACACAGTGTTGGGGTGGCGGCAGCATGAAGAAAATATATGGTGGCTGAATGACACAGCCTGGAGTTGACGGAAGCACTAGGAGACCATATAGTGGCTGAATGACACAGCGTGGAAGTGACAGAAGCATGAGGAGACCATATAGTGGCTGAATAAAACAGCGTGGAGGTGGCAGGAGCATGAGGAGAACATATGGTGGCTGAATGACACAGCATGGAGGTGGCAGCAGCATGAGGAGAACATATGATGGCAGTATGAGACAGCTTAGAGTTGGCATCAGCATGAGGAGAACTTATAATGGCAGAATGAGACAGCCTGGAGCTGGCATAAGCATGAGGAGAACATATGTTTGCAGAATGAGACAGTCTGGAGGTGGCATAAGCATGAGGAGAACATATAGTGGCAGAATGAGACATGCTGGAGGTGGCATCAGCACGAGGAGAACATATGGTGGCAGAATAAGACAGCCTGGAGGTGGCAGCAGCAGCATTAGGAGTCTTGAAAGTGACCCGATGACAGAGTGGTGCGGTGGGTGGCAGTATCAGAATAGTAGCTGAGGCAAGTAAGCAGAAGAAAATGGTCTCTTATGTAAAAGTGTTAGTGTGTACAAGTAAGTATTGAGGATATGCATTACGTAAAACTTAACTTTTAATAATATGCTTAGGATAAAATTTATGTACCCAAAATGTTTTTTTTTTTCATCAAACAAAAGGAAAGGTGTGCAAAAAACACCATGTGCCACCTACACCACCAAGTTTTAAAGGGGTACTCCAGTGGAAAACTTTTTTTTTTTAATTAACTGGTGCCAGAAAGATAAACGGTTTTGTAAATAACTTCTATTAAAAAATCATAATCCTTTTAGTACTTTTTAGCAGCTGTATGCTACAGAGGAAATTCTTTAATTTTTGAATTTCTTTTTTGTGTTGTCCACAGCGCTCTCTGCTGACACCCCTGTCCGTGTCAGGAACTGTCCAGAGCAGCATAGGTTTTCTATGGGGATTTTCTCCTGCTCTGGACAGTTCCTGATACGGGCATCAGGTGTCAGCAGAGAGCACTGTGGACAACATAAAAATGAAATTCAAAAAATAAAGATTTATCTCTGTAGCAAACAGCTGCTAAAATGTACTGAAAGGATTAAGATTTTTTAATAGAAGTAATTTACAAATCTGTTTAACTTTCTGGCACCAGTTCATTTAAAAAAAAAGTTTTCCACTGGAGTACCCCTTTCATGTAATGCAAAGACCTCTAAAAGGTGGAAGGGAACAACTTTTGGTCCATTGTAACCAGTGGGGGTAAAAAATAGGGAGAGGTTCCTGTGTTGGGCCGCCCTTTTTAGGGCGAGTAACACTTGCCAAGAAGGGAATTAATAATGCGAGAGTAGGGCCTTACAGGAGGTTTTTACTCCCTCCGGTTACAATGGACCATACGTTGTTCCCTTCCACCTTTTAGAGGTCTTTGCATCACATCAGTACTTGGTGGTGTAGGTGGCATTTGGTGTTTTTGCACACCTTTCCTTTTCCTTTTGCTTAAAAAAAAACTTTGGGTACATATATTTTATTGTAAGAAAAGTTACGTTTTGTGGTCTGATGCCGAGAAATGTAATTAGGGAGCAGCGCCTTAAATATGTTTTGCACTATCCATATTTGTAAGGTGTTGGTGTGGCACCATGGTCAATCTACTCTGATGCATGAGGCATTGGTGGGGGGGAAATCCTGGCTGAAACCTGCCTAATTCATCTTCACAAAGGTCAGTGTCTCCACATTTTTCCTGGAAAGACGAGTTCTCCTTGGGGCTCTGACGGCACACTACTGGCCGGGCAGGACAGCTTTTCCAGGACAAACTCTGCTAGTTACGGCCACAAATCAAGTTTGGCTGCCCAGAAGTCCAGCAGATCTTCAAGGTGTGTTGGCATGGTCATGCCAAGGTATGCTACCACCTGCTGGTTCAGGTCCTGCTCCAGGTCTACCTGCCGCTGATGAGTTGCTTCACTATGCGGGTGAAGAAAGCCACTCATCAGAAACTGTAGACTTGGGCTGCTGCTGATGGAGCTAGTACTACTCCTGCCACCCCACCCTCCCTAGCAGCCATGGCAGTGGAAGGTGAGCTCAGAGGGCCCCCGAGTCAGACATGCTAGATGATGGACGATGGCGCAGATAGGCAACTGACTATGTAGGATGTCTCTGTAGTAGGTCAGCTTGTCCTCCCTCTCAGTCGGTGTAAAAAAAGGCCCCCATTTTGTGCCGGTAGCAAGGGTCCAATAAGGTGAAGACCTAGAAGTCATCCCACTGCATACGGCCACGGTGTGTCTGGGTCCTCTGTCTCGCCTTCCTCTTAACCCTCTAGCTCCTCTAGCTGCTCATGCTCCTCCTCCCCTGTCAGATGACTGCAAAAACTGCCCATCTCGCGAAACCTAAACTGTGCTCCATTGTGCCCCTCCCCCTCCTCCTCCTCCTACAGTTTAGCCCTCTTAGGGCTCATGTGACCGTGAGATGTAGGCGCCACATCTCCAGTGCTCTGACCAGCCATCGTTTCCAACATGTGTTGTAGTAGATGAAGTAGTGGAATGACGTTGTTCATCCCATAATCCTGACTAATAATGTGGCTTCTTCAAAGGGCCTGAGCAAACAGCAGGTGTCACGTATGAGCTGCCACTGGTTGACATTGAAGTTACACAGGGGAGTCCCCCTATCCGCTTGGATCATCAAGAAATCAGTGATGGCTTTTCTCTGTTTGTATAGTCATTCCAACATATGGATGGTGGAATTCCAACGTGTGGAAACGTCGCAAATCAGACTATGTTGGGGGATGCCGTTCTGATGCTTCAGCTCAATGAGGGTGTGCATTGCAGTGTACAAGTGGCTGAAGTGCATGCAAAGTTTCCTTCCCATTGTTAGGATGTCTTGCAGATGGGGGGGAACACTTCAGGAACTGCTTGACAACTAGATTGAACACGTGTGCCAGGCTTCCTTGTCGCAGCGCAGACAAGATGTTCTTACCGTTGTCTGTCACCATGGTTCCCATTTCCAGTTTTCGTGGAGTAAGCCATGATTCGATTTCTTGATGAATTAATTTTAGCAGTTCCTCCCCTGTGTGACTCCCTTTGCCAAGGTAAATCATGTGAAGAACAGCGTGTCACAGCCGTGCCCTGCACACATGGCATGCTGGAGGGGCACTGAGACTTTTTAGTGCAGTGGAGGCTGAGGACACTGTGGAGGATGAGGAGGCGGAGTCGCACACTGTCACAGGACAAATGGCCTGACAGTGTGGAGCGGAAGCGGCATGACCTGTCCAAGTTGCTATTGTGGCTGTGCAGGAACCCCATTCACCCAGTGGGCCATAAAGGATTGTCCCTGACCGTAGTTACAGCTCCACGCATCGGCAATGCTGTGCACTTTGGTACACACTGACAGGCCAGAGGACTGGCCTACCTTCTGTTCCACAAAATTGTGCAGGGCTGGTACTGCCTTTTTCGCAAAGAAATAACGGCTTGGGACTCTCCGCCTCGGCTCGGCACAAGCCATCAATTCTCTGAAAGGTGCATAGTCCACCACTTGAGAAGGGAGGGACTGCAGCACCAGCAACTTGGACAGGAGCACATTCAGCTTCTGTGCCGTTGGATGAGTGGGCGCATACTGTTGTCTCTTGGACATGGCTTCGCCGATGGATTGCTGGCGGAATGACTGACTCGAAGTAGGAGTAGCAGGAGCATCTGGAGCGACAGAAGATGGGTATGACACACAGCTCCTTTCGGCTGAGGTGGTGGAGCCTTGGCTGAAAGATGGAGCGGCGTGCCACTGGGTGATGCAGCAGGCTGGACCATCACATAGGAACCACGCTTCTCTCAGGCCGCTTTATTGTGATGCTGCATATGTTGACGCAGGGCCGTGATGCCAACATTGGGACCCTGGCCACACTTCACCTTCTCCCGATACATCTTGCATGTGGCCAGGTTAACATCCTCCGGATGCTTGATGAAAAACTGCAACACTGCTGAGTAGCCAATTTTCCCACCAACAGTCTGCACTGATTGACTGCTACTGCCGCCGACTCCAGGAACCCCTGTTCTACTACCTCCCAGGAAGGTAGGCTTCCGCAAAGCAGGTGGGCTACCCCGGGCATGTTTGGCTTTCTCCTTCTGCCACCATGCTGACTGCCAACCATGCTACCACCTTGCTGACTCAGCTGCTGCCTCACGGGCAACCTGCAACCCTCTTCTCCTGGTGATGATGAAGCCCCTTCTGCACCCGGCTCCCAAGTGCGATTGGCTTAATCATCATCAAGTTGTGTCAGCACATCACTGATGTACTCATCAGGTTCCTCAACAGTGTCTTCTTCAGGAGCCTGAACGCTCACAACACCCCCTCCCATGCCACTCTCCTCATAACTGCTTGCCTGCCTAGCGGAGAAAGCAGCGGATGTCTCCTCCACTTCTTGGCTGGGCAGTAGCGGCGGACTGCCCTCTAGTAGATCATCCTCACTAAATAGTGGAGCTGAACCTACGACATAAGATACTTCTGTGGGGGAGGGAACAGCATAGGACAGAGGCAATGGGAGGACAGGGACTGTTTCCGGGCTATTCCAACTGAGGTTTGTGTCTGAGGAACCCACCAACTGTTGACTGGGCGTGTCAGATGTCACTTGCGATGAAGTGGATGGCCGTGTTAACCAATTGATGACGGTAGATTGGTTGCTGGTCGAGACACGACCATTAGCTGATACCAGGAGCTCAGGCCTCTCACTGCGACTCCTGCTGCCACTCGCCCCTAGTCTGCTTCGACCTCTGCCTGATGAATTTAGGCCTCTGCCACTCCTCTGTGCACGTCCTGGTGTTAAGCATTGGTCAATGTGCGGCATTAATCTGTGAGTGACTGCCGCTGTACTATTTTTGCACTTCTCTGCCTGACATGCTTAGTGGGTATATAAGGGGAGGACAATGAGCTCCACTGCGCTTAAAACAGTATTTGTCTACAACACCAGCAGGTGTATACTTTTGGCTAGCCTTTCGCAGTATCTAGGCCCTTAAGACTTTAACAGGAACAAAATAGTACACCACTGAGATGTACACATGTGGTATGTACTTATGAGGGGAGGACAATGTGCTCCACTACACTTAAAACAGTATTTGTGTACAACACCAGCCGGTGTGTACTTTTGCCTGGCCTTTCGCAGTATCTAGGCCCTTAAGACTTTAACAAGAATAAAATAGTAGACCACTGAGATGTACGTCTATGGTATGCACTTATGAGGTGGAGGACATTGCGCTCCCGTATGCTTAAAACAGTATTTGTGTACAACACCAGCAGGTGTATACTTTTGTCTGTCCTTTCACAATATCTAGGCTCTTAAGACTTTAATAGGAACAAAATAGTACACCACTTAGATGGACATATGTGGTATGCACTTATGAGGGTAGGACAATGCGCTCCAGTAAGCTTAAAGCAGTATTTGTGGACAACACCAGCAGTACACATCAGTGATGCAGCACACGGTCGCTGTGTACTACACCCACAATTGCACTTTCTTTCTCAATCTCACTCCCTTCCCTATCAGAGCTTCTAGGTTGGATTTGGGCTTGAGGTGATACACTGTTGTAAAAATGCTTTTCTGTGCAACACACACTGCTCTCTGTCCCTCTCTCTGTTCAACAGAACACTGATTTGACTGGGAGGTGAATCGATGCTGGAGAAATGCTTTTCTGTGCAACACTTAGCGCTCTCTCTCTCTCTCTCTCTCTCTCTCTCTCTGCAGGAAACAGGCTGAAGTGACTGGCAGCAAAATGGCTGCCAATTATATAGGGCTGTGACATCACAGGGGTGGCTGGCTGCTGATAGGCTGCATGCTGCATGTGATTCAGGGTCATCCCACCTACCCTTGTTCCCGCGTTCCCAGGTTTCCTTGCCCCATGTCCTCACATGTGGATCCGCCATTTTAGATGCCCTAGAGACTTGACCGCACTAAATGGAGTTTAATGAAGCGATTTGTGTGATCGAATTAGTGGAGATATACGTTGTGAATCGAATTTTTCCTGAAATTCGTAACGAATTCAGATTCATCAGATTCGATTTGCTCATCCCTAATTATGAGGAATGACCTCAATATCCAAATAGCTTACCACACTGTAGAAAGCATGTGTATAAACACTGATAAGAAAGACTTGTTCGCCTGCAGCCATCCTGCTTTCAAACTCAGGTAGCATGCAACTTCTCACTTCTCTGGTCTAACTAACCATATTATGCTGGAAGTCATACAACGCATAAATAGAGCACACGGCAGTTTCTACAGTAAAATTAAAAACCTAGAAGGAAAAATAAAAAATGGAAAACCCGGAAGGTATACAAAAAGGTTCCCCTTTAGGAACGTATAAAAACATATACAACATCCATGTATCATTTAAGTCCTTAGGAAAAATCCGGAATGATTCCCGATTAATAAGTTTATGAAACCTATTTATGGAATCTTCATGCATCATTTCTAAAATAACCAACCAATGACAATTATTTTTGAATGTTAACATAGTGTTTTTATATGTTTGTATGTTTTCTCAAGTCCCTTTTATGAATACAAACAAATGTTCTATATGTTTTTATATGTTCATATGTTCATATAAGTGTACCTATTTGTATCCCTTCCATGTTTCATTTTTTTTTTTTTCCTTTTCGGTTTTCCCTTTTACCAACCAATGCCCTGTGCTCCCAAGTTTTGAATTACCTCTAGCATGATATGTCTGAAAAATTGGTCAGTTAGACTGAGAAACGCATTGCATGCTGGTAATAAAGCTTTCTTATATGAGATCCTTTTGCTGTGAAGTCTGCACGAATGACCTTTGGAGCTCAGCCAGAGTTACCATGGTTTTTGCTTTGATATGTATTGTCAGCTGCAAGACCTTGTGTAAATAGGGCTGATAAAATGGGACATAAAGTGCAGAATAATGGGGGAAATCATTTTTTTATTTGTATTTTAGCACAAGGCTGCAAAATGTTAAGAAAGGGTGAATGCAATGTAATAGTCTTATTAGCCTTTTAAGACCATTGGGCATTCCCCTCTGGTGCTAGATTACAGGGGAGAGGCAGAGATTACAGGGGAGAGGGAAGGATTACAGGGGAGAGGCAGAGATCACAATGGAGAGGGTGGGATTACAGGAGAGAGGCAGATTACAGGGGAGAGGCTGAGATTACAAGGGAGAGAGGGATTACAGGGGAGAGACAGAGATTACAATGGAGAGGGTGGGATTACAGGAAAGAGGCAGAGATTACAGGAGAGAGGCAGAGATTACAGGGGAGAGGCAGAGATTACAGGGGAGAGGCAGGGATTACAGGGGAGAGGCAGGGATTACAGGAGAGAGGCAGAGATTACAGGAGAGAGGCAGAGATTACAGGAGAGAGGCAGAGATTACAGGGGAGAGGCAGAGATTACAGGAGAGGCAGAAATTACAGGGGAGAGGCAGGGATTACAGGGGAGAGGCAGGGATTACAGGAGAGAGGCAGAGATTACAGGAGAGAGGCAGAGATTACAGGAGAGAGGCAGAGATTACGGGGAGAGGCAGGTATTACAGGGGGGAGGGAGGGTTAACAGTACCGCCTAGTAATTGTCATTCAAGGGGTAGAGACCAGTGCACAGAAGAGAGTGACTTACTGGTGAAGGGGCTGAACTGTGCTAGGCTCTAGCAGCTAAGGGGTATGCCCAGTGGTCTCCAAAGCCATGTCCTTGCTTTATCATTTAAAAACCTACAGAAAACTCCTTCAGCGTGCATTGACACATGCATATTTTTGCTGCAGATTTCTGATGCAGATTTTGCTGCCCATTGACTTCAATGGGCAGCAAAATCTGCTGAAGCAAATCTGCAGCAGATCTGCAGCCAAAACTATGCATGTGTGAATGTACCTATAGGGTAGGGTCACACTTAACGTATCTGTATTTGGATCTGCCGGTGACCCAACCCCATAGTTACCAACACCACGTCACACCCCTGTGTCCTCCTCGCAGCAGCAATCTGCCGCTACGAGCAGCCACACAGGGACGTGCGAGACGTCGTGTGCATAGGCAGTGTAATCAGACATCACAGACGCTCCGCAATGACTTTGAGTACACTGCAAGTGAGCGGAGCGACTCGCAGGTCCCTACCCTTAGAGGAGTGTATTCGCATGTACAGTATCCTGTGTATATTTGATATGCAGGATTTTATGTTGCTGATTTCAATGTAAACTAAACAACTGAACAAAGCATGAAATCTGCAGCCTCAAATCCTTTGCATCAAATATGCATGGAATACTGTACATGTGAATAGACCTTAAAACAATGTTAGCCTGACGCCCTCAACTTGTCCTGCAATGCTCCACTGTCCGAAAAAAAGCCTCTTCCTTTGTATTTTAATCTGTTTTTATCTATAGGAGTCGACAGGAACCTTTTATTAATCTTAGTTTTTTCAAAGTTAATTTAGTTGCTTCAAATCGAATTTGTGGAGCCTGAAACATTTCCTGTTTCTCTGTGTTCATCTTTAATCATTCACTGTCTCTGTCTACTGGAGTTAACAAGATAGTTTCCCCCATGAACTCCATTTGTCATGTCTGCTTGGTTTACTTTCAGTTGTGAAGTAACTAAAATATTTTCTATGAGAACATGTAATACTGTGATTTAATAGGTTTTTCTTGTGATAGAAAGGAAATTATATTAACTGGTATATAGCATGGTGTATAGCACACACCAAATCCATAGAGGGGTTCTATAGTTTAAACAGTCTGATTTGTATACATTTATAATGGTAGCATTAAAGGGGTACTCCACTGAAAAACATTTTTTTTTTTTTAAATCAACTGGTGCTAGAAAGTTAAACAGATTTTTAAATTATGAAGAGAAAATATATAACCAATCCTTCTAGGATTTTACCCTGAAGGGTACACAATGAATGCAAATATAGTATAGAGAAATTTCAATTGATATAGATTTTATTAAACATGTATAAAACAATTGATAAAATTGTATAAAATTAATCTAATCCTGGCACAGATATATAAAGGTGAACAATCCACTGGGCCCTAGTGGTATTGATCACAAAAATGAAAAGACTTGATTCTAACAATCATATATGGTGGAAAAAATTTGTAAGAGAATATATGTAAAAAAAATATTAAAAATTATTAAAAAATATATACCGGTCTGAAAAAAAGGGATTGAGTCCTTTTCTGGTGCAGCTGATGAAATATCTTAGTGATGAATAGATGGACCAGTAGTGTATACACTTGTACAATTGATTTTATCAGTCTATTGACTAGTACAGGCTTACTGGTCTGTTGTCACAGTGTGTCTCACCCGCTCCTGGCGCTTGTTGTTGTCTCCGTCCACCATACGCCGGCTGCGCTGGCACAGGGCTGTCACTCGTGCAAAATTCGAATTATGCAGGGGTATGTTTGGCACAACGTCCCCGGTGGCCTCCGTGCTGCTCCTGTGGGGGTATTGCAGGGTGGGCGCAGCGCTGGCATCCCTCGTGGTGGATAATGATGGAGAATGGTTGTTTCTCAGGGCGGGTGGAGGATGGATATTTCCCAGCAGATTCAGGTTAGTAAGTTAGTTACTAACCTGAATCTGCTGTAAAATATCCATCCT
Source organism: Hyla sarda (assembly GCF_029499605.1). Lineage (NCBI taxonomy): Eukaryota > Metazoa > Chordata > Amphibia > Anura > Hylidae > Hyla > Hyla sarda. Next base: position 182,623,568 of record NC_079191.1, read on the forward strand.
CCACCCTCCCTGAGAAAACACCATTCTCCATCATCATCCACCACGAGGGATGCCAGCGCTGCGCCCACCCTGCAATACCCCCACAGGAGCAGCACGGAGGCCACCGGGGACGTTGTGCCAAACATACCCCTGCATAATTCGAACTTTGCACGAGTGACAGCCCTGTGCCAGCGCAGCCGGCGTATGGTGGACGGAGACAACAACAAGCGCCAGGAGCGGGTGAGACACACTGTGACAGCAGCATCTAACACAGACCAGTAAGCCTGTACTAGTCAATAGACTGATAAAATCAATTGTACAAGTGTATACACTACTGGTCCATCTATTCATCACTAAGATATTTCATCAGCTGCACCAGAAAAGGACTCAATCCCCTTTTTTCAGACCGGTATATATTTTTAAATAATTTTTAATATTTTTTTTACATATATTCTCTTACTAATTTTTTACACCATATATGATTGTTAGAATCAAGTCTTTTCATTTTTGTGATCAATACCACTAGGGCCCAGTGGATTGTTCACCTTTATATATCTGTGCCAGGATTAGATTAATTTTATACAATTTTATCAATTGTTTTATACATGTTTAATAAAATCTATATCAATTGAAATTTCTCTATACTATATTTGCATTCATTGTGTACCCTTCGGGGTAAAATCCTAGAAGGATTGGTTATATATTTTCTCTTCATATTATTTATTTCCGGCCGTTTGGGGTTTCGGCATATAACCAACTATATCCTCGGATTGTAGATTTGTGAGCTGCACACATTCTTTTCCTTTTTACAGATTTTTAAATTACTTCTATTAAAAAATCTTAACCCTTCCAGCTGCTGTATGTTTAGGAGGAAGTTATTTTCTTTTTCAATTTCCTTTCTGTCTGACCATACTGCTCTCTGCTGACACCTTTGTCCATTTTAGGAACTGTCCAGAGTAGAAGAAAATCCCCATAGCAAACCCAGCTTGATCTGGACAGTTCCTGACATTGACAGAGGTGTCAGCAGAGAGCACTGTGGTCAGACAGAAAGGAAATTCAAAAAGAACTTCCCGTGGAGCATATAGCAGCTGATAAGTACTGGAAAGATTAAGATTTTTAAATAGAAGTAATTTACAAATCTGTTTACCTTTCTGGCACCAGTTGATTTAAAAAAAAAAATTCCAGGGAAGTAACCCTTTAATAATGATTTAATAAACTATTGTTACAGAATATTGGTCATTTATATTGGGTTGTCTTCAGCAGCGTCAGCAGGTCCAGCTTGCATTTAATATTATGTCTATAAAATGCTGCCTCTTCATTGTACACCTTTGTTTCAATAATTTTTATTAGAAAACCATGGCGTCATCAGGTCATGTTTCAGCTGTAGAGTTGTCCGAAATCTTGTGTCTTTGGGCTGGCTCTCCAAAATGATTTTAATGAAGCAGACAGGTTATAATACTCTCATAACTTCTAAGAGGTGTACTGCAGCAATATAGTGAAGGGAACATGCAGTTATGAGCACAGTACATGTGATTGCCCAGCAAGCATACCAAAAGTTTAGTCGTCCTTTGTGCCTCTACATCGGCATGACTTTCACCACACCCTTCTTTGCCAAATGGGACAGTAAGGGGACTTATTATTCTGTCTTTAAAATATTATTTAGGCATTCTGACGATATTATGGTATTTTACATATTTACCAATATAAGGTACTTAGGAGTTTAATTAGATTTTCCAGAAACACACCAAGAGTGGGACTGTTTAAAGGGGTACTCTCCGCTGCTAGACATCTTATAGGGGATAAGATGTCTGATTGTGGGGGTACTGCTGCCGGGGCCCCCTGCGATCTCCCGCAGCACACAGTATTCTAAACAAACGCTGTGGTCGTCCCCTCATGATGTCACGTCACGCCCCCTTCATTACTGTAAATGGGAGGGGCCGTGTTGACTGACACGCCTCCTCCCATATGCATGAATGGAGGGGCGGGGCATGACATCACGAGAGGGCGTGGCTGTGATGTTCCGATCACACCCTCTGGCTCCTAGCGTTCTGAACAAAATGTTCAGAACGCTGGAGCACCGGAGTACCCCTTTAAGGGGAAAAATACTTTTTTTTGTAATTTTTTTTTTTTTGTTTAAATAAAATATAGGTCAACAAAAAGCAAACATATATGTAAGGGGTCTTTTTAGGTGCCGCATGCTAAACAAGGTAGACTGTAGAGCTATTTACTGTTGATTTCTCCTCTGGGCCATGCTGGCTGTGTGTAGTAGTTCATCAGCTAGCTAGGTAGGCATTAGCACCCCATACCCCTAGCTGAGATCTGTGAGTACCTATGATTGGCTTTGACTAAAAGAGCAGCAGGAAGAATGATTCAGCAGAAGAGGGAACTGAATGGAGGATTAGTAGCACAGGCTTGAAGTGACAATGCCTGAGGCTTAGAACGGCAGAAAACTCTTGGGGGCCATTACACATAGGTGCAGCTGCAGTGTGCAGCGGATGTAAGACACAACTTAAGATTCCCTGTTTCTTGAAAGAAGTCTCAGGGGCAACCTATTAGTGAGTAATAGGCTGCAAGTGTCATTCAAATAGTCTTCAAGTAGTAGATGGAAATGTTCCCAGAGGGTACAATTCAACAGATGTCTTTACGGCTCATTTTTAATCAGTAGTACGAAAAGCGTAATGTTACAGTTCATTTTAGAATGCACTTTATGCATGGTTACAATTCATTTCAGGTGGGGCCATTACTTGAAGGCTACTGGTCAGTCCCATTACTTGAAGGCTACTGGTCAGTCTAGAAGTGCCTTTTGAAGCTGGACATAGTGTTTTTGAACCTGACGTACACAACTTTTCATTTCTGACAAGCAACTTTAACACAGACTATTAAGATTATATATAACCAATTTACAAATTAGTTTAGAACACACAAGCATTTCAACGTCAGTGACAGTGTTTACAATAAACAATATTACTAAGGGTGGGTTCCACTACGGTCAAAAGATCTCATTCATTTGAAAGAGTCGACCGGCTTCGTCACTCCCGGACGAAGGTCAGCGTGCCGAAACGCGCGTTGGAGTGGCGGCACCCCGGTTCCTGCAGCTTTTCAGTGACTACTATATCTGTTGTGGGTATCTTGCTAGCATTATTTGCACTATTATATATTGTACTTCTGATGTATAGATTGTCTATACACCGTAATATATAGCACCTTATTGACTTGCAGTGTTGTACTTCTCATACTGTTTACATATATGTCACTTTTATTCATAATGGTGCTTATATATATATTTATATATACTGTTTGATTACGGATTTATGTGCAATACCCCCCCCCCCCCCACACACACACACACACACCATCTCCCCTGCAGGATATCCGGTGGTGCCGTTTTTTGTAATGCATTGTCTTCCTCTTTGTGTGTATCTAATTTTAGTGCATACCAATAAAATTTGTTTTTACCTTTTCATCAAAGTGACTCTTTTTGGGGCTTCTTTGCTTTCTTTTTGCTATGTTCAGTTCTGAGTCACATTTACAGGTCTAACATGTTTAGGGAGGGTGTTACAGTGGTACATTATTGATTTTTGTTATCACACACTTATTATTCTCCCCAACCTTTTTTTGGTCTGTCTTCTTCTTGCATTACTACTTAAAGGGGTACTCCGGTGAAAACCTTTTTTCTTTTAAATCAACTGGTGGCAGAAAGTTAAACATATTTGTAAATTACTTCTATTAAAAAATCTTAATCCTTCCAGTACTTATTAGCTGCTGAATGCTACAGAGGAAATTCCTTTCTTTTTGGAACACTGATGACATCATGAACACAGTGCTCTCTGCTGACATCTCTGTCCATTTTAGCAACCATACAGAGCAGATGTATGCTAAGGGCAGCATGGTGGCTCATTGGTTAGCACTGCTGCCTTGCAGTCCTGGGGCCTTGGGTTCAAATCCCATTAAGGACACCAATAAATAAAGTGTTATTATTATTATAATAACGTCAGCAGAGAGAACTGTGGTCGTGATGTCATCAGAGAGCATTCCAAAAAGAAAATAATTTCCTCTGTAGTATTCAGCAGCTAATAAGTACAGGAATGATTAAGATTTTTTAATAGAAGTAATTTACAAATATGTTTAACTTTCTGCCACCAGTTGATTTAAAAGAAAAAAGTTTTCACCGGAGTTCCCCTTTAAAGGGGCCTGCTGCTACTACAACTTAAAAGGGGCTGCCACTACTACTATAACCTAAAGGGGGCCTACAAGTACTATATGCAGGGGACTGCAGCTATATACATGGAGGCTACTGTTACGCCGAGCGCTCCGGGTCCCTGCTCCTCCCCAGAGCGCTCGCGGCGTTCTTCTGTGTGCAGCGCCCCGGTCAGACCCGCTGACCGGGAGCGCTGCACTGTTATCACCGGCGGGGATGCCATCCGTGTAGCGGGACGCGCCCGCCCGCGGGTCGCATCCCAATCTCCTTACCTGCCCTGTCCTCCTGCTGTTCTGTCCCGGCGCGCGCGGCCCCGCTCTCTAGGGAGCGCGTGCCGGCTCTCTGAAATTTAAAGGGCCAGTGCACCATTAATTGGTGCCTGGCCCAATCAGTACCTACACCTGCTAACACATAAAAACCCACTTCCCCTTCCTGTCCTTGCCGGATCTTGTTGCCTTAGTGCCCTGTGAAAGCGTTTAGTGTGTTCCCAAGCCTGTGTACCCAGACCTTCTGCTGTTGCCCCTGACTACGACTCTTGCTGCCTGCCCTGACCTTCTGCTACGTCCGACCTTGCTCTTGTCTTGTCCCTGTGTACTGTCCCTGTCTCAGCTGTCAGTTGGGGTTGAGTCGCTATCGGGTGGAACGACCTGGGGGTTACCTGCCGCTGCAAGTCCATCCCGCTTTGCAGCGGGCTCTGGTGAAAACCAGTAACCCCTTAGACTCCGTTCCCCCTGTACGGCCCACGCCATCACCCCACTGACACAGAGGATCCACCTCCAGTGTCCTCGCTGCATACCAGTCCGGATCCTGACAGCTACTATGTACATGGGGACCTACCTACAGGGAGTAACACCTACTTATAGGGGGCTGCTACTACCTTCAGGGAGTAACCATCTACAGGGGGCAGCTATCTACAGGAGGACCTACCTACAGGTAGCACCTACCTACTCATGGCACCTGTGTAATAGGAAAACAGTGTGGAGGGACCTGTAAACCTACTAGGGGGGCCTAACTAACTAAATGCGTTAATTACCAACTCTTCCCCCAACCCACTTATCCACCCACCTTACTGTGGAGATGAGTTGTGGCTGGAAGAGATGAACATGAAGGTCTGGGCCAGATGGAGAAGAAAAAGGAAAGTGAACAACTCCAATTAGAAAAGACGTCACCTGATGTTACTGTATATGATCATTTATATGGTCTGAAGAGCCAGAGTCATCAGTGTCTGTGAACAGTGGTTTTTGTTCCATATCAGTATGGTGGTATTATCCAGTCCCTTTGTGGTGGTAATGGTGGTGGTCATGGTGTGGTGCATTTATTTGTCCATTGTATAGTGGTGATATTAGTCTCTGTATAGTGTTTTTGTTTATAACAGTATAATGGTATTAGTCAATGCAGTAGTGATATATCATCTGGTGTGGAGGAATTACTCTGCTCAAAAAAATAAAATAAAGTGCAAACTTAAACAACACAATGTAACTCCAAGTCAATCACACTTCTGTGAAATCACACTGTCCAACACTGAAGCAACACTGATTGACAATCAATTTCACATTCTGTTGTGCAAATGGAACAGACAACAGGTGAAAATTATAGGCAATTAGCAAGACACCCCCAATAAAGGAGTGGTTCTTCAGGTCGTGACCACAGACCACTTCTCAGTTCCTATGCTTCCTGGCTGTTGTTTTGGTCACTTTTGAATGCTGGCGGTGCTGGCGGGCCGTAGGAGGGCAACAACCCAGCAAGAGGACCGCTACCTCCGCCTTTTTGCAAAGAGGAGCACTGCCAGAGCCCTGCAAAATGAACTCCAGCAGGCCACAAATGTCCATGTGTCCACTAAAACGGTCAGAAACAGACTCCATGAGGGTGGTATGAGGGCCTGACATCCACAGGTGGGGGTTGGCCTTACAGCCCAACACCTGGCAGGACGTTTGGCATTTGCCAGAGAACACCAAGATTGGCAAATTCGCCACTGGTGCCTTGTGCTCTTCACAGATGAAAGCAGGTTCACACTGAGCACATGTGACAGACATGACAGAGTCTGGAGACGCCATGGAGAACATTCTGCTGCTTCTGGCATGACTGGTTTGGCGGTAGGTCAGTAATAGTGTGGGGTGGCATTTCTTTGGGGGTCACACAGCCCTCCATGTGCTTGCCAGAAATATACTGACTGCCATTAGGTACCAAGATGAGATCCTCAGACCCCTTGTGAGACCATATGCCGGTACGGTTAGCTCAGGGTTCCTCCTTATGCAAGACAATGCTAGACCTCATGTGGCTGGAGTGTGTCAGCAGTTCCTGCAAGAGGAAGGCATTGATGCTATGTACTGGCCCACCCCTTCCCCAGACCTGAATACGATTGAGCACATCTAGGACATCATGTCCCGCTCCATCCACCAACGACACGTTGCAACACAGACTGTCCAGGAGCATGCCCAGGCATTGTAGGGAGGTCATACAGACACGTGGAGGCCACACACTACTGAGCCTTATTTTTACTTGTTTTAAGGACATTACATCAAAGTTGGATCTACCTATAGTGTGGTTTTCCACTTTGACTTTTCACCAGACCTCCATTGGTTGATAAATTTTATTTCCATTGATCATTTTTGTGTGATTTTGTTGTCAGCACTTTCAACCATGTAAAGACGAAAGTATTTCATATGATTAGTTCATTCATTCAGATCTAGGATGTGTTATCTTAGTGTTCCCTTTATTTTTTTGAGCGGGGGGGGGGGGGGGGGGGGGGACTGGAGTTGACGGTTGGGCTTTCCAAAGGATAGGGGATAAGATGTCTGATCGCGGGGGTCCCGCCGCTAGGGACCCCCGCATTCTACCATGTGGCACCCACCTGTAACGGCTTCCGGAACCGCTGGAGGCCCTCAGGCTAATACCATCCTGACCATGGGGACGTAAGATCGTGACATCACGACTCCGCCGCCTCAATGCAAGACTATGGGAGGGGGCGTGACAGCTTTCATATGTATGATGTATGACTCCCTATGTTTGGTATATATATATATATATATATATATATATGTATATATATATATATATATATATATATATGTATATATAGGGTTCCTCAGGAGGTATATAGCTAAAAAAACAACTATGCATGGCACAGGACCTAGTAGCTATAATACAGAGTAGGCCTGCAATGGGGTGCATACATAATAGCGCATGCCAGAGACTACAACACTAGGTACAATTTTTATTAGGGCTGGTTCACATCACGTTTTCTCCCATACGGGAGCGCATATGGTAGGGGGGAGCTAAAACCTTGCGCTCCTGTATGCTTTCGTATGTGCTCCCGTATGTAATTCATTTCAATGAACCGGCAGGAGTGAAACATTCGGTCCGGTCGGCTCAATTTTGCGCTGTATGCGCTTTTAAAACCGGACCTAAAACCGTAGTTTACCACAGTTTTAGATCCGGGGAAAAAGCGCATACAGAGCAAAAATGAGCCGACCGGACCAAACATTTCACTCCGGCCGGCTTATTGAAATGAATTACATTCGGGAGCGCATACGGGAGCGCGAGGTTTTAGCTCCCCCTGCCGTATGCGCTCCCGTATGAGAAAAAACGTGATGTGAACCCAGCCTTAACTGGATTACTGCCTGATAAACTGCATAAGAATGCACAGCTGTACAAGCCCCGGAGATCCCCACCAATGTGCCTTCTCCTCTATCGCGTTACTCCAAACAGTGCTCCACGTCTAGGTACAAAAGTGGAGGTGACATATGTGCTCCTCATGCCGTTAATGTGGAACTAATCTCATCACTTCACATAATGTAGTTGTGGAGCGCAGAGGAGCCACAGGGTAACCAGCATTCAGGATGACGTGTATAAACACCGCCCACAAACAAAGGGGCATAGGTGGATGGCATTATCCCATTCATAAAACTACAGATGCTGCTTAACTCCAGAGCTGGGTGTGTACAATCAATGCTTGGACCCTTGAGTAAGTAAAGCAGTACACGAAAAGCAGCAGATGTAGAACAGTAATGTAGAAGTCAGTATTAGATAGCATAATGCATTTAATGACCCCCTTCCATAAGGAGACCCATCCAAATTAAAACTGACAGTATCAAGCATATTAACAGTATAAATTGAAGATATAAAAAGAGAGCATATAACCATATATTAACCCCAGATGATCCATAATTAAAGGGGTATTCCAGGAAATTTTTTTTATATATCAACTGGCTCCAGAAAGTTAAACAGATTTGTAAATTTTTAATTACTTCTATTAAAAAAATCTTAATCCTTTCAGTACTTATGAGCTTCTGAAGTTAAGGTTGTTCTTTTCTGTCTAAGTGCTCTCTGATGACACGTGTCTCGGGAAACACCCAGTTTAGAAGATGTTTGCTATGGGGGTTTGCTTCTAAACTGGGCGTTTCCTGAGGCACGTGTCATCAGAGAGCACTTAGACAGAAAAGAATAACCTTAACTTCAGAAGCTCATAAGTACTGGAAGGATTAAGATTTTTTAATAGAAGTAATTTACAAATCTGTCTGTCTGTTTAACTTTCTGGAGCCAGTTGATATATATAAAAAAGTTTTTTCCTGGATAACCCCTTTAAACCAACACTAACAATCAGATTTTCAAATTTTTCCAGTTTTTCACAAAATTGACGCCAAATTTATTGCATCCTAAAAAATTCAATTAATTACCCCAGGAATAGAAAAATTAATTATACGGAATACATAAAGCAAAGAAACATAGGCCCAATGTATTTGTTATGAAAAACATCGTCGGGCCCAACAAAGCACCGATATAGCACAAACGGAACCGTTGCCCAAGAAAACACCCTCTCCCTATTCATCCGTCCGACTTTGACCTGTTGCACATACAGTCACATGAAGTTTTGAATAAAGGAATACAGAAAGCCACATAACAGTTGGTGAGTGCTTTGTTTCATTTCTCATTGCAAAATTCACCTTTCGGACAGTGAGCACCATTAGGTTGTTGTTGCCGAGGGAGCTGGTTGCTCTGGTCACAGAGAGCATCCATTAGGATTGCTTGGGATATTTTAGAACACTGCAGTGCCCAGATTCTTCTCTTGCTATATATATATTAGTCGGCAAGCTCGATATCTGTGGATGATTGGGCTATAACCCTATAAGTATATTATGCTGCTTTAGACATTGATCATTGATTGTATATATATATATATATATATATATATATATATATATATATATATATATATATATATATTGTGCTTTTTCCACACTGTGACCAATATATGTCCCTGCAAATTATGCTTGCTATACCAGATAGTTATGGGTTTTTGTATTTTATAATATATATTTTATAAAAGTTACATTTTAACAGGGGTTTAATTTTATTAAATGGCTATTGTCTATCGATCCAAAAACTAACAGGCACTAATATTTTTTCTATTGGCTCCTTGGCCCTACTACTGTTCTATAATGCCTTCTATGCTACTGCTGCTTTTGAGGTTGTGCTATAGAGATATAAGAGAGCAGGGTCTCCTCTTCTGTGTGTGTGTGTCTACAAAGAAGAAAAGATAGTAATCTTCAGCTCACCTCCCACTGGTCTTGCATGGATCCTCAGCCTGGCCTGGCTTGATACACGTAGCACAAAAAGAAGAAAGTCGATCCAGCAATTCCACTAAAACATCGATTTATTGGTTATTCAGCAGCATAAAATATCCCGCATGGGATAGAATTCACCACACACCACCTGGCCAGTGATTCACAACAAAATGGACGCGTTTCGAGCGCATTCGCGCTCTTGATCACCAAGATCAAGAGCGCGCATGCGCTCGAAACGCGTCCATTTTGCTGTGAATCACTGACCAGGTGGTGTGTGGTGAATTCTATCCATGCGGGATATTTTATGCTGCTGAATAACCAATAAATCGATGTTTTAGTGGAATTGCTGGATCGACTTTCTTCTGTGTGTGTGTCTACACCCACTAACTCAGGGACAAATGACAATTAGAAATAAAATTATTTGGATGGGAAAAATTTCATATACGAGTTATATAATGACCAGAAGCATAGAATGTGTAGGCAGATAAGAACTATTTCACCAATCTAGTCTGCCTGATATTCAGAATACTATGAATAGTCCCTGGCCCTATCTTATATAAAGATCAGCTTTATACCTATCCCATGCTGTATTTGCGGCTAGGAAGACTATTCCATGCATCCACTATTCTCTCAGAAAAGTAATATTTCCTGATATTACTGCATAAACCTTTGCCCCTCTAAATTCAAACTATGTCCTCTTAGTAGTTTTTCTTCTTTTAAATATGCTCTCCTCCTTTACCAAATTGATTCCCTTTATGTATTTAAAAGTTTTTATCATATCCCCTCTGTCTCGTCTATCTTTCAAGCTATATGTGTTAAGGTCCTTTAACCTGTCCTGTTAAGTTTTATCATGTAGTCCATGTACTAGTTTATTAGCTCTTCTCTGAACTCACGCTCCAATGTATCTATATCTTTTTGGAGATATAGTCTCCAGTTATGTTCACAATACTCCAAGTGAGGTGTTCTGTACAGCGGCATGAGCACTTCTCTCTTTCTACTGCTAATACCTCTCCTTATACATCCAAGCATTCTGCAAAAATTTCTTTCTGCTCTATTACATTGTCAGCCTAGCTTTAAGTCCTCTGAAATAATGACCCTTAGATCCCTTTCCTCAGATGCTGAGGTTAAGAAAGAGTTCTACTGATGTACACTGCTCAAAAAATTAAGGGAACACTAAGATAACACATCCTAGATCTGAATGATGAAATACTTTCGTCTTTACATAGTTGAATGTGCTGATAACAAAATCACACAAAAATGATCAATGGAAATCAAAATGATCAACCCATGGAGGTCTGGATATGGAGTCACACTCAAAATCAAAGTGAAAAACCACACTACAGGCTGGTCCAACTTTGATGTAATGTCCTTAACCCCTTAAGGACCAGGCCATTTTACACCTTAGGACCAGAGCGTTTTTTGCACATCTGACCACTGTCACTTTAAACATTAATAACTCTGGAATGCTTTTAGTTATCAATCTGATTCCGAGATTGTTTTTTCGTGACATATTCTACTTTAACATAGTGGTAAAATTTTGTGGTAACTTGCATTCTTTCTTGGTGAAAAATCCCAAAATTTGATGAAAAATTTGAAAATTTTGCATTTTTCTAACTTTGAAGCTCTCTGCTTGTAAGGAAAATGGATATTCAAAATATTTTTTTATTTTATTCACATTTCCAATATGTCTACTTTATGTTTGCATCATAAAATTTACGTGTTTTTACTTTTGGAAGACACCAGAGGGCTTCAAAGTTCAGCAGCAATTTTCCAATTTTTCACAAAATTTTGAACCTTGCTTTTTTTCAGAGACCAGTTCAGGTTTGAAGTGGATTTGAAGGGTCTTCCCATTAGAAATACCCCACAAATGACCCCATTATAAAAACTACACCCCCCAAAGTATTCAAAATGACAATCAGTAAGTGTTTTAACCCTTTAGGTGTTTCACAGGAATAGCAGCAAAGTGAAGGAGAAAATTCACAATCTTTATTTTTTACACTCGCATGTTCTTGTAAACCCAATTTTTGAATTTTTACAAGGAGTAAAAGGAGAAAATGTATACTTATATTTGTAGCCCAATTTCTCTCAAGTAAGCACATACCTCATATGTCTATGTAAAGTGTTCGGCGGGCGCAGTAGAGGGCTCAGAAGCGAAGGAGCGACAAGGGGATTTTGGAGAGTACGTTTTTCAGAAATGGTTTTTGGGGGGCATGTTGCATTTAGGAAGCCCCTATGGTGCCAGAACAGCAAAAATAACCCACATGGCATACCATTTTGGAAACTAGACCCCTTGGGGAACGTAACAAGGAATAAAGTGAGCCTTAATACCCCACAGGTGTTTCACAACTTTTGCATATGTAAAAAAAATATTTTTTTTTTCACTAAAATGTGTGTTTCCCCCCAAATTTCACATTTTTTCAAGGGTTAATAGCAGAAAATACCCCCCAAAATTTGTAACCGCATCTCTTCTGAGTATGGAGGTACCCCATAAGTTGGCATGAAGTGCATTACGGGCGAACTACAATGCTCCGAAGAGAAGGAGTGATATTTGACTTTTTGAGAGCAAATTTTGCTCGGGGGGCATGTCGCATTTAGGAAGCCCCTATGGTGCCAGAACAGCAAAAAAAAACCACATGGCATACCATTTTGGAAACTAGACCCCTTGAGGAACTTAACAAGGAATAAAGTGAGCCTTAATACCCCACACGGGTTTCACGACTTTTGCATATGTAAAAAAATATATATATTTTTTTCACTAAAATGTGTGTTTCCCCCCAAATTTCACATTTTTGCAAGGGTTAATAGCAGAAAATACCCCCCAAAATTTGTAACCCCATCTCTTCTGAGTATGGAGGTACTCCATAAGTGGACCTGAAGTGCACTACGTGCGAACTACAATGCTCAGAAGAGGAGGCGCACCATTGAGCTTTTGGAAAGAGAATTCGTTTGGAATGGTAGTCAGGGGCCATGTGCATTTACAAAGCCCCCCCGTGGTGCCAGAACAGTGGACCCCCCCACATGTGACCCCATTTTGGAAACTACACCCCTCACAGAATTTAATAAGTGGTGCAGTGAGCATTTACACCCCACTGGCGTTTGACAGATCTTTGGGACAGTGGGCTGTGCAAATGGAAAATTACATTTTTCATTTTCACGGATCACTGTTCCAAAAATCTGTCAGACACCTGTGGGGCGTAAATGCTCACTGCGCCCCTTATTACATTACATGAGGGGTGTAGTTTCCAAAATGGGGTCACATATGGGGGGGGGGCCATTGTTCTGGTACCATGGGGGCTTTGTAAACACAAGTGGCCTTCAATTCCGGACAAATTTTCTCTTCAAAATCCCAATGGCGCTCCTTCTCTTCTGAGCATTGTAGTGCACCCATAGAGCACTTTACATTCACATATGGGGTATGCTCTTACTCAGAAGAAATTGGGTTACAAATTTTGGGGGGCTTTTTTTTATTTTCCCTTGTGAAAATGAAAAATTTAGGGTGACACCAGCATTTTAGTGAAAATGTTTTTTTTTTTTCACTTTCCCATCCAACTTTAATGAAAATTTGTCAAACACCTGTGGGGTGTTCAGGCTCACTATACCCCTTGTTACGTTCCGTGAGGGGTGTCGTTTCCAAAATGGGGTCACATGTCTGTATATATTGTTTTGTGTTTATGTCAGAACCACTGTAAAATCAGCCACCCCTGTGCAAATCACCAATTTAGGCCTCAAATGTACTTGGTGCGCTCTCACTCCTGAGCCTTGTTGTGCGTCCGCAGAGCATTTTACGCCCACATATGGGGTATTTCCGTACTCAGGAGAAATTGCGTTACAAATTTTGGGTGTCTTTTTTTCCTTTTACCTCCCGTGAAAATAAAAAGTAAAGGACAACACCAGCATGTTAGTGTAAAAAAAAATTTTTTTTTACACTAACAGGCTGGTGTAGACCCCAACTTTTCCTTTTCATAAGGGGTAAAAGGAAAAAAAGCCCCCAAAATTAGTAACGCAATTTCTCCCGAGTTCGGAGATACCCCATATGTGGCACTAAACTGTTTCCTTGAAATACGACAGGGCTCCGAAGTGAGAGAGCACCATGCGCATTTGAGGACTAAATTAGGGATTGCACAGGGGTGGACATAGGGGTATTCTACGCCAGTGATTCCCAAACAGGGTGCCTCCAGCTGTTGCTAAACTCCCAGCATGCCTGGACAGTCAGTGGCTGTCCGTAAATGCTGGGAGTTGTTGTTTTGCAACAGCTGGAGGCTCTGTTTTGGAAACACTGCCGTACAATACGTTTTTAATTTTTTATTAGGGGGACAGTGTAAGGGGGTGTATATGTACTGTTTTACTCTTTATTATGTGTAAGTGTAGTGTTTTTAGGGTACATTCACACTGGCGGGTTTACAGTGAATTTACCGCTAGGAGTTTGCGCTGCGGTGAAAAATTTGCCACAGCCCAAACTTGAAGCAGAAAACTTACTGTAAACTCGCCAGTGTGAATGTACCCTGTACGTTCACATGGGGGGCAAACCTCCAGCTGTTTCAAAACTACAACTCCTAGCATGTACTGACAGACCGTGCATGCTGGGAGTTGTACTTTTGCAACAGCTGGAGGCACACTGGTTGGAAAACCTTCAGTTAGGTTCTGTTACCTAACTCAGTATTTTCCAACCAGTGTGCCTCCAGCTGTTGCAAAACTTCAACTCCCAGCATGTACTGATCGCCGAAAGGCATGCTGGGAGATGTAGTTATGCAACAGCTGGAGGGATCGCAACTACAACTCCCAGCATGCAGAGACAGCTGTTTGCTGTTTAGGCTTGCTGGGAGTTGCAGTTTTGCAACATCTGTAGAGCTATAGTTTAGAGACCACTGCATAGTGGTCTCCAAACTGTGGACCTCCAGATGTTGCAAAACTACAACTCCCAGCATGCCCAGACAGCAAACTGCTGTCTGGGCATGCTGGGAGTTGTAGTTTTGCAAGATCTGGAGGTGCACAGTATAGAGATCACTTTGCAGTGGTCTCAAACTGTAGACCTCCAGCTGTTGCAAAACTGCAACTCCCAGCAAGCCTAAACAGCTCTCTGGGCATGCTGGGAGTTGTAGTTTTGCAACATCTGGAGGGTTACAGTTTAGAGACCACTATAGTGGTCTCAGACTGTAGCCCTCCAGATGTTGCTAAGTAACTCACCGGCTTCCGTTGGATCCAGGAAGCTGCGTCGCGGTCCTCTTCTTCCGCCGATCGTCGCCCGCTGCCGCCGCTGATCGTCGCCGCTGCCGCCGCCGATGGGTAAGTGGATCTTCGGCGCCGGTCCCTGTCGGTTTCCCCGTCCTGCCCCGCCTATTGTGGGTGGGCAGGACGGGGAAACCGAAAGTAAACCCCTCCGCCCCCGATCTGCTATTGGTGGTCGCGTCTAGACCACCAATAGCAGAGATAGGAGGGGTGGCAACCCTGCCACCTCACTCCTATCGCTACAGGGGGATCGTGGGTGTCTAGGACACCCGCGATCCCCCTTCTATTCCGGGTCACCGGGTCACCATAGACCCGCATGACTCGGAATCGGCGCAAATCGCAAGTGTGAATTCACTTGCGATTTGCGCCGATCGCCGACATGGGGGGGTCTAATGACCCCCCTGGGCATTTGCGCGGGGTGCCTGCTGATAGATATCAGCAGTCACCCCGGCGCGATCCCCGCCCGGCGCGCGGCGGGGACCGAAATTCCCACGGGCGTACAGGTACGCCCTTGGTCCTTAAGTACCAGGGAGCAAAGGCGTACCTGTACGCCCTTGGTCCTTAAGGGGTTAAAGCAAGTCAAAATGAGGCTCAGTGGTGTGTGGCCTCCACGTGCCTGTAGGACCTCCCTACAATGCCTGGACATGCTCCTGAGGAGGTGGCCGCCAACTCCTGGACAGTCTGTGGTGCAACGTTTTGTTGGTGGATGGAGCGAGACATGATGTCCCAGATGTGCTCAATCGGATTAGTACAAAAAAAATCCCTGAAGGTCACTGACCCAATGCTAATGCAGCAATAAACAAGAAAAAAATGCGTTTTTGAGGATCAAAATTTACACTTTATTAGAAAATGAATACACATAATTCAAAAAAACATGAAACATGATAAGAGCAATTAAAATCATACATATGGTCTTGTACAAATTTCCAAAGGTGCTAGTCCAGTGGACAAGAAACAGAAAGATGGGTGGCCAGGCTACATAGAAAAAATGATATGTATATATTATATGTATATAAATAAAAGACACATACACTCCAAGGTATTGAAAAGCAGCATGTAGTATGCAAAAGCCAAAGGCTGTTGTGATTTAAATCACAATGGGTAAAGTGCACAGGTCAACAAGTGAACTAGTAAGATTTATAAATGCTAAAGTGCTGGAGTGACTAATTCTGTGCAACACTGAGCTCAATCTGAGTTAACAAGGGTTGGCACCAAGAAAAACGTAAAGACATAAGAAAGTGCAATGAATAAACATATATAAGCATAGTAACTAACATACAACCTGGTGTGTAAAGCCTGGCCAGCCACCGGACCCAACGTTTCGCAATAAGCTTCATCTGTCACATGTGCTCAGTGTGAACCTGTTTTCATCTGTGAAGAGCACAGGGCGACAGTGGTGAATTTGCCATTCTTGGTGTTCTCTTGCAAATGCCAAACGTCCTCCTGTTTCTCCTTGTACAAAGATGGAGGTAGCAGTCCTGCTGCTGGGTTGTTGCCCTCCTCCACATCTCCTGATGTACTGGCCTGTCTCCTGGTAGCGCCTCAATGCTCTGGACACTACGCTGAATGACACCGCAAACCTTCTTTCCACAGCTCTCATTGATGTGCCATCCTGGAGGAGCTGCACTACCTGAGCCACTTGGGTTGTGTTGTAGACTCTGTCTCATGCTACCACTAGAGTGAAAGCACTGCCAGCATTCAAAAGTGACCAAAAGATCAGCCAGGAAGCATAGGAACTGAGAAAGTGTCTGTGGTCACCACCTGCAGAAGCACTACTTTATTGGGGGTGTCTTGCTAATTGCCTATAATTTCCACATGTTGTCTGTTCCATTTGCACAACAGCATGTGAAATTGATTGTCAATCAGTGTTGCTTCCTGAGTGGTCAGTGTGATTTCACAGAAGTGTGATTGACTTGGAGTTACCTTGTGTTGTTTAACCCCTTAACGACCAAGGACGTATATTTACATCCTTGGCCGGCTCCCGCAATGTAACACGGGGTCACGCGGTGACCCCGCGTCATATCGGGTCGGTCCTGGCATGTATCTGATGCCAGGACCCGGGGCTAATAGCGCGCATCAGCGATCGCGGTGCTGCACGCTATTAACCCTTTAGACGCGGCGTTCAACTTTAAACCGAAAGTGAAACCAACTTTCAACTTTAAAACGAAAGTGAAAGCTGCCCAGCTGCTCAGCGGGGCTGATCGGGACCACCGCAGTGAAAATGCGGTGTCCCGATCAGCTGGGACACAAACGGAGGTCCTCTTACCTGCCTCCGGCGTGTCCCCTCGGCGATTGATTGCTCCAAGCCTGAGATTGAGGCTTGAGAAATCGACCGCCAATAATGCTAATCATTGCAAAGCTATGGCTTTGCAGTGAACAGTGCTGGCAATCAGTGCGTGCAGTGCTATAGGTCCCTATGGGAGCTATAACATTGCAAAAAAAAGTGTAAAAAAAAAGTTAATAAATGTGATTTAACCCTTTCCTTAATAAAAGTTCAAATCACCCCCCTTTTCCCATAAAAAAAAACACACCATATAAATAAAAATAAATATAAGCATATGTGGTATCGCCGCGTGCGTAAATGTCCGAACTAAAAAAATATATCATTAATTAAACCACACGGTCAATGGCGTACGTGCAAAAAAATTCCAAAGTCCAAAATAACGTATTTTTGGTCGCTTTTTATATCATGAAAAAATGAATAAAAAGCGATCAAAAAGTCCGATCAATGCAAAACTGGTACCTCTAAGAACTTCACGGATCACGGCGCAAAAAATGAGCCCTCATACATCCCCATATGCGGAAAAATAAAAAAGTTATAGGGGTCCTATGACAATTTTAAATGTATACATTTTTCTGCATGTAGTTATGATTTTTTACAGAAGTACAACAAAATCAAATCTATATAA
This sequence comes from Hyla sarda, assembly GCF_029499605.1. Lineage (NCBI taxonomy): Eukaryota > Metazoa > Chordata > Amphibia > Anura > Hylidae > Hyla > Hyla sarda. Next base: position 182,641,444 of record NC_079191.1, read on the forward strand.
GTAGGGTATCATTTTAATTGTATGGACTTACAAAATAAAGATAAGGTGTCATTTTTACCGAAAAATTTACTGCGTAGAAACGGAAGCCCCCAAAATTTACAAAATGGCGTTTTTTCTTCAATTTCACCGCACAATGATTTTTTTCCCCATTTCGCCATAGATTTTTGGGTAAAATGTCTGATGTCACTGCAAAGTAGAATTGGTGGCACAAAAAATAAGCCATCATATGGATTTTTAGGTGCAAAATTGAAAGGGTTATGATTTTTAAAAGGTGAGGAGGAAAAAATGAAAGTGCAAAAACGGAAAAATCCGTGGTCCTTAAGGGGTTAAGTGATCCTTTTATTTTTTTGAGGAGTGTACATACAGGACAGTTTATCCTGCTAAGTTTGTTAAATCCATTCAAGTAAAATTGGTTTTGTCCATAAAAGGTTAAAGAAATATTTAACTTCACAATGTAAGTGATATAAACAGTGCAGAGTAGGAATAGTAATATAATGACTAGTGTTGAGCGGCATAGGCCATATTCGAATTCGCGAATATTCGCGAATATATGGACGAATATTCGTCATATATTCGCGAATATTCGCATATTCGTTATATCCCCGTTTTATTTTCGCGTATGCGAAAATACGCGCATGCGAAAATTAACATAAGTGGAAATTCGCATATGCGAAAATTAGCATATGCTAATTTTCGTATATGCGAATTTTCGCACGCCAGTCTCACACAGTAGTATTAGAGCCTTCTTTACACCACACAAGCTGGAAGCAGAGAGGGGTGATCACTGTGATGTGTACTGTGAAGAAAAAAAAAAAAAAAAAAAAAAAAAAAAAAGAATATTCGTAATTACGAATATATAGCGCTATATTCGCGAAATTCGCGAATTCGCGAATATGCGATATTCGCGAATAATATTCGAATTGCGAATATTCGCGAGCAACACTAATAATGACTAGTATTTGACAAAAATATGACACTCAAAATACTGCACATTAATCAATGTATTACACTAGTTTTCCCTGGTTCCCAAGAGCTGAGTAGCTCAAATGTCACTATATATCTGCCAAATACAGAGCATGGAGGATAAGCTAGGCTTGATGTATCAGCTTCAATGCAGTTTTCTGCAGAATTAAAAAATTTTTTTTACAGATTGGCATTTCTGGCCTCACTGCAACAAGCATTCAAGCAACAGTACTGTTCCTTGGTTCCACTGTTTTTATCTCTGCAAAAGTATGTGTGACACCCAATGTGTGATAATAGCTATAGTGCAACCATAATATTTTCTTACAACCATTTTTGGATCAGAATTGTAAAAACATGTTGTGAGCTTATTATAATGCATCCTGAGAACAAAAAGATTGGCAGTTTTTTTACGGATGATCTCCTATTCACACATACTAACCCGCTTACTTCCTTGTCTAATCTCTTTAATCTTTTAGATAGTTTCTCTCGCATGTCTGGTCTCCGAGTGAATGTTTCTAAATCTGAAGCTTTATACTGTAATGTCCCTACCTATGTACTGTGCCTCCTTTCCTTGTTCCGCTCCATTCTGGTGTATTTGAAGAAATGGCATCTCCCCCTCATTTCAGCTGCCTTTTGGATACAAATTTTAGATTTGTTAAATAGTATTATGCCTTGTTGTGTCCCAAGCACACCGGTGATCTGTCTCCTAGGCCATAAGCACTGCAGAATGAGATATCGTGCATTTCGCCTCTGTCAATTTGTCTTATTAGCGGCATGTATTTATATATCCTCACAATGGAAGGCCTCTACCTTAATAGCATCACATGTTATAGACCGAATCAATACTATAATGCTGAATGAGAAACTGTCTGCTATCAGGGGAGACGCTGTGGAGCAATTTGAGGCAGTCTGGGGGCTGTGGTTATCATCTCCTCATTGTTCCAATATTCCTCATTGTCTTTCTCCGTATTGAAGTACCCTGTACCCCTTTATTTTCTTGTGTTTGAGGGGAGAGACCACTTTTTTTGCATTTATGCCCCTGATTTATGATCGCATTTTTATACTAGTATTCGTATGCACTAGTGATGGGGTTATGATGTTTATTCTTTGCCCCTTAGGGCTGTTTTGCCTTTGTTTGGCTTGCACTTGCTAACTTTTGTACTTCAATAAAAGCTTCATGTTTTGACTATAAAAAAAAGATTGGCAGTTAAAATCAAACATGCTCTCCCCACAACATCATCTGTCAGGGGAGAGTCTGGAGGCCACCATACATATTGGAGAGTTGGCTGGTCCCACCAAAATTGTCAGGTTAATCTAAACTTTCTCTAATATGTATGGGGGCCTTTACATTACATAACAATTTATATTGTTGTATTCTAAATCAACTAATACTAAAGAGTACCTGTAATGTAATGATTTGTTACATCTTTTCAGGTGCCTCAAGATGAATGGGGAGGGTATCCCTCCGGGAGTAAAGATGAGGAGATTCCATGTCGAAGAATGAGAAGTGGGAGTTATATAAAAGCCATGGAAGAGGATAGTGGAGACTCTGATACAAGTCCAAAAACATCCCCTAAAAGACCTGAACCTTTATTGAAATCAATAGTACAGCGATCACATGGAGATGTCCAAAAGTAAGTCCCCTCTGGAAATAGTGGAAATATGTTTTTTATTATATTCAAGTAGTTCTATTTTGTATGAAAGATACTGAAATTTTGTTTATCAATATCATCTGCTACTTCTGATATGTTTCTATTTCTGATATGTTCTGAAATGTTTTCTGTTCATACATCAAGAAAGACTTTCAGGCGTAAGCAATATTATTCCTCTAATGGTAAGTTCACACAGGTTACATTTGCTGCAGATAATTCCTCAAATGACCCATTATCCACAGGAGAATCAACGTCAGATTGCTGATTTTGTAGTGGATCATGTAGCAGATGTTACATGACAGAAAACAGTGAAGTATTCAAAAAAAATGTGCTCAGCTCCCCCAATGATCTCTTGCCAACAAATCATTGTCCACTGGCTAATCTCTATATATCTCATATTGACTGCAGCAGTGACGTGTTGACACAAAATGTCATCAATGGAGACCGGGTGTACAGAGACTAGAAGGGAGGACTTAGTAAGTTTAAAGGAGTAGTCCAGTAGTGAACAAGTGGTGAACAACTTATCCCCTATCCTAAGGATAGGGGATAAGTTGCAGATCGTGGGGGGTCCGATTTCCTGTACGGGGCCCTGACAGCCCACGCGAAGGGGGCGTGTCGACCCCCGCACGAAGCGGCGGCCGACACGCCCCCTCAATACAACTCAATGGCAGAGCCGGAGTGCTGCCTTCGGCAATCTCCGGCTCTGCCATAGCGATGTATTGAGGGGGCGTGTCAGCCTCCGCTTCGTGCGGGGGTCAACACCCGCTATCTGGCCGGAGAGCCTGGCCCCCGTACAGAGAGATCGCAGGGGGCCCCAGCGGTCGGACCCCCTGCGATCTCAAACTTATCCCCTATCCTTAGGATAGGGGATAAGTTTTTCACCACTGGACTACCCCTTTAATGCTTTTGTTTTTTTATTGCAATCCTAAGGCTGGGTTCACATGGCATTATTTGGCACAGTGTTTTGCATCATTATTTGTAAGCCAAAACCAGCAATGGTCCAGAACATGAAAAAAGGTTCAAACCTTTCCATTATGTGTTTTTCTCTGGTTCAACTTCTAATTTTGACCAGCGTTGCTGTCGATAATATGAACATTTGACATGTCGCGCAGACTGATGCGTTCCATGTACTATAATGGAGAACATCAACTGGATTGGGTGGACAGCTGGGGAGTAAAGAGCGCTGCCATGCACTTCACTTGGTAATTACTAATGATCAGAAAGGGTCTCAGCATTGAGCTTTGACTAATCTTGAGTTTTGACACATCTGTGCAACATGTCATAAGTAAATATTAATGACAGTAACATAAGTAAGTACAGTTTATTCTTTATGTAGACTTGCAGATTTTTCTGTGGCTGCTTGGGTAATCCACAGAAAAATCTGCAACTATGGTTTTTTTGTAGTATTGCAGGTCAGTTTCCTCACTGAATACTTTTGTAGCATATGTTCAAGACCAAACCCTTTTCCTGCTCATAACCTGCTTTTTTCTAATTTTTTGCCTTTTAGTTATTAAAAATGTTCCTTTTTCTGTAACACATTTAGCTTTTTTGTGTCATTTTTTATATATAAATATTTGTTATTTTATGTGCTATCAGGAGAGAAAGAAGTATGCCTAACTTATTTCAATAACACAGGGTGCTATGAAAATACTTTTAAAAGGGATTTATGCAGGGGATATGGGTCATCAATGGTGGGGGGTGTAAGCGAAAAGCCGTAGTTGCTGTACTGGTGGCTTCCTTTTAATAATATTATTATTATTGTTTTCCTTTTATTTTGCGTTGTGTTTAAATTGTAAGATGGTCCACAAGTAGTAAAGAATCTACCATCTTGCATTGCAGTTTTTTGGTCATATTTTTATGGTCATATTTATACAGGGGATATGGGTCATCAATGTTGGGGGGTGTAAGCGAAAAGCCGTAGTTGCTGTACTGGTGGCTTCCTTTAATAATATTATTATTATTATTATTGTTTTCCTTTTATTTTGCGTTGTGTTTAAATTGTAAGATGGTCCACAAGTAGTAAAGAATCTACCATCTTGCATTGCAGTTTTTTTTTAAATCTGTAGCAAAAACACTATGAGCAAATTCACTTAGATAAAAGTTTTAAAACTTAATAGTACATTCAATGGGTAGGAACATAATCCGCTTGCGTATTTTCTGCTGCCAAAATTCCACAGCAGAAAATCTGCAATTAGAATTTTGGCTGCAGATAATATGCAGCAGATTATTCACGTGTGAACATACCCTAAGGCTGGTTTTGCACACGGTATTTTGGTCACTATCTTAGCCAAAAACAGGAGTGGGACCAACAAAGAAAAACTATAATGGAAAGATTTGCAGCTTTTTCTTGGTTTTGGAGCCCCTTCAGCCTTAGACTAGGTTCAGACTAGAGACTCTCCAGGCAGAAAATTTCCACCCGGAGATTCCAAGTGCGGCCAGCGCTGACTGAATCAGTCGGCTTTAGGACCGCACGGACACTGCAGTCTCCAATAGACTACAGTGTGTTCTGCGAGTATTTCCGCCTGAAGAATGAGCAACGCCTTTCTTCAGGCGGAAATTTCCAAGTGGATTTTCCGTTCACAAATTCCGCTTTACAAATTCCGGAGTGTGAATTTGTGAACGGAAACCCATTCACTACACTATACATTTTAGCAAGCGGAATTTCCGCCTGCAATTTCAAAGCGGAATTGCAGGCGGAAATTCCGTAGTGTGAACCTAGCCTTAGACTTCAGTTCCATGCACTTTTCAAGAAGTCCGTGCAAGTAAGATACCAGTGACACTAATACTGATGTACCATTAGTAAATGCTGCCTTACTTGATGCTCAAATTGACGTGATGTATCAATGAGGCCACATGAGCAGTCGGCAGTCGAAATGTGGCAGCCGATCGCTGTATGAATTTGCTGACAAAATAATGCATAATTGGACAACGCATTTCGGCCACAGGTGGCTGATCACTCCTCTGACCTCATCCTTATGTACGTAGAACCATCCAAAGCACTGACTGCTCCCAATATTGGTGTTATTTAATAAAGTATCAAGAGAAGAAAGGTTGCACTCACCCGTAGTAGAATTGCTAGACAAAACTTTATTCCATAAATACAGAAGGTGGACAGCGGGTAAGATCAGTGGAGCAAACCTCGATCCATTCTTTCTTCTTCCTACTTATTTTTTTAAGATATGTATGCTCTCATGTATGCTTTCAAAGTATCCCATAATATTAACCGATTAGTTGTTCCTAAATTAGCCTTCCAGAATTAATCAAGTTTTTTAACTATTTCCTCTTTCTTTCCCAATATTTTTAACCAATAAGGGTTAAGCCTAAATAGGGGTCTTCCTGTTCCTGATACTTCAAACTCACACTCTGCACTTAGAGGAACATGATCAGAGATTGTTCTTACCCCATAATTAGCCTTTTTAAGATAACGTAATGCAAACTTATTGCAAAGAGGGAGATCGATACAAGAGGCAGATCCATGAGATTGACTGAAGCAAAAATACATGCATTTCTGCGGTTTTGGGCTACACCATGCGTCTACCCAACCAGTCTCCAGAAAAAATCTGGAGAGAGGAGTATGGACACTTCCTTGCCCTGCATTCCTGCTTCTGTCAAGAACATTAGTAGTAGTACAATTAAAATCACCAAAGATTAGTAATGGGTGATATTCTTTATTAGCGATAAATTTGGTGAGGGAGATCAAAACATAAGTGTTAAATGGAAGAGGGATATATATAAAGGCAAGTATTGCTTGAAGATTCTCAATTTGTATTTACATAAAAAGTTATTTACCCTTTTCACCCACTTCTACTTTTAGTGGTTCAATAACGATTTTATTATGAATGAACACCGACACCCCTGAAGAATAATTGGAGTAGCACGAATGATATTTCAATTTTACCGACAGCTTTTTCTTCCCCTTGCTATCCTCTTTAAAAAGGTGGGTTTCTGTCAAAGAGATAACTGCCGGCAGCTATTTTTTAACTATATCTTCTACAATATATCTTTTTATGTGATCAGACAGTCCCCGAATATTCCACACAAGAAATGTAATCATATTCTAGAGAAAATGAGAAGGATAAAAGGAAAACAGGAAAACAAGGAGAAAACAAAAAAGGAAAACACAGAAGTCCAACCCCCTTCGTCTGCCAGTCCCGCTTCCCCCCAACCCACCTCCTACATGGCATGTGAGAATCTTGCATGTCACTTTCCTTAGCTGTTCCTACCCATTGTCAGTCCCGCCATGATGATGACCCCCCATCAATTCACAAAACTCAATATCATCATAAGCCTTCCGGATCTAACCGTTTATTCAATTCCACTGCATCTCCAAAAAACCTAATCTCAGTTTAGCAGGAAACAATAGAGAAAATGGAATTTTAGCTTTATACAATCTTTTATTTTCCATCCCTAAAGGAAGACCTTCTTATTTATGTATGTCTAGAAAAATCTGGATAGAAGAAAATTTTATTACCATTATATTGGATTTCCTCAAAACCATATCCCTATTGTTGGAAAATTATATTTTAATCAGCAGAGTACGTGATGGTGCACTTGGGATAGGGCATTTAGCAGGGACCCTATGTGCTCTCTAGACCAAATAGGGGAGATAAAGACTCTGAACCAAGAATCTCCTTAATCCAGTTCTGTATAAACAAAATAGGGTTATCTCCCTCCATTCCCTCAGGTAATCCAATTATTCTAACATTACACCTGTGAGCCTTATTTTCTAAATCCACCATTTTGTCAAAGTTTTCCCTATTTTCCCTTTTTAACTCCTTAAATTCCTTATCCAAGAAATTCATTTTGGATTCAATTTCAGGTAATTGTTTTTCTAAAGCTAGTACTCTGTCTCTTTTTCTTTGCAATCCTGTCTTATTAGGGATATGTCAAGGGACATACTTCTGACTTGTATGGTTAATTCATTAATGGTCTTATTAGATTTCATCACTTCTGCTAAAATTTCATTCCAAACTGGCATCTGTATTAGTTCCTCTGCCCTCTCCTCTGGTATGTCTTCCATTTCCAAAATGGCGTATTTATATACATCTGTTTACTAAATCCCTGGGATGACTCTCTCAAGATTTTTGACCTAGTAGTAGTGGGTGATTTTAGGACTTTATCATTTTTATTGCTGGTATTTTTTTTCCTGGGTGATATGCCTCCCCCCGATCTTCTATTTTGGAGTTTAGGGGGCATACTAAAGAAGATTATATTATATATGAAACAATATAAGGAGAATTCCGTACTAACTCAATAATAAAAAATAAAATAAAAAATAAAGAATCAGAAGATATGAGAGAACGGAATCCTTATAGCAAAATAATTGATCCACCCAAGCCACATTACATCTAATGAGTCCTATACAGTATGATCTCAGTGCTCACTAATGCATAATGTTAAAAACAACATGATCCACAATTTTATTTATAAATTACCAGAATTCTATCCTGGCTCAAAATGAGATCATGCAGTATTATCAGATATTTTATAATTTCTATATTACTAGTCAATACAGAATACCAATAGTTTCAAGAGTCCATCAAGGTGCGGTTTTCCAATACCAAAAAATTCCATCCGGGAGGGGGAGTATATCTTGGTGTTAGCAGCAGTTAAGTCCAGAGTTCTAATTGTTAGTAGCCTTCACTAGAAAAACACATAGATACAGTACACAATTCATAGCATCAAGGATGTTCCAGACTTTACCCTTCTCCCTCTCCCTCCACCTCCTCTTCACGATGTTTATAAGATATTGGGTTCATAGCTTTAAGCGGTGATAGGACCATATGAAATATCATAGAAGCTTAATTCAAATACTAGATTCTTTTTCCATAGGAGAAGCAAATGGCATTACCCATAAGTTATATTCCATATACAGTACAGACCAAAAGTTTGGACACACCTTCTCATTCAGAGTTTTCTTTATTTTCATGACTATGAAAATTGTAGATTTATATTGAAGGCATTAAAACTATGAATTAGCACATGTGAAATTATATACATAACAAAAAAGTGTGAAACAACTGAAAATATGTCATATTCTAGGTTCTTCAAAGGAGCCACCTTTTGCTTTGATTACTGCTTTGCACACTCTTGGCATTCTCTTGTTGAGTTTCAAAGGGTAGTCATCTGAAATGGTTTTCACTTCACAGGTGTGCTGGTGTGGAGGAGAAGGTGTGATGGTGTGGGGGTGCTTTGCTGGTGACACTGTTGGGGATTTATTGAAAATTGAAGGCATACTGAACCAGCATGTCTACCACAGCATCTTGCAGCGGCATGCTATTCCATCCGGTTTGTGTTTAGTTGGACCATTATTTATTTTTCAACAGGACAATGACCCAAAACACCCCTCCAGGCTGTGTAATGGCTTTTTGACCAAGGAGGAGAGTGATGGGGTGCTGCGCCAGATGACCTGGCCTCCACAGTCACCGGACCTGAACCCAATCCAGATGGTTTGTGGTGAGTGAGGCCAAAAAGGGCCAACAAGTGCTAAGCATCTCTGGGAACTCCTTCAAGACTATTGGAAGACCATTTCAGGTGACTACCTCTTGAAGCTCATAAAGAGAATGCCAAGAGTGTGCAAAGCAGTAATCAAAGCAAAAGGTGGCTAGAACCTAGAATATGACATATTTTCAGTTGTTTCACACTTTTTTGTTATGTATATAATTCCACATGTGTTAATTCATAGTTTTGATGCCTTCAGTGTGAATCTACAATTTTCATAGTCATGAAAATAAAGAAAACTCTGAATGAGAAGGTGTGTCCAAACTTTTGGTCTAAACCTTTGTATGATTCATATAGATAACACATAACCCCAAGAGCACCTGTGCAGAGAACGTTGCATACCTCGTATTTAGCCACAGTCCTATTCACTGCATTCCTGTGTTATATGTTGCATTCCTAGGGGACAAGTATTTTTCTCTCAATAATAGCTCCCAATAGTGAATGCAGCTTTGTATTTAGCAGACCATATGAAGCACAGACCTCCAGTTAGGCACCAATTTCAAATCCAGAAACGGGAAACTACTAGACAACCAGATATACCAAACAGAACCAGAGCGGGGGTCCGGACCATAGCGGACCGACACAGCAGGATTGCGGCTCACATCATGGCGCACACTCCTGCTCCACTGATCTTACCCGCTGTACACTTCTGCTTTTATGGAATAAAGTTTTTTCTAGCAATTCTTCTACGGGTTAGTGCAACCTTTCTTCTCTAGATACTGTATTGGACTTATGTACTCCTACTTTTTTTTTTTGTTTTGACCCTCATAATGAATTTGGAAGCTAAGTTTAACCACTCCATCTAATTAGTGCATCTGCTGATACAGAAGCTGATACAGACCTATTTCTTTAATAGTGGACATTGCTGTTATTTAGTTCCAACCTAAATCAGGTATATGTTGTGATATTGTAAAAGTTAATTGGGAACCGTTACATCTAATTAAGAAAGCTAGACTGACTTTAACAAGCACTCGGCAGTACAGAGGTTACTAATGTGTAGAGAATAGGGGTTTTTATTAAATCATCCTCACCAGAAAAGGAAGGAAAACCATTAAAACCACGTGCCTGGGATTTAATTGGAACCAAATGCTGTTTATCATCAGTAAACACATCAACCTTACAAAACATTAAATGAATTAACTTAACAATTGTATTCAGAAAAACACAGGACCAAGAGGAAGTGTGATTCAATTAGAAAGCTAACGGACATATGTAGGCAGCTTGTGTATTATTTTAGCATAGGTCTTACTCCCCTTCAGTCTGCCTGAGAACAAACAATAGAAAGATTTATTATTACTGTCTTAAATTTAGACAGCTTAGAAATAGACTGGGCAGACAGTAGATGCACCAAATTTGTCACCGTGGCACATGCTGTATGATAGATTTGGTGTGTCTTGCTAAGCATTTTCTCTTCTGTATGCCACTTATTGGTTTGTTAGTTTTTTTATACCAATATTTGACTTTATAACTATGGCATATGTCATTAATAAACCTGGCATATAGTGAGACCATGCCCCACTTTCTAAACACATTTTTTTTTAAAACGACACAACAAAACTCAAACAGAATATAAAACAAAGAATACATCTGGAACAAGATATGCACACTTTTTATGGTGCAAATTAAACCAGCATTTAATTTAGTCAATCTCCCCAATATATAAAGTTTGTGGCCCAGATTTACTATTGCAAATCAGTCTAGTGCAGTAGCATCAAAAAGCATCTTATATGACTTCTGCCACATTCACTACGTCTTTTCAACACTTTTGTTAACACTTTTCTTTCAGGTCTTAAAAGTAAGTTGTTTTTTGTGTGAAAAGAGGCTTCAGAAAAGAGGCATGGATTTTAGGATGCCGAAACCTTGCCAACTTCTGGTGCATGTTTCAGCCAAATAATGGATGGTCTAAGCTTAGATAGTCTTTAGATACACCAGATTTAACAATCATCATGATGCACTGGTAAATATGGTGCATTTAAAGTCACTCATACAATGATAGAGGGTCATGTTACATAGTTATATAGTTTATAAGGTTGAAAAAAGACCAAAGTCCATCAAGTTTTACCTATATGCCTATTAAATCCCTGCTGAGTTGATCCAGAGGAAGGCATGTGACCTGACATGCCAGCAAACTCAACTGCACTTGAACTAATTGTAGTAGTCAGCAGGAACTGAAAGCAGTGGGAGTATGGCAATGGAATTATCAAACTGAATTTTTCCCCGGGTTCTTCTTTGAAATTTTACCATATAAATGGGGCCTAGAGGTGGGAGAAAGATTCAGGAACACTATAATTATGACTTTTTCTACATCACTAGATCCACCCCTACATTTCTCACTAGTAAAAAGCCTTCCCCTTATGCCTTCTTGTCGTCTTTTTGGTCTATGTATTCCCATACTCACACTAAAAGATATTAATTTCCTTTGATGAACATTCTCCTACAGATCATAATCGCATGTGTTTGATGTATTAGTGATAGATTTACAGGCTCTGAGAGATGATCTAGACCATGTGTTAATATCAATCATTAAGCCATTGTTTATATTGGTATTAGAGATCTATATATTATGCTGTGTAATCCTATATGATGGAGTTCTTTATGTGGCATTTCTGCATTTCTAGCTCCTGTACTCTACAATCTGATGAAAAATGGGGTTTTAACTTGTATGCAGAGAACAATTTCTCATCCTTTATCTTCCTGCAGCTGCCTGGCACCATTACTTCCTCTTCCTCAATCGGTTATTACTGAATAAGATCCTGATTATGTTTCTTTGTCACTGTAGCCAAGACTAGGAAATTACATAAATAATTATTTTTTGGAGTCTTGAAATTGGTTGGAGTATATTTGATAGTCCTGACTATGTAAACAGAAAGCAGTAAATTTCGTTCATTTAAAGGGGTTGGATGAAGGCCCTGCTTCAATTTGGATAAAATGAAGTATCTGATGGTTTGAGCTTAAATTTCTTAAAAAATGTAATATCCTTTTTTGGTACTGTATGGGAAGGAGGGGACAGAACTAACTGCAAGAAAACTCTTTACCTCACAGTGGCCACTCTAACTATTTTAGTCCTTTAATGGAAAAGCATCATGCAGCAAAACTTGATCCCTAATCTTTGGGAGGGTCCAACCACTGGGACCCAGGCTCTGCCCAGGAACGGAGCATGTCGACCTTCGCACGAAGTGGCGGCTGGCACGCCCCCTTCATGTATGTCCATGGGAGAGCCGGAGATAGCCGAAAGCCTCATCTCTGGCTCTCCTATAGAGATACATGGAGGGAGCATGTCGGCCGCTGCTTTGTGCAGGGGTTGACATACCCAGTTTCCTGGGAGAGCCGGGGTCCCGTGAAGGAGATCACCGGAGGTTTTTAGGACAGGGGATACGTTTTTCTGCATAATACTTCTCCTTTAATATAAAACCTAGATTCTCAAATACCACTCCAGGCTAGCATCTTTAATTTAACATATTAACACACTACAATATTATTTATACACTATTTTGTAATAGTAGTACAGTATGGCACAATATAATGCATGTTAGATAAAGGCTCGGAGGTTGCATGTACACTTAGATAAAACTTCTATAACAAGTGGTCCAGCTGTCAGGTCCTCTGTGTTCAGACACTTATTCCCTATCCTGTGGATAGGAGATAAGTTCAGTTCCCCCGATTACCCCTTTAAAATCTTTTTATTTTAGGGATGTCTAAAACTAGGGGTGTCTCAATATTGGTGATGAGGGCTATAGTAACAGGTTGGCTCGAGTTATCAAAGAATAATAAGCGCGTTATTTTAACAGTAATATTGGTGATGAGGGCTATAGTAACGTATTATTTCAGTATCTTTTTTAATTTAATTGAGTTGATAATGCATTTTGAGTTTAATACATCCACAGAATAGGATTTAGTATCAGGCTGTCTCATCAGCAACAAAGATTCATTTATGACTTATGAGACAGGTTAGATGACATGCAAATGCTAACACTATATCATACAGATGGTATTCTGGTTAAACCACTACACCATCAGGTTAAGGCATCGTTCTACTTTAATAAATATTAAATTTTTATATGATTAAGGAGATCTGTAGTGCTCTGAACTTTAGTTTTAGATCGCGGGGGGTCCGAGCGCTGGGGCCCCCCGCGATCACCTGTATGGGGCCGTGGCAATGTACAGGAAAGGGGGCGTTCTGTCCCCGCATGACACGGCAGCCGACACACCCCTCCATGTATCTCTATGGGTTTCATGGAGGGGCGTGCCGGCTGCAGCGTCATGCGGGGACGGAACGCCCCCTCACCTGTACATTGCCGCGGCCCCCTACAGGTGATCGCCGGGGGCCCCAGCGCTCGGACCCCCCGCGATCTAAAACTTATCCCCTATCCTTCGGATAGGGGATAAAGTTCAGAGCACTACAGATCTCCTTTAAGTAAGCCAATTGAACAACTTCTGCAGTTCAATAATACACGATCAAAAAACATCAAAGGAGATAGACCTGCAATACTTTATAATGTTTACAATATTATTTATATATAGTATATATTATATAGCATAATCAAAGGCATATTGTAATATATGAATACTAATACAATGATGTCAGCTCCCTCTGGCTCAACTACTAAGCTCTATGTCCTTGAAGGGTTCACCCACCACAAATTATGCCATTTATTGCCCGCTCTCCGTATGTTAAGTGAGTAAGGAAGGTGAGAAAAGAGATTTTTTATTTAATGGGACAAACTAGGAGAGCTGATCTAACATATCGGTTGTTTTCCATCTGTTAAAATAACGCGCTTATTATTCTTTGATAAGTCGAGCCAACCTATCTGCCATCACTACATGTAGATTTATCCATTGAATGGTTAAGAAATAAAGCATAGTTAGGTAAGAGAGTGCGTCATTCAACATAAAAATAATGTACAAAAGAGCTGTTGAAGCATTTGCTTTGTTAGCATCCTCCTTGGAATAGAATTTGCCATAAATTGCATGACACGGTCTAAGGAATATTGTTTATTTAAATAATAATATACTGCAAACAAAAGCAATTTTGGATAATAAAGTGATTCATCTCTTCCACTTACCTAACTGGCCACCTTGTGTTTCCTGACACTCAAACCCCTTTATAATCATATTAAGCTGAATGTTCCTATATAAATTATCTCAATATTTGCTTTAAAATGTAGCGTTCATGGGGAATTATTAATGGTCTCCAGAGCGACATACCTGAGCCTTCCATGCTTTGTATGTAACCATCACATGCAATTTATCTTCCTTTCTTCAGTAATAAAGAAAGGTGCTTGTATGACTGTTTTATTAAATTGTATTTTTGGCCAACAAATGACTGTTCTAATAAGTGATTGTGGAAGAGATATAAACCTGTTTAACATTTTCATCACATTTGTTTCTTTTTCATGCTGTGTAGCCAGAGCTACCTACAAGCAGCAAGTGAAATGGCGGCAGGACAGGTTCTGGACCCTTCAGGGAATTATAACTCTCCAAAGTTTCGTTCAAGGAACCAGAGCTACATGAGAGCGGTCAGCACGCTAAGCCAAGCCAGCTGTGTCAGTCAGGTTAGAGTGTTTTGTGTTACTTTGGGTCTTTAAATACCTTTTCTTTTTCTGCAGTATTTTAGCAATGGTGATCTAACATCCTCCAACCAACCAAATAACAATTTCTACACCCCCTCCCCCTCATTTTGCTTACAACTATACAAAATGGAGAATAAAGCCATTCACCATTTATTATTGTCCCAAAATGTACAAAAAAAAGCCACATTAAAGAGTGCAATGAATGATATTTGTATTGTGCTTTCTTTGACAAAATGGTCCTGGCATCACTGTAATATTTTATGCAATTGCCTGAAACAGCCTAAAGAATTTCCTAATAAATGACAAGGAATGTTCTTTATTGCATGACCTGTCCTTCCTACTTAAAAAAAAAAACTAGAGACACCTTTCTGTGAAGGTACAAAAAATCCAATGAAAATTTAGTTTTTTACGCATAAAATGAAAATGATGAAGAAATAATAATGCCATCCTCTTATTTCCGCTCTTTACTTTGTGTACTGTTTTTAATTTATACCTTCAAGTTCTTGGCTGTGACAGAATACTGTCACGATTCGGCTGGCAGGAGGTGGATCCTCTGTGCCAGAGAGGGATTGGCGTGGACCGTGCTAGTGGACCGGTTCTAAGTTACTACTGGTATTCACCAGAGCCCGCCGCAAAGCGGGATGGTCTTGCAGCGGCGGTAGTAACCAGGTCGTATCCACTAGCAACGGCTCAACCTCTCTGACTGCTGAAGATAGGCGCGGTACAAGGGAGTAGACAAGAGCAAGGTCGGACGTAGCAGAAGGTCGGGGCAGGCAGCAAGGATCGTAGTCAGGGGCAACGGCAGGAGGTCTGGAACACAGGCTAGGAACACACAAGGAAACGCTTTCACTGGCACAATGGCAACAAGATCCGGCCAGGGAGTGCAGGGGAAGTGAGGTATACATAGGGAGTGACCCCATTTGAGAATCCCGAGACGTTGGCGTGGAGAAACGAAGGTCTTCCCTGGAGGAGTTTGCCTGATGGAGGAGCGGGTGGAAGCCAATTAAGCTAATTGGGCCAGGCACCAATCATTGGTGCACTGGCCCTTTAAGTCTCAGAGAGCTGGTGCGCGCGCGCCCTAGAGAGCGGAGCCGCGCGCGCCAGCACATGACAGCAGGGGACCGGGACGGGTAAGCGACCTGGGATGCGATTCGCGAGCGGGCGCGTCCCGCTGTGCGAATCGCATCCCCGACGGCCATGACAGTGCAGCGCTCCCGGACAGCGGGACTGACCGGGGCGCTGCAGGGAGAGAGACGCCGTGAGCGCTCCGGGGAGGAGCGGGGACCCGGAGCGCTAGGCGTAACAAATACATTTTGTCCTGCTGATCTCCCTGCTGAATTAAAAAGATGATAATTAAAATAAGAAATCCAAAGAATATGAATAGACATAAAACCTATTCCAGTCTTAGACTTGATCCAAACAGTTGTACAAAAACACTATTAAAGGGATTGTCCAATCCTATATTAAAGTGTTACTGTCAGATCCCACAAAAAAAAAAGATAATAATATGTTACTCAGGACCATTTACATCTCATTTTTATGCCTCTATCACCTATATTTATTATAAAAATGTATCTTTTCATTAGCTCACAGTGTTAGAAATCCTCTCAGGGGAAAGGGGCATGTCCCTCCCTTGTGGTGGGGTTGGTAGGTGATTGGTGAACCTGCTTATGCAGCTTTGTCCATGAGTCATCTCTTGTCCATGACTCATGGACAAGCCTGATACTGCTGCAAGACTGGTAAGTGTCCCAGTAGGTATGGGGACCCCTTTTTTTAAACAACCACATTATAAAAGTTCTTAAATTTTTATCAGTAACAACATATAAAATGTATTGGATCTGAAATTGCCCCTTTAATGTAAAGCTTGTTTTTAAAAAAAAATGCACATCGCAGATAATTTTTTTTTTTTATTTACTTTCTGGTGAACACTATGAATGAGATTTATCACGCTCCGTAGTAGATTTTTTTTTTGTGCACGTGCAACTTTTTTATACATGCAGCGACTTTTGGATTTTTGCTTATTCCAAAGCACATTTCTGAAATCTGCTCATGTAGTAATTTTGTTCTTTTTAACTTTGCAGTGGTCATGTATTTATCAAATGCGATAGTCGCTATTTATGAAGAAAAAAGTTGTATCTCCATTTAAAAGTCGCATATGTATTCCAGGTCCAACCTGGCTTACAGAAAGTGCATACGTCTGCAGAAAAGGAAATTAACACCCACTTTAACAACTGTTCTTGTTATGCATCATGAAACAAAGCTACTACGTTAATGTTAGAAACTAATGGGTAGACAGCTCTCACCTCCCGGCTGGAAACAGGTGTGCGCGGACTGGCGGAAGCGCAACCGCCCAATACAGCAAGCAGAAGTAGAATATCCAGCACACAGTATCCATTGCAATGTAGTTTATTGGCATAAAAACAGGTACATGGAACACAGCAAAGGCTTACGCTCTGCTGTGTTCCATGTACCTGTTTTTACGCCAATAAACTACATTGCAACGGATACCGTGTGCTGGACATTCTACTTCTGCTTAATGTTAGTGTCAGTTATAGAAAAAAATATTATATAACCAATAACTATAAATTTTAAAGTTGAAAATACACACTGCACATTTAATTCATTTTAGGACATGTACATGCTGGTGTACCCACTAAATTTTTTAATTAATGTTGTGTTAAAATAGAATAAGGCACAAAATAATTGTGTAAGAATTGTTACAGACTACGTAAATAACCCATATGTGGCACAAAAAAATTTCCTTTAAAAAAAAGAAACAGTAATACAGCTTCATGCACATTTTGGGGATGGGTAACATACCGAGCCATTTTTTTTTTTTGGTGGCTTCACTATTGTTTATGTGCCTGTTGGTGTTGCACTTCCTCCTTGATGTAAACTCCGGCCTCAGCGTAGCCACGCAAGACTCTGCCCACCAACGTCACAAAATGCGGCCTCAAAATTAAACAAAAAGGCCTCCTGAGTACAGATATTCATGGTGCGGCAGTATGTTTTTGTTGTGGGATAGTTGGAGTGCAGCTATTTAGTGCCAGGCAGGCCAGTCAGGGTGTCACCCGATGCAGTACGCCCCCCCCCCCCCCCACCCTCTCCCCATCTCTCTCTAGCAACGCTATTGGTAATAAAGGGTAGATAAAGAACTTCAGCTATTAACATAAGGGAAAACTTTTCTGCTTTAAAAAATGCTTTTGTAAGTGAGTTTCCTGGGTTTTGCTTACATGCGATTTATTTATCAAGGTCATGCGACTATTTGATAAATAGGTCGCATGTAAGGAAAAGTAAGTTTAAAAAAATTGTCATATAAAAGCCATACGTTTGAAAAGAATGATAAATCTCCTTCTATGTCAGTTTGACTGCAAACTGTATGGTGTAAAAAATAACACCTCAACCCCCCCCCCTAAACACACACACACACCAAAATTGCTAACTTGCACTTTTTTCTTTTTTTTTTTCTAGTCCCATAAAAAAAAACAAGCCCTTAGATGGGTCTGTGGATAGAAAAATAAAGGAGTTATGGCAATTAGAAGGCGAGAAGGAAAAAAAAAAAACAAAGAGAGCAAAAGTTAAAACTGGCCTAGTCATGAAAGGGTTAACATAATGCCATGCCTGTGACAGTGCAGCGACAGACTGACAAATGTTAGGCTGGGTTCACACTACGTTTTGTCCCATACGGGAGCGCATACGGCAGGAGGGAGCTAAAACCTCGCGCTCCCGTATGTGACCGTATGCGCTCCCGTATGTCATTCACTTCAATGAGCCGACCGGAGTGAAACGTTCGGTCCGGTCGGCTCATTTTTGCGCCGTATGCGCTTTTACAACCGGACCTAAAACCGTGGTTGACCACGGTTTTAGGTCCGGTTGTAAAAGCGCATACGGCGCAAAAATGAGCCGACCGGACCGAACGTTTCACTCCGGTCGGCTCATTGAAGTGAATGGCATACGGGAGCGCATACGGTTACATACGGGAGCGCGAGGTTTTAGCTCCCCCCTGCCGTATGCGCTCCCGTATGGGACAAAACGTAGTGTGAACCCAGCCTTACTGGGATATTATGCAGGATTTGAGAATGAAAGTGTAAGGCAGAAAACGCTGTGTGAGCAAAAGGCAAGGGGCTACAGATTTTGGCCAGATATCCACATTGTTGGTAAATAATTGCCAGTACTTTAGGGGAGTACTCCATTAAATGTATTTTATTATTTTAGAAAACTCCTTTAGGGTGGGGTCACACATAGCACATCTGCAGCGGGTTACTCGCAGCTGAAATTCTGCTTGTGGATTTTCCGCTGTGGAATACTGCAAGAGGAATTTCTGCAAGCGTAGTAAGTTGCAACGCATTAAATTCAATAGGTTCCGCTTGCGAATTTTCACCTTCGGAAATTCTGCAGTGAGAAGTCTGCAAGTGAAATTTCAGCTGCGGAAAATTTGAGAGGGATGAAATGTGACCCTACCCATAAGAGGATTTAAAAATAGAGCTGTGTACATAGACGTGTACACAAGGCAGATATTGCGGAGTAGAAAGAAAAAAGTGTATTTTCCTTAAAAAATATATCACTGAAAAATGTTCCATTTTTGTCTTTTTTCCTTTTAAATAACTCTTTACATATGTGCATGTTGCCTTCTTTTTAAAGTGTAATTTCTCCCCTCATGAACGGCTATTAAAGGTTACGGCAGTAGTCAACCTAAAACACAACTATCCGCACAGACAGCAGTTTTATCTGGGGAGCGCAGCTCCACTTGAAAAATCAATATGACCTTTTGAAATCTTTATTGAAAACAACTGAAAAGACAAATATTTAGCATCAACAGTAATTGTTAAGAAAGGAAACAGTGGAGTGGCAGACTATTAATACCAAATAAAACTGTTTACCTCATCTGAACAGAAGTGTCCAAGGGACAGAACCTGGGATTTGAACAGTAGAGAAAAAGTTTAAGGTTATAAGAAGTCATTTGGCAGCGCTACCTCTGGAAGAACTTGCCAGACAACTAAAGCGTGGTTACATATTGCACGGTGTTAAAGTTGTGCCTAGCAAAAATGAAGAGGATTAAAATTCTATTTTTACCTTTTTTGAATAATATTTTATGAAAGGCATATTGTTAATTATGTAGGTCTTTAAAAGGAATATGTCATCAGCATCACCCGTAGTAACCTGTTGGTACAGTGTTATAGCGTGGGTGGTGTTGAGAACAATGGTCTTTACGCTATAGGCACTTCATATGCATCCATATGATGCCACCATTAGGAGCTGTATTCTCTATTAAAGTGAGAGTATTTCCATAATTTGGAGATTGAAATGGAAAAAAACAAATATTGCATGTACATTTGGTGCGGGCACAGTAATGGCTCCTACGATTTCTATTGGTGATGTATTATGGGCTCATACTATCCAGGCCCCTACTATTGTGATATGTAGGAAGCCTTAATCTGTGTGTTATACACATTTATTTTTCCTGTATAAGGACATATTTAAAGGGGTATCCGCCCCTATACATCTTATCCCCTATCCAAAAGATAGGGGATAAGATGTCAGATCGCCGCGGTCCCGCTGCTGGGGACCCCCGGGATCCCCGCTGCGGCACTGCGCTATCATTACAGCACAGAGCGAGTTCGCTCTGCGCGTAATGACGGTCGATACAGGGGCCGGAGCATCGTTACGTCACGGCTCCACCCCTCGTGACATCACGGCCGATCCCCTTAATGCAAGTCTATGGGAGGGGGCATGACGACCGCCACACCCCCTCCCATAGATTCTTATTGAAAGGGGCGGGCCGTGACGTCATGAGGGGTGGAGCCGTGATGTAACGATGCTCCGGCCCCTGTATTGCCCGTCATTACGTGCAGAGCGAACTCGCTCTGTGCTGTAATGATAGCGCAGTGTCACAGCGGGGATGCCGGGGCTCCCCAGCAGCGGGACCGCGGCGATCTGACATCTTATCCCCTATCCTTTGGATAGGGGATAAGATGTCTAGGGGCGGAGTACCCCTTTAAGGTATATTTAAAATATAAGTGGAATATTAGGAAATGTACATTCTATCTCAACCAGCATAGCAAGGCTAGATTCACATTTGTGTCAGAGGCTTCAACGTGCAAAGTTATTTTGTTGCTAAATGCTGCACAACATGAAAACTGAAGGATCCCATTAAAGTTAATAGGGCCCAATGGGCACCATTGGTGTTTACCATGCAATGTGGTTAGTTGAGTTATTCTGCTTTTATGATTTAGCACAATAGAAAAGAAACAGTGGTGGTGTGAACCTAGCCTTGGATTCTTGGATGGGAGATGGGGAAGGGGGGAGGCAACTGCTCCCCAACCAAAAAACAAACCAGGATGAGCACCTACCATGAGCATAGCATATGGTAATATAACAGTTTAAATCAGAAAGAATAGCTTGTATAACTGAGGGAATCAGCATTATCCACACAAACTTGTTGGTACAGGTTTGTAGTGCAGACGACACTGATGATAATGGTATTTACTGTTTCCTGATGGTTGTCTCGTTTTTTTTTTTTTTTTTTTCATATTTTTTTTTCTAGCTGTATACTTATTAAAGGACAAAGGACTGTCATCAGTGTCACCACACTAACCTGCTGGTAAAGACCGGTAGTGAGGGTGACACTGATCATAATCATACTTGTCCTAGATTCATGTTCCTGTTCTCCTGCTATCTTCCTCCATATTTTTTGTTTCAGGGTCAGCTTGGGGCTTACTGACGTAACCACCGTTTGGTTGCAGAGGAGCCCAACAGAGAAACAGCCGTGCTGACGTCAGGAAGCTCTGCCCGTGCCCCAAGACGGCCCCAGAACTAAATGAACAATGGAAGATAACGGGACAACGGGGACCACGTATTGTGGACAGATAAGAATGGTTATCATCAGTGTCACCCGCACTACCTGTATGTGCCAGCAGAATAATGCGGTGACACTGATGACAGTTTTCCTTTAAAGATTTTCCATGCAATAAAAAAAAAAAAACAAGCCAAATGGAGAAACAAGGCATGACAAAACGCAAGATTTGCTAAATATTGTCCATTCCCAGTTTTGTAATTATGCAAACTAAGTGGTTTGATACATTCGTAACACCCAGCCTAGATCTTCAGTGTAAATGCCTCTTCGTGAGCAGCGATGCGTCTTTACAGCCATGGCCACAGGCAATATGAAGAGAAATCTTTCTGCTTACGAGAGAGATTATACATGGGAGGAGGATTAGCATGCATAAGGAGGGCGTTTACTTTGAAGATCCAGGCTGGAAGTCACCATGTGACTTCATTTGCATAATAAAAATAAAAATAAAAAAAAGGAGCCATGCATTAGGAAACAGTAAGTACCATTGTCACTCGCCCTACAAGTCTATACCAACAGGTTAATGCAGGTGATACTGATGACAAAATCCCTTTTAAATGTAGAACAATAAGGTAAAATATGTATGAAGTATTTCATAAAGCTGCCAGGGTAAGTGAAGTGATTCTGCGGGGACGATGGAGTGTCTTGAAGGAACTGTACATGGTAATTCCATTAAGATCTCAGTGAAATCTAACAAGAGCATGTTTTCTTCTTTTTTTGCAGGATTTCCTCATTGAAAGTCTGCAAGAATGCTTTACCTCAAAGGATTATCCTGAGATCAAGGTGGCAGTACCCTGTATATTCCCAGGCTAGGAGAAATCTTTACTTCATTGTTTCCAACCTAGACAGGCACCGTGTTCATTTTCTACAGCTGTGATGACCTTATTTCACTGCTGTGTGAAAGTAACATAGCCTATTGCACCACTCTCAAGAGCAATGGCTATATACATCATACCAAAATACACTGCAAATTCTGAACAATGCAAGAGCAGCAAGTAATGCCTCTACTAGTCCTTATAGCAATAAAGATACATACACAAGATCATTTATTATGGACATATATTTACAATGGCATAAAATAGTTTTTAATTTGTATTTGCCGGGCTCATAAACCAGTGTATGAAAGAGACTGAGCTTGATCAATCTTGTATTAAATATTGTATGCCATGTTCTAAGAATTTACATGAGACTATCAGTGGTAGGGTTGAAAGAAGCAGACCATTCACTGCCATATGGAGAAGCATTGCATGCTGTATGCCAGAGGTATTAGGAAGTGAATAGGGGGGCATGATAGGGCAGCATACACAGTATTTATGGGTCAGACACTTAATGGGGTACTCCGCCGCAGACATCCTATCTACTGGTGTGCCCACAAACATCTCTATCTAATGGAAAGATATCAAGTAAGGAAAAAAATGGGCAGAATTGTTTTGCATTGCTGATATAGAATATCTTCCAAAAACACAGAAATAAGCTTTAAATAATTCAGACGCCCCTTCAGATTATTGAAGGTTGTATCAGTGTGAGGTTTGCATATACTGGAAGAAGACGGAATGGAAAACGCACTCACCGGGCAAGTTGCTGAGACGAACATTTTCTTTATTCACAGCGTTCTGTACAGGTAAGACAGGTGCACAGGAAGCTTCGAAATGGTAACAGGCAGGGGACGTGCAGGGGGGCGGCAACTAGTTTCTCGCACGTAGGCGCTTCCTTTGGCTCGCACTGACGCTCAGGCATCTGGAGAGGCTTCTCATGGATTGGGAAACTACAGTTGCCATGACAACAATAACAGGTAAGTGAAACAACACAAAAAAAAGTTTAAAAACAATTCCATAAAACCGTAACCTCTATATCACAGCCTGTATTGAGGATATTGGAGGAGAAAGGCACCGATTTCATTCTTTTCATTGAATCCGATTGACCCTACAGCATTAAGGCGGATAATCCACCGGGCTTCTTTTTTCAAAAGTATTTGGAGTATTTGGTGCCTGTCTCCTCCATTAGCCGGGACTTCTACTCTTTCTATTCCAGCAAACATCCCACTGGTGGGGTCTGCGTTGTGAACATCTCGAATATGAGTAATAAAACGCGTGGCTCCCACACCAGTGTGAATAGAATGCAAATGTTCTTTAACACGTACTTGCAGCTTCCTTATCGTTTTGCCAATGTAATAATGCCCACACGGGCAAATTTAACAGTTAACCACAAAACTAGTTTGGCAAGTTATTAATTGTTTAACCATAATCTGGGTATTTCCTAGCCGATAATTGGGTTTGGCCAGATTATGTCGGCAAACGCTACAATGATGACGTTTGAAATTACCTATAGGACCCATACTGGTAAGCCAGTTAGTAGGTTGCTGCTTTTTTTGGACATTGGTTTTAAATGTTTTTAATAGATTTCCCAGTGTCTTATTGCGTTTGTGGGTAATGATAGGATTCTGTGTTGTTATAGACTTCAATGCTTCATCTTCCTGTAAAATATACCAATTTTTTCTTATGCTGCTGAGTGTCATTCATGGGGGAATTTTTAAAGGCAAAGGTGAACCTGTCATGTGTGTCTGTTTCTGTTGTAGGTTGTAATTTGTTTTCATACAGTAGTTCCTCCCTAGTTTTAAGTTGGACTTTATCAAAAGCTTTTTGGACTAATCTGTCAGGGTAGCCACGTCTGATTAGTCTTCCTGATAGTGCTTGGGCCTCTCTCAAAAATAAATCAGGTTTGTTGTTTATTCACTTCAAACGAACAAACTGACTATAGGGGATGCTCTGTTTTACATGCAAAGGGTGAGATTTGTTAAAATGTAGCAATGCATTACGAGAAGTGGTCTTTCGAAATGAGCCCTCCATCAGCTCCTAAATTTCCTTATTGGTATATCCTGCCAAAGATTCATAAGTCACTGAGCCAGCCCCCTGGTCGCCCTATTGTGGCTGAGGTTGGTTCAGTGACTGAATCTTTGTCAGGATATTTAGACTGGCTCATGTCCCCCATCCTAAAAGAACTCCTGACTTTTCTCAGGGACACAGGTGACTTGATCACCCAGTTAGAAAACTTTGAATGGAGAGAAGGGCTGTCCTTAGCGTCAATAGATGTTGAAAGCCTGTATACCCGCATTCCCCATGATGTGGGTATACAGGCTATGGAAGAATGCCTCCAATGCACTAACAAATCGGCTGATTTTGTTGCGTTTATCAGTGAAGCTTTGAGGTTTGTACTAACTAATAATGCATTTATGTACAAAAATGAATGGTATATTCAGAAACAAGGGACTGTGATGGGGACCCCGGTCTCATGCGTTTACGCTAATGTGTTCCTAACAATGTTTGAAAGAGAATTCATCTTCATCTCCAAAAATCCCTTTATTCGTCATACAAAGCTTTTTTTAAGATTTGTAGACAATATTTTCGTCATTTGGGATGGAGGTGAAGATGAATTATCTTCTTTTGTCCATTATTTGAATACCACAAATGAAAGGAATATGATCTTTACTTACCAGTTTGGTGGACAACAGCTGGAGTTCCTTGATGTCCAGGTTCTAATAGTGGATAATACCGTTGTCACTACCTCATTTCGAAAGACCACTTCTCGTAATGCATTGCTACATTTTAACAGTTCTCACCCTTTGCATGTAAAACAGAGCATCCCCTATAGTCAGAGGCCCAAGCACTATCAAGAAGATTTATCAGACAGATTAGTCCAAAAAGCTTTTGATAAAGTCCAACTTAAAACTTGGGAGGAACTACTGTACAAAAACAAATTACAACCTACAACAGAAACAGACACACATGACAGGTTCACCTTTGCCTTTAAAAATTCCCCCATGAATGAAATCATCATAAGAAAAAATTGGTATATTTTACAGGAAGCTGAAGCATTGAAGTCTATAACAACACAGAGTCCTATCATTACCCACAAACGCAATAAGACACTGGGGAATCTATTAAAAACATTTAAAACCAATGTCCAAAAAAAGTAGCAACCTACTAAATGGCTTACCAGTATGGCACCTATAGGTAATTTCAAACATCATCATTGTAGCGTTTGCCGACATAATCTGGCCAAACCCAATTATCGGCTAGGAGATACCCAGATTATGGTTAAACAATTAATAACTTGCTAAACTAGTTTTGTGGTTTACTGTTTAATTTGCCCGTGTGGGCATTATTACATTGGCAAAACAATAAGGAAGATGCAAGTACGTATTAAAGAACATTTGCGTTCTATTCACACTGGTGTGGGAGCCACGCGTTTCATTACTCATATTCGAGATGTTCACAACGCAGACCCCGCCAGTGTCATGTTTGCTGGAATAGAAGGAGTAGAAGTCTCGGCTAATGGAGGAGACAGGCACAAAATACTTTTGAAAAAAGAAGCCCGGTGGATTATCCGCCTTAATGCTGTAGGGCCACTCGGATTCAATGAAAAGAATGAAATGGGTGCCTTTCTCCTCCAATATCCTCAATACAGGTTGTTATATAGAGGTTACGATTTTATGGAATTGTTTTTAAACATTTTTTTGTGTTGTTTAACTTACCTGTTATTGTTGTCATGGCAACAGTAGTTTTCCAATCCATAAGAAGCCTCTCCAGATGCCTGAGCGTCAATGCGAGCCAGAGGAAGCACCTACGTGCGCGAAACTAGTTGCCGCCCCCCTGCACGCCCCCTGCCTGTTACCATCTCCAAGCTCCCTGTGCACTTGTCTTACCTGTACAGAACGCTGTGAATAAAGGAATTGTTCGTCTCAGCAACTTGCCCGGTGAGTGCGTTTTCCATTCCGTCTTCTTCCAGTATATGCTTTTGTTGCTTTTGTCTAAGGATTACTGCCCCACCTTATGAGGAACATCACTACGCCTTTACAGGTGCACACAGTATTTGCCAATATCCTACTCACCGTCTTTCACCTTCAAGACTAGCGGTGCCGGACATACCCTTTCCTTTCCCTATTGTGATTCAGTGTGAGGTTTGGTATACTTGACAGAACACTAAGCATTTAAAGGGGTACTCTGCCCCAGACATCTTATCCCCTATCCAAAGGATAGGAGATAAGATGTCTGATCGCAGGGGTCCCTCCACTGGGGACCCCTGCAATCTCTGCAGCGGCACCCCACCGTCATCACTACAGAGCAAACTGTCTCTGTGCGTGACGACAGGTTGATGCAGGGGACCGAGCATCATTACGTCATGGCTAAGCCCCTGTGACATCACGCCCCGCCCCCTTCATACACGTCTATGGGACGGGATGTGATGATCGTCATGCCCCCTCCCATAGACTTATATTGAGTGGGCAGGGCATGACATCATGGGGGCGGAGTCAATGACATCACGATGCTCCATCCCCTGCATCGCCCTGTCATCACGCACAAAGCCAGTTTGCTCTGTAGTGATGACGGCGGGGTGTCGCTGCGGAGATTGCGGGGGTCCCCAGTGGCGGGACCCCCACGATCAGACATCTTATCTCCTATCCTTTGGATAGGAGATAAGATGTCTGGGGCAGAGTACCCCTTTAAATGCTTAGTGTTCTGTCAAGTATACCAAACCTCACACTGATATACAACTTTCAATAATCTTAAGGGGCGTCTGAATTATTTAAAGCTTCTTTCTGTGCTTTTGGAAGATATTCTATATCAGCAATGCTAAACAATTCTGCCCATGTTTTTCCTTACTTGATATATTTCCATTAGATAGAGATGTTTGTGGGCACACCAGTCCAGATACATAACCCTTTCCATTTTTTCTGTATGCTATGAGCACCAAATTCTCTCTCATATTGTTAAAGGAAATCTCTTGGACCACCATTGTTGGTTGCCATACCCGCAGTGGATTTGGCGACTTCCCAGTGGGAACACGTCATTGGAGGAGTACAGTTTTAGCATGCAAGCCTCTATGGTGGTGAATATCACTTCTCTCTTCACTCAAAGCTATAATAAATCTCAAGTAGTGTAAAGTGCATAGTAAAGACCCATGCTGCAATAAACAGTCAGATATTTGCAATGACAGAATTCTGTGTATGAAGTATGCATCACAGCCAAGTTTCCATCACATTCTACATTTATAGTCAATTTCTTGTCATTTACATTCATTGTATTGTATGGACTCTTTACACTTGATCCATGTTTCCATTATATGCAGTTTTTAGTAGTTGAAAATATATTTTTGGATTTATTTTACAGTTGCTACAGTTTTGAATGCTACTAACATTTGATACATTTTAATATGTGGTGAGGATGGCTATAACACATCTAAATAATACTGGTATGAAAACAAAACATTTACTATATGAGATAAAACCACAAACCAAACAATCAGAAAGCAGCCATCATAACATCTAAAAGAGATATGATTAATATATCTGTTAACTCTTTCTGAATTGTTGTGAGTTGACATAAGACTTCTTCTTCTCTGGGAGTAATATGCCATAACAACTGCCATCTTGGTTACTCTAAAGATATGAAAAAGTGAATAGCCTTACAGTGTAATGATATATATCTTCAGTAGGTCTGAATATCTTATAATCCATAATAATTGTCACCTGACAGCTGTAAGGAAAACCTAGGCAAGTTGCCACTGTGCATTTTTCTAATTTAGATCAGTTTATCTGTTATCTGATCAGTTTTCTCTATTCACTTCTTTTTTCGTAGACCATGAAGTAATTTGAATATGTTTTATTATTCTCTTTTCAGTACAGGGCCAAATAATGTGTTCTCTAGTTTCTCACTTGGAAGGTCATTGCATAAACTATATAGGAATACTGAATTTGCTGATTTTTCAGTATTTAGTACAACCAGCTGTATTTATATTGTATTATCCGTCCTTATATACGATGTCTCCATGGTAGAGGGAGGGAGTGGGAAGGGGTATAAAGGGTGCCTTTGCATCTCTTATTCTAAACCCCCTCCTTGCTCACTTCTAAATCTAAATTCACAGTTCTAATGTGCATTTACCTAAATATTTCTCATGCACAATTAGTGGCTGACTAAATACTTTTTCCCCACTGTATGTAAGTTCTCCTGTAATTTCCATCATAGGTACACTTAAACTATGAGAGAAAGAATGGGGGGAAAGAATACAGAATCACATTGTGGGATTTCTAATGAATAAATTGGTACATTCCTCGGTAAAATAAATATTTGGTCACCTACAAACAAGCATGATTTCTGGCTCTCACAGACCTGTAACTTTAAGAATCTCCTCTGTCATCCACTCTTTTCCTGTATTAATGGAACCGGTTTGTACTTGTTATCAGTATAAAAGACATCTGTCCACAACCTCAAACAGTCACACTCCAAACTCCACTATGGCTAAGACCAAAGAGCTGTCGAAGGACACCAGAAACTAAATTGTAGACCTGGGAAGACTGAATCTGCAATAGGCAAGCAGCTTGCTGTGAAGAAATCAACTGTGGGAGCAATTATTAGAAAATTGAAGACATGCAAGACCACTGATAATCTCCCTCGATCTGGGGCTCCACGCAAGATCTCACCCCGTGGTGTCAAAATGATCACAAGAACGGTGAGCAAAAATCCCAGAACCACATGGGGGGACCTAGTGAATGACCTGCAGAGAGCTAGGACCAAAGTAAAAAAGGCTACCATCAGTAATACACTACACCGCCATGGACTCAAATCATGCAGTGCCAGACGTGTCCCCTTGCATAAGCCAGTACATATCTTTACCTGTCTGAAGTTTGCTAGAGAGCATTTGGATGATCCAGAAGAGGATTGGGAGAATGTCATATGGTCAGATGAAACCAAAAGTAGAGCTTTTTGGTAAAAACTCATCATGTTTGGAGGAGAAGGGATGCTGAGTTTCATTCAAAGAACACCATACCTATTGTGAAGCATGGGGGTGGAAACACCATGCTTTGGGGCTGTTTTTCAGCAAAGCAACCAGGATGACTGATCCGTGTAAAGGAAAGAGAGAGATTTTGAATGAAAACCTCCTTCCATCAGCAGGGACATTGAAAATGAAATGTGGCTGGGTCTGTCAGTATGACAATGATCCCAAACACTTCGCAGCAACAAAGGAGTGGCTTCGTAAGAAGCATTTCAAGGTCCTGGAGTGGCCTAGCCAGTCTCCAGATCTTAACCCCATAGAAAACCTTTGGAGGGAGTTGAAAGTCCATGTTACCCAGGGACAGCCCCAAAACATCACTGCTCTAGAGGAGATCTGCATGGAGGAATGGGCCAAAATACCAGCAACAGTGTGTGAAGACTTACAGAAAATGTTTGACCTCTGTCATTGCCAACAAAGGGTATACAACAAAGTACTGAGATGAACTTTTGTTATTGACCAAATACTTATTTTCTGCAATAATTTGCAAATAAATTCTTTAAAAATCAGACAATGTGATTTTATGGATTTTTTTTCTCATTATGTCTCTCATAGTTGAGGTATACCTATGATGAAAATTACAGGCCTCTCTCATCTTTTTAAGTTGGAAAACTTGCACAATTGGTGGCTGACTAATTACTTTTTTGCCCCACTGTACATGCACTTTTCTTTGATCCATTTAAGCGACTTTACTGTTACTAAAGAGAAGAGTTCCAAGTTTTCATCAAGTGCTTTGCCTTTCTAACTATCTGCCCTTCCCTTCAGTAAGAAAATGCAGATTAAAGTAATAAATATTTAACATAGAAGTTGCATCTCACTCTTACCCTGTTACCATTGTACCCTGCTCACCATCAGAACCAATCAATGAGACAACTGATTTTTATTGCATTATAATAACAATGAGGGACAGATGTTAGGCTTTGTTCAAGTCTTGAGATTTTCATAAGTTCAAAGTACATATGTTGGGACTTCCTATTCCAAATCTAATAAGTCTTTTAATGCACAAACACCTGTGCTTCAGTCCCCCTGATCGCAGTAGAATCCAGTAGGTCAGGATGAGGTGCTTTGGACTTTGACCTACAGGACATAGACATTTAGCATATGCCACTGTAGAGCCATACAGAGACATAAATCAGTCATTGACCAATTTGGCACTATGTTAAAAAAAAAATTTTTTACCACATACATAAACACACTTTTTTTTTTTAATATAAAACATATACTGGACGGACACAGGCAAACAAGGTCATTCTTGTAGCCTCCTCTTAAAGGGGTACTCCGGTGAAAACCTTTTTTCTTTTAAATCAACTGGTGGCAGAAAGTTAAACATATTTGTAAATTACTTCTATTAAAAAATCTTAATCATTCCTGTACTTATTAGCTGCTGAATACTACAGAGCAAATTATTTTCTTTTTTGAATGCTCTCTGATGACATTACGAGCACTGTTCTCTCTGCTGACGTTATTATAATAATAATAATGCTTTATTTATTGTTGTCCTTAGTGGGATTTGAACCCAAGTCCCCAGCACTGCAAGGCAGCAGTACTAACCACTGAGCCACCATGCTGCCCTTAGCATACATCTGCTATGCATGGTTGCTAAAATGGATGTCAGCAGAGAGCACTGTGCTCGTGATGTCATCAGTGTTTCAAAAAGAAAGGAATTTCCTCTGTAGCATTCAGCAGCCAGTAAGTTCTGGAAGGATTAAGATTTTTTAATAGAAGTAATTTACAAATATGTTTAACTTTCTGCCACCAGTTGATTTAAAAGAAAAAAGGTTTTCACCGGAGTACCCCTTTAATTGTGGGCCTATGGCAGCATTTGGCATATGCAATGGGAGCTTTCTCAGCAATACACTAAACGTATTTACATAGCATGATGTGAACAGAGCCTCAAATGTTGGACTATCTTTTTGCTTAATATTGCACTTTTTTGTATCTTAGAAACACTCAGGATCAGGTTATAAAATCAGTCTAAGTACAGTCTACAGTTTGCTTCCAGTTTTGGTGCTAACTCCTCAGGCGTAATTCATATAATCTAATTCTGCCCATTGCTCATGACATAGCTGTGCATTAATAATCTTTTTTTCTTTGGATTGCTTTCATGGACTTTTCTTTCACAGTGATAATACATAACTTTGCAGTGCTTCTCACTTTTGCGGTTTATGCATAGTTATTATTGGGAACATTATTGTACTGTTGTTTGGCTACTACATAAATCTAGCACATCATTGCCATAGCTACAGTAATAATGCTGGTTTCATTGAGTACAGAAACAAAAAAATGTGTCCATATTACACTCATCTGAAACTGACCTAATATTATTGGAGGTCTCCCTGACCCCGCATGAGTCTGGACACTAAAGAGTGATGAAGCCCTGAGCTCATTGACCTGCCAATGGATGGGGTCTTCTGATATGTTTGAGACATGTCATAACATTCTGCAATGTTGGGTTCACCTTTTAAATTGGTATAATTACATGTATTAATCTGAAAGCACGCCAAACAGCACACCACAAGACTTTTCTTTCTGTCAGGTTTCTGATAAAGTATTACAATCAATGCAATGACAAAATAGTCCATTTGTCAATTGGTTATACCATATCATAACCAGACAAAGGGAAAATGCAATAGTTTCTTAATTATTCTTTTAAATAATATAATGTATCTACAAACAAATAACAATAGTATTGTTATCAGCACTGACAGTATGGAGAAACCTGACACTATAGCAAAGTCTACTGTTCCCACAGTGATAACACTTCCACACTTCTTCCATTCTCCTGTACTTAGAGCACATTGTATCACCTTGGTTTGATAACTCAGTATTTCTGCTGTAAGTGGACAGGCCATTCTGCTCAATGATTTGCCGCACCAACTCCATGTATTCTCTTCTTTCAGATGAGCGAAACAGATATAAATGGGCAATATGAATCAGTATGCGAGTCGGTGTTCAGTGAAGTAGACACTCATGCAATGGATGCTTTAGACCTCCCGGGATGCTTCCGAACTAGAAGTCACAGCTACTTGAGGGCCATTCAGGCTGGATATTCCCAGGATGATGATTGTGTCCCTGTAATAACTTCCAATGTCACTTCCACAACCAGGTCAACAACAGGTAAAGAGTGGTGTGTCCTACAGAGGCAATAAATAAATAATAATATATATAAATATATAAAAAAAATAAAGGCCAAAAAAAATAAAAGGTTTTGGGGGAAAATTATTGCAGAATTTTTTTTTTTTATATAACAACAGTTTTAATTTGCAATAAAACACAAGGGTGGTACGGAAACGTGCATATCGTACAAAAAAAGGACATAATAGGCATTTGCATTACACAAGTTAGATGCTCGTTTACAGTGCAATCAGTCAGTGGAAGGCAATTGTGAAAATCCCCCCTTGCAGGACACTGGAGCGGGTAACAGAACCCCAAGAACAATAGGAACAACCCCCCCCCCCCCTAAACAAAAACTCGGTGCTCAGCAAAAAGGTAGGTAGCACATTCAATCCCTATCCAGTACGAAAACCGCATAAGACAAGGTAAAAAGCAGACAAACAAAGGAGAATATAGACAAAGACAAAGGAGAATATAGCAAAGGAGAATATAGACAAAGACAAACGGTCATCAGATGCTCACAAAAATAAAAGAAAGAGAGAACTAATAGAGACTAATCAAAAAGAGGGGAAAAAATAAAATAAAACAAACATGTAGGGAAGACAGAGAGGTGCAGCTCTCCAGCAGGCATTAATGAGCGTGGGAAGGTTCATGACCCTCAAGTGCTCCCACAGTCTTTCAAAGACTCCAGCGCATAAAATCCAGTCTGCTTGTATTTACGCATCAGGTACTGTCTGTCCTCCTCCGATAATACCTGAACAATAAAGAGATGCCATTTAGAGAAGAAGGATTTGGCAAGTTTGTCAGGGTCCTTAAGGGTCTCCATCGAATCAAAGTGCATCAATTTGTGTAAAGTAGCAGTCACCTCCGACAAGATCGGTACTGTGTCCAAAAGCCAATGGTGCAATAAACATTTTCTCTCCCACAAGAAGTGACAAATGGATACCCTTAGAAGGGACAGTGCCCTTTTCTGATACAGAGGAGTCAGCTGGTATGTAGTGAAATATAAAGGCCCAGATTTATCAAAGAATGTCTACGGTAGAGCTATTTTCCCACGTTTATTTGGGTAGTGGGTTTGACAAGATATTGGTCTGTAAGAAGAGGCCAAATCTCAGGTTTGCTAGGTTTTGGTATTACTTTTATGTAAGCCATGTTATCTGAGGCAAGCATTGCCTCATCCGTCTACAAGGAATTGAACACCTTTGTCAAAGTGAGGGTCATCTCCTCTCTAAGCATCTTGTGGAAATCTGTGCCAAAGCCATCAGGTCCTGGGGCTTTTCCTCACTGAAGTCCCTTTACAGCTTCCCCAACTTCCTCAACTGTGACTGGTGCATTCAGTGAGTTCAGGTCATCCTTCAAAAATTGGGGAAGACTCAGAGTCCTCAGGAAGGCAAATCCCCTCTCCCTGTCCAAAGTATCCTCCGAATACAGATGTCGGGAGAAGTCTCCCAAGATATCATTGATACACTTGGGATGTGTCTGCTTTACACCGTAACAGGTCTCCATACCCTGGTCAGATTTGCCATCATTTTGCATGCCTTATTGCCAAACCTAAAATAAGTGGCTGCCCTCTGGTTCCTAAATAGTAAATCCATGTGTTCCTGTTCCACCGGTTCGGGCCCTCTCCCACACAGTTTTGTTATCAGTAGTCAGAGAATTAAGAAAGTCAGTATAAGCAGCCCTAAGTAGCTGCATAGCAGCAATAAAGGAAGATTTTGCAGATTTCTTTTTATTTGTAACATAGGCCATAATGTGTCCCCTCAGTACTGCCTTGGCCACCTCCCAGAACAAACGCGGGTTGTACACATGCTCAGCATTAGAGGCACAAAATGACATCCACCAGTTATTTAATTGAGCTTGGAAAGTAGTGTCCGCGGTCAGTACTGAGGAGAAACGCCACAATATGTCAGAACCTTTCGTAGTAACTGGGGTCAAGGTAAGTATCAGTGGAGCATGATCTGAGATCACAATGTCCGCAATGTCAACCTCCGTCACTCTATGGAGCACGGAAGGAGAGGCAAGGTAATAATCAATTCTCAACCATGGGTCCCATGCAGGAGAAAAGAATGTGAATTCCCTCCCATCAGGATGTAAGTGTATTCAGGTGTCCGACAGGGCAGTGTTCTGTAAAAGGTCAGATAAGACAGTCTCTGACCCTCTACGGGTAACAGTCACCCCAGGCAAACGTCGTCTGTCCTCCCACCAGAATATCGATACTCTCTCTAACAATCATCACCTCACTCAATAGGTTGGCTGCCCACCCCGCTTAGCAAAAGAAAAACCAGAACAGATAGAAAAACAGAAAAATAGTTTTTGTGAGAATTTTGAACCACCCACTGCGCTTTTGTGGGGGTCCTATGAGTTTAGATGGTGTCCGGAGGTCAGCTCACCTGCTCCAAAGCCACTTTAGGGACCTTCTTGTATGGTCTGCCACCGCTTAGATAACCGATTGTACTGATCAATGATATGCCAATGCTTAACACTGAACAGTAATAGCAATCAAAAGATTACTTTAACTAGTCCCCTATAGGGACTTAAACAAAAGTAATGAAACTTAAAAAAATAAAATAATAATAATTAGCTGCTCCCCCAATAAAAATGTAATTACCTCCTTTTCTCAATTTACAAATGAAAAAATGTAAAACTAAATAAATAAATATAGAAACACATTTGATATTGCCACATGCGGAAATGTCCTAACTATTGAAATATATTGTTAATGATTCTGTATGGTAAATGCTGTAAAAAATGAGGGCTAATTTTTTGCGCTGTTATTTGTAATTTTCATCATCAATTATGTTTTGATGGAACTTTTTGATCGTATTATATAAATTTTTGTCTTACATATTATGTGACCAAAAATCTTCAATTCTTTATTTTTTTTTTTAACATTGAAGGCATTCATAAACATAATATTTTAGTAGTTTGAACATTTCTGTAGCACTGATACCAAAGTGATTTATATTTTTATTGTGGGGTGTTAAAATTTTTATAAAATGTTTAAATATTTATTTTACACTTTTTAAGTTCCCATAGGGGACTATTAGAAGTATTCATTAGATTGTTATTTACTTTTTAGTACTATGTTATAACATAGTAATAATAAGTACTATCAGCAATCTTCTTGTACAGCCTGGCTCAACAGGCTGCTCAAGAGGATCGGCCATCCGGCACGCTGAAGGCTGATAAGAGTCATTTGCACTCATTTGACCACCGTAATTGCACTGTGGGGGTCCATTGAGCCTACTCAAACCCACTGCTACCCTCATTTTCACTATAGATGTCATCAGCAATGATCATGGCAACTATAGGGTTAATGGTGGACATCAACATAATCACTGATGCCTGCCCTTATCTGTGAGTCCCCTGGTGATGATAGCAGCCGGAACTCATCCGCTGTAAATGTATGGTGTTGTGCGCAATGTTATTTGCTGCAGTGCCGTACAACAAAAATAGCCACTATGCATCATGTATGGTGAATTGAAAATCTGTTATCGGAAATCTGGTCTGGATAAGTGTGTGGTCTTCTTAAAGAAGTAGTCTTCTGGAGAGGTTTTAGTGTATAGGTGTACTGAGGTACAAAGATGGACTTACTTTATATTTAAAGCAATTAATATTGGCAGAACCAGTGTGCCACAATTTTCAAATAATGCTGGGGCTGGGTGACCTGTGGTGGTTTATGCACTTCTAAAAAGATTCTGAAAAGGTATAGCTTTTGGTTAATATTTGGTTAGTAGATGTACTATTGCCAGAATTTTGGCACAATTTGTAGCAAAACACTGACTTAGGGTCTGCTCGTACGTTCAGTATCTTGTGCATATTTGGTGCACAGGCTTTAAGGCTGTGTTCAGTCATTAAGTATACAATAAAATCTGAAGCATAAAATTGGCAGCTTCAAATTCTGCACATCAAATATGCACAGGATACTGTACACGTGAATAGACCCTTAGGGTACGTTCACACGTACAGTATTCTGCACAGCTTCTAATCTGCAGTTACAAATCCTGCGCATCAAATCTGCCCAGGATCCTGTACATGTTGAAATATATTTTATCAGATGACCTAGTAAATATCTTACTAATGTCCAAATGCGTTATATTCTTTAATCAGATCAAGAGTGCATGCACCATAGTAAATCACACACACACACACACACACACATGGTTAGTGATAAAATACTTCTAGCTTTATTAGGTGGTCCACTGGGTTATATAAACTTTGTAATTAGCATAATTTCCCACCCTCACTAGGGAGGTAAGTATAGCTGTGGCATACCATATAAGGTAGGCTTTTCCTGAGGATGTTGACGGGCTCCAAAAGCCTTTGTCCAGGACTGGGAATCTTCTTACACGATGGAGGGGGTGAGGAAGGAGAAGAGTAGTATGAGGGGGATGGTGCTTTGTGAAATGGCCATTTTATGCTGCATATATATATATATATATATATATATATATATATATTTTTATAAATATATATATATATATACACACACACACAATAAAGGTAGAAGCGGCACTCCAATGGTGATAAATAAATTGTAGTTTTATTTACACATCTGTGCAGAAAAGCGGCATTTTGGCTTAACAATAAAGCCTTTCTCAAGCTTGAGAAAGTCTTTATTGTTAAGCCGAAACATCACTTTTCTGCACAGATGTGTGAATAAGACTACAATTTATCACCATTAGAGTGCCGCTTCTACCTTTATTGGATATTGTTTGGGAATCAGTCTGTTCCTGAAGCTTAGCACCCAGATGGATCAGAAATCCTTACCATGGTGCTCCTCTTCACCTACATTGGTATATATATATATATATATATATATATAAAAATATATATATATATATATATATATATATATATATACACACACACACACAAATATATAAATCCATTACAATCCCCCCTTAAAATTACCATTTTACCTTTCCCTAATTTCATTAATCCTAACTCATCTGCCCCAATGTGTTTTCTCAAACGCTTCACTGTACTTTAGATGACCCATGGCTTGTCTATGGACCTCCTTAGCCTCAGACTTTACACATATTGAGTCAGATGCTGCCCCTAAGGTTTACTGGTTTTATAGATGGCATTGAAGCTCCGTAATGAAGTTTAGGCCTAATTTGTAGTCTCGTAGCCCAAATTCGTCATCACTAGTGTTGCATTTTTGACAGCCTTCACACACATCTTCTTTAGGCAAGGCAGAACACAACACACAAGAAAAGCAAGGATTATCAGGATTATAAGTATGGTTATTCCTATTTTGGACAAAGTCTTTTTCCACCCTCCCATCCAATCAAAGTACTGATCCCAGGGGTCTGAGATTCCAGAATTCTTTTTAAATTTTACCGATAGGTCTTCTAGTTTCTTTATGGCTATGGTTACTTTACCATTGGGTCCTGTATTTGCTGGGATACATGACATTCCAAAATCCATACGGTTTTGGAATGTCATAGTGGATGTGGCACTTAGTTGTTCGGCCTGACCTTTAAGAGCATCCACTGAGAAATTTATGAATCTCTGCTGATTATAATACATATAATTAATCCAGTCTACATAATTGTTTATGGAAATCTGGGGTATTATAGACTCAAATCCAGCTTTTACTTGATCTCTAGCTTTTAATTCATCTGGGACCCCCCTTGGGACTCCTATAGCATCAATATAGACATGGGGGGGGGGGTCAAGGCTCCCAGCAGGGGCTGCACGTTTACTTCTAGAGTGTGGTTTGGGTTCCTCTGTAGGTTCGGTAGTGAAAATGTGTATGGGCATAAGAGCCTTGGCTAATGTGCATTCTCCAGTCCAGTTCCCTTCTAATCGGGTTCTGAGTTTCATATCCCCACAAAGCCAATATATGTCCCCTAATGATCGGACCTGGTTCTGTAATTTTCTTTGTCTATTTCTCTGTACGAGGAGCAATAACCTTTACTAAAGTTTCCCATGAATCCACCCTGGTTTCCTGGGATAGAATAACACGTGTAGTTCCAAGGGTAGATAATTATACTCTCTATGTGGTTAGGTCACCTTTTTGAGTAATGGCCACTTCTTGGCCTAGTGTCACAGATACTAAAAAAAAAAGGGATATGTATAATCGTCATGGTCTGGACAGCGTAGCTTCTTCGTCTTCTGGTGCTGATGCCTTCTTACAGTGGGAGGCGTGGATCCAAGTGTTCTTCCCTCCCACTTTAACTGAAGTGGCTGTGGTCAGCAA
Organism: Hyla sarda; assembly: GCF_029499605.1. Taxonomy (NCBI): domain Eukaryota; kingdom Metazoa; phylum Chordata; class Amphibia; order Anura; family Hylidae; genus Hyla; species Hyla sarda. The sequence continues at coordinate 182,680,129 of NC_079191.1, forward strand.
GCCTTGGAATGGACAATCAATTCTGGGCTCGAGAGGGTTCTTTCTCGCAAATTTCTTTATTAGTACCCAATCACCAGGCAGTAGCTTGTGAGTTCCAGTATCTGCTTCAGTATCTGGAATAGAAGAAAACACTTGGGAATGTATCTTAGTCAACTCTCTTGACAATGCTGTCACATAATTAGTTAGGGTATCAGATTGCATTTGTAACTGCTGAGGAAAGAAACACCCTAATCTAGGGTAAGTTCTGAACAAGATCTTATAGGGGGATAGGAAATGTTTTTCTCTAGGAGTGTGTCTGACACTATAGAGGGCAATGGGTAAACTATCAGGCCAAGGCAAACCAGTTTCTTGGGACATTTTCAACATTCGAGTTTTAAGAGTACTATTCATCTTTTCAACCTTCCGGTGCGGTGTGGAAAGATAAAGTAACTCCCAGTGCAGACCAGATTTCTTTAGTCAATGTGGCTGTGAATGCAGGTCCTTGGTCACTTTCTATCACTTCTGGTACTCCATACTGACACTATTTCATTGAGGAGTCTTTTGGCCATGGTTTTGGCTGTCATATTGACTACCGCGTAGGCCTTCGTCCATCGGGAGAACATATCCACCACCACCACCAAGGGTGTATTCAAATCTTCCTCTCTATGGCATCTGGATGTGGTCGATCTGCATCCTCTGGAATGGATATAGTGGTTTTGCCAGGTGTTTCTGGAGTGACTTCTGCACGGCCTGGATTACATTTCTCACAAATAGCACAGGACTTGCAGTTGTCTGTTAATGGCGTGATCCCTGGTGCTGTATAATATTTCTGGATAAGGGCGTTCATTAGCGTTTTTGAGAGATGAACGGCACCATGTGCCCACTGCACCACTGCTGGATACATACTTCTTGGTAGTCTTGACAGGACGTCTGCACCCAGCAGGTTGAGTGGGCAGTTGGAGGAAACAACAAATCTAGCCAGCAAGTGAGGAAAGTTAGCAATCTGCAGAGGCTTTGTGAGTGGGCTGCTCCTGGGGACACCATCAGCACCCACACAGGAGACGTCAATGGTGGACAGGAAAGAGGGATCCGGTAGATCTTGGGTCCTAATAACGCTTCTGGCTGCACCTGTGTCTATCAGGAAAGTGGTGGGGTGTCCCTTAATGAGTAGAGTAATTCTAGCCATAGGGCCATCTTTGTTGTTTGCAGATACTGCCATAGCTGGTGAGTGAGACACAGGCTTGCCAGTACCTGGGGTCTGGAGCACCAGGGAGTCCATTACGTTGCTGGTGTTGGTAATTGTCTGAGTACTGGCCCTGAGGGGGTCCTGATCTTCTTGGGCAGTCACGTCGAAAATGCCCAGGGTTGTGGCAATTGAAACAAACTGGAGGTGGGCATCATCCAGGCAGTGGGTGGCCGGCAGGGAGGTCCTCAGTCATCATAAGAGGGGTTGGCTTTTTGGTGAGAGCTTGGCTGGACTCTAAACCTTTTGCCACCAGGAGTTGGGTGTCAAGTGTCAACACTCTGCATTCTGGGCGTGATAGTACTAGGCCCTTCTTTATGGGATTCTTCAGGCCATTTACAAAAGCAGAGGACAACATCTGTGAGTGTGATTTGTTGGATAAGTCAAATCCAAGGTCATGGAAGAGTATCTTGAGTCGGGCATAGAATTTTTCCACAGATTCTTTTTTGTCTTGACTAACATACTGGTCGCTTGATCTGCTAATCTGTCTTGGGCCCACTTCAGCAGGCGCTCGGAGAAGGAGGTGCCTGACTAACAGGTGGTTACCTCAGGGTAGTGACCTTTACCAAGATCTGGCGTCATAATTGGCCAGTAAGCATCCCCAGCCTTAATCTGACATAAGCTCTGTAGATGCTTGAATGAAACAGGGTAGGTTTGTTGGATTTCCCGGATACTACGGTAGAAGGGCATCGGTTGCTTCTCTGGGTCTGAGAGCTGAGCTACAAGGGTAGCTGCTTGGGATGGGTTAAAGGTAACATACATAGTAGGAGCATCATGATGGGGTGCCTTCAAAAGGGGTCTCAGACTGGCTCCTTGGGTCATAGACTGACATGCTGATGGGTTTGGGTGTAAAAGGTACGGTGGTTGGTTGTAGCCAAGTGGGTGCCAGTTGGGTCCCTCGTCCTTTGGGACGGGCTCCGGCCTCATAAGAGTCCACAGGTAAGATGGGCTCAGCAGTAGATGTGTGAGCTTGGGATTGCTGAATTGGGGCCAATTCTGTTAGATTTTTTCCCCCCGCTGGCTATATTGGATTTGGTTTTCTCGTCCTTCTTCTCTTCAATGTCTTCTGACCCATCCATAGAGAGAGTGAGAATGGGTACAGGAGGGACATAATGGGAACCATCTAAATTGAGTACGGGGTAGATAAGGACAGGCTTTCTGGGTGCAGCAAGATGGCTGCCAGGAGTGGAAGGGAATGTAGGAGCAGTGGATGTCTCAAGATGGCTGCTTATGGCAGAAGAGGATGTTGGAGCAGTGGGTGTCTCAAGATGGCTGCTTGGGGCGGAAGTGGGAATACTGGGTGATCCAAAATGGTTGCTGGGGGCGGAAGTGGGAATACTGGGTGAGCCAAAATGGCTGCTGGGGCGGAAGTGGGAGGAACTTCACTTCTGGGAGTGGTAACATTGTTGCCACTTCCCGGTACAGAAGGGGCGGAGACTGGAGTAGTTCTGAGAGCAGCATCATGGCTGTCCCCAGAAAGAGAATGCATGGGATATATGGAGGTAGACACATCAGGGGTTGTGATTTTAGGGTGCGGTTGGTGCGCACCACAGCTATAAGAGTAAGTTCCCACACGCGGATTTACAGCGTATTTTATGCTGCAAATCCGCTGGTGAAGGCCCGCTCTATGCTGGCTTTACATGTGCCTGCTCAAGCTGGTATACTCACACATCGCGGGAGCTCTCTGCCTAGCTCAGAGCAGGGAGAGCGGCCGCGATGTTCGAGTACACCACGCACATCGCTCAGGGTGTCTGCTGGTAGCGGAGTATTGCCGCTACCAGCAGGCACATGTAAAGCCAGCATAGAGTGGGGCCTTCACCAGCGGATCTGCAGCTAAATACGCTGCGAAAATCCGCGCATGTGAACGTACCCTAACAAGTATCACTCCCTAAGGGGCACCACAATTGAAACATGACCAGTAAGGATAGGGCGGTGGCTGGTTACTCCCTCCAACACTGGATACAGACGATAGGGAAGGTATTTTATCTGTGTTTTCACATTTATGATAGACATACATAATTTGGTCCCCTTTTTCTATTTCCTGTTCTAACCATTTCTCCTTATGTACTAACTTTTCAGTGTTAAACCATGCTTCTGCAGACTTAAGTAACTTCTTATCCATTAAAACTTAAAACTTATTTCTTAGTTTTTAGTGCTGTCCTCCATGCTTCAGGCTGTAAGCTGCCCCCTACAGTGTGTGGAATGCCACAGACTTTCAACAATATATCTATTCTCTTCACGTTCCCCTCCCCCTTTCTCTCTCTCTCTCTCTGCTTTTCACCCTTTCTCTGGCTTCACGTTCTTTTGTCCCATGTTATCTCTCTCTCTCTCTCTGCTTTTACTACAGCTTGAGATCCAAATCCTTCACTCTACTCTTCTCCTCAACTTCACTGTCTCCAGCTGCCTGGCAGGGACCCCAGTCTATGGACTGTTATTGTCTACGTGTTCCACACACTATCCCCCTCAACAACACAGTGAGGTCTGTTTAAAACTGCAGCTCTGTAACCTTTGCTTCTCCCATTCTCATCTAGCCCACATCCCCCCTCCTTGTGCTCTTCAAGGTGGTACCTATTTTTAGACCTCCAGCTTCTGCATAAACTGCTCTCCTATCTGCTAATTAACTTGAAATCCCTCTCAACCCCTCCTGTACTTAGGATATATCTGTAAAACATTAGGGTTGAAGTAACAGACACATTTAAATGCAGTTCTGCCTTTTTAACTAGGTCTAGTACTAGAAAGGAGTGATTTACTCCCTCTCTCTGTCTTAACTAGCTTAACATTAATCCATGGACACATTAAGACAGGACATGACACATATACCACATACACAATCAGTTGCAATGGGACAAGTTCCCAGGAATATTGCGGAAAGTCCCGTGTAATACCTTCGGTATACACCCCTGGCCGAGACACGCAATGTCTACTAATGACAGTAAAACCGGCATCCAGCGCCACTCTGTCCTAGACATGCAATATCTACATATGACAATCTCTGTCCTAAACACGCAATATCTACTTATGACAGTCTCTGTCCTGGACACACAATATCTACTTATGACAGCCTACTTCGCAAGTCTAGTCCCCCTTTTGACCCAGTATCCTGCGTATTCACTCACTCACACTTCATACACACTTGGGTAGTACATTGTTACTTTATGACAGGCTTAGGTTAATGACACTGGGCGAAATTACCTGTCTCTAGTTGGTCACGAGCCAGTTGATTAGAGCACCAAGATAAACCAAAGGGGGAGACAGTGGTACTTTGGCTAGGTACAAGAAGGCGTCCTACCGTACTCTCAGAGTTGATCAAATTCTGTCTGCGTCCAGCCTCTTTGATCCAATCTGTCTGCTATGTATTTGTGACTAGCTCATGATTCCAAAACCCAGTGCCCCACTTAGGGCGCCAAAGCTGAAATAGATTTTATCAGATGTCCTAGAAAATATCCTACTCCCCTTCGTTATATTCTTTGATCAGATCAAGAGTGCATGCACCGTAGTAAATCACACAGACACACACATGGTCAGTGATAAAATACTTCTAGCTTTATTAAGTGGTCCACTGGGTTATATAACCTTTGTAATAAGCAGAAGTTCCCACCCTCACTAGGGAGGTTAGTATAGCTGTGGCATACCATATAAGGTATGCATTTCCTGAGGATGTTGGTGGGCTCCAAAACCCTTTGTCCAGAACTGGGAATCTTCTTACACGATGGAGGGGGTGAGGAAGGAGAAGCGTAGCATAAGGGGGATGGGGCTTTGTGAAATGGCCATTTTATGCTGCATATATATATATATATATATATATATATATATATATATATAAACATCCAGTACAATGTGAATAGACCCTTAGGGTATATTCACATGTACAGGATCTGCTCCATTTAAGTTAAGGGGTAGCAAAATCAGCTGCACAAAATATGTAGCAAAAATATGCAGCAGATCCTGTATGTGTGAACGTACCCATAAAGTGAATTTGTGATTAGAGCCAGCTACTGAGACGTTCTTTTTTTTTTTCTCTTGGGTTCTATTTTCTGTCATTTTTTAAATATTATTTTTAGTACATTATTATGGGGACAGACATCTTGCCTGGGCTGTTTTCAACAGTATTTAGTAATATATGATTTATAGCAAGTCACATGGACAAATTGGAGGGATTTATTAAAACGTTTCTAGAGGAAGAGAGGTGCAGTTGCCCATAGCAACCAATCAGATTGTGTCTGAAAAATTTAAGAAGCCATCCGGTAGGTTGCTATGGGCAACTGCACCACTCTTCCTCTACACAGATTTTGAGAAATCTCTGCACAGAAAATATGTTTATTATAAAAATGTGATTTAAACAATAGATCATTTTTGAATGACACATTCCCTTTAAATGACTTGTGCCACATTAAGACTGGTTTCCCACTACGGATTTCCGCTAAGAAATTCAGGTGCAGCAGAGTCCCATTGTTGGCAATGGGATTTATCTGCACAGTGCACACTATGGGATTTCAGCCGCAGATGTTCTGAAATTCTGCCGCCAAAAGAATGAAGTTGTTCATTCTTCAGGTGGAATTCGCAGGACAGCAATGACCACACTGGCCACACTCGAAAGCTTCGGACTGAATTTTTCCATCTGGAGCATTTTGAGTGTTAATCTAGGCTTATTATGAATTTTAGACCATTTTTACACACTTTTAATACTGAAATATAAAATGCACAACAAACATTATATGTATGTTTCTTATGATTTTCTTTATTTTATTGTGCAGTGTACTTAGCGCAGTGTTTTTTGTTTGCTTGTTTTTTCAAAATGCAGCATTTTTTTTTTTCAGGCGTTTTTCCATAGGCTTGTATTTGGGGACTTGAAAAAAGCCTTTATATGTTATACATGTGATAAAATTGTCTGCTTATTAAAATTTCAGTAAAATAAAAAGCTTGTCATATGTGCACATCCCTATGTATTGTGGCCAAAAATATTCTAAAACGAGCCTCCTTTTACTGCCCTCAGAAAATGTATGTATGGCTTAAAGGTTGGTTCACACATGCGTTCTGTGTAGTTTTTTGTTTTGTTTTTTCCACTTTTTTCAGTATTCTTTTCTTTTTAGTCAAGCCCAGAAGAGGATTTAAAAGCAATTTCAAATATGTATCCCTATCCTATGGGAAAGCCAGTGTTAGGGGCAGCGCTCCGGCCATCCATCCTGCCCGTGAGCGCTCCCCCTTCCCTGTCACTGCCCATCCCAAGACACACAGTGCCTGCACGCATGTCCCGGGCGGTGCTAGGGGCAATGCTCTGGCTGTTCTGTCCGGCCATGTGCACTCCCCATCTAGTGCCTCCGGGACTCGCTATGCGGGACGCGGCCGCCTTCGAGTCCAAAGCATCCCCTCACCTCTCTCTGCTCCCAGCTGTTCTTCTGTCCTGCTTTGCCTGTGTGCGTGTCCCCTCCTCTTAGGGTCGGCATTGCTAGATTTTAACGCCCATTACGCCCATAATTGGTTGTTCTCTGGTCGGACTCTATTTTAGTCCGGCACCTCTCTAATATGTTGCCGGATCTTTGTGCCTTTTGCCTTTGAGAAAGCGTTACGTTTTGTGTGCCATATCTGTGTTCCTTACCTCCAGCTTGTGGCCTTACCTTGCTCGTTTTTCGACTGTCTCCTGACTTAGTGCCTGTGACCTGACCTTGCTCCTTAGCCACCTACCTCCTGACCTTGTGCTTGTGACCCGACTGCGGTCCTTTGCCACCTGCCTTCTGACCTGTGCTTCGTCTTGACTACACTACCATCTGTGCCAAGTTCCATCTGGGCAACCTGTGTGGACGGATCATGCCAGGGGTAGCGACCTGGGTGTCGCCTGCCGCTGCAAGTCCATACCGCTGTGCAGCAGGCTCTGGTGAAAACCAGCTGCAGCTTAGACTCTGCTCCCTGGTACGGTTCAGTCATTGTCCACACAGTAAAGCGGATCCACTTCTCTGCTGTCACGGTAAGACCGTTACAGCCAGAGATGCATGAACACTGTATCTCCAGCTCTATCTTGCCTGTACATTTCTGTATGGTACTGTGTAGGGGCACCATGGGACTTTTGTGTTCTTGTTTATGACTTTGATATGCGGTTCCAGACAGGTGTTTGATAAGTATTTCCTGCTATTGTAATGGATGTATATTTGTGTATGTGTATGAATATATATATGCTTGTGTATGTGTACGTAAAATGTTCATTTAGGGGCCTCCATCCCCCGCATGCTATTTTGCTCCTTCCTGTCTGGCCCCCACCATCGAATAGAGGAAGTTGCTGGCCAACACCTAAGAGAATTTGAAGCCCCCTGAAGTTTAACAAAGGACAAAGCCTAAGGCCCCATCCCCCATTCTACACTCTGCTCATCCCCTTCCATCGAGTAGAGATCCTGGAAAAAAGTCTTCAGGAAAAGCATACCTTATATGGTATGCCACAGCTATACATACCCTCCTAGTGAGGGCAGTGGCGGATCCAGGGGGGGGGGCAACGGGTCAATTGCCCCCCGAGATTGTTGCCTGCCCCTCCTCCAGAACTATAGCATGGTGGAGCGGGAGCTGTCGGCTGTCCCGCTCCACCACCCCTTTCTCACACCCGTCAGCTTTCTATCACACTCTGTGGCTGCTCCATTCCTGCAGTCAGTGAGAGCCAATCACGGTAGGTCGGCGCGATGAAATCACATCATTGCGCCAGCGCCCGGAGATCACGTCCCTGCGGCTCTCACTGACTGCAGGAATGGAGCAGCCGCAGTGTGTGAGAAAGGTGACGGGCGTGAGAAAGGGGAGTGGGGGAGCAAATCATAAGTGAGAGGGGCAAATTATAAGTGAGGGGCACATGTCAGGGAGGCATTGTATGTGGGGGGCACATGACAGGACCCCCCCCCCCCCCCGTCATGTGCCCTTCATATATAATGCCCCATGTCCTGTGCCCCTCACATATAATGCCCCCCTGACATGTGCCCCTCCCATCTAATGCCCCCTGTCCTGCCCCCTCAGGGGGCATTATATGTGAGGGGCACATGTCAGAGGGGTATTATATGTGAGGGGCACAGGACATGGGGCATTATAAGTCAGGGTCACATGTCAGGGAGGCATTATATGTGAGTGGCACATGTCAGGGGGCATTATATGTGGGGGCACATGACAGGGGCCCCCCTGTCATGTGCCCATGTAATGCACATATAATGCCCCCCTGATATTTGCCGCTTACTTATAATACCCAAAGTCATGTGCCCATCACTTATAATACCCCTGTCCTGTGCCCCTCACATATTATGCCCCCCTGTCATGTGCCCCTCACATATAATTCCCCCCTGTCATGTGCCCCTCACATATAATGCCCCCGTCATGTGCCCCCACATATAATACCCCCTGACATGTGCCCCTCACATATAATGCCCCTCTCATATAATGCCCCATGTCCTGTGCCCCTCACATATAATGCCCCCCTGTCATGTGCCCCTCATATATAATACCCCATGTCCTGTGCCCCTCACATATAATGCCCCCTGTCCTGCCCCCTCAGGGGGCATTATATGTGAGGGGCACAGGACATGGGGCATTATATGTGAGGGGCAAAGGACAGGAGGCATTATAAGTCAGGGATATATGTCAGGGGGGCATTATATGTGCATTATATGGGCACATGACAGGGGGGGGCTGTCATGTGCCTCCACATATAATGCCCAATGTCCTGAGCCCCTCACATATAATGCCCCTGAGGGGGCTGGACAGGGGACATTATATGTGAGGGGAACAGGACAGGGGGCATTATTATTATTATTATGTGGGGGGAACAGGATGGGTTATAAGTATTATATGTGGGGGCACTGGATGGGGCATTATTAATATATATGAGGGGCACAGAGTGTTTTGCATTTCAGAGGGATAGGCCGGCATTTACCATTTTGGATGCAAGTGAAGTATTTTTCTGTGTAGGAGCACCAAATTTATTGAAAGATAGCAGACCATTTGATAAATTTTGTGCAAGTCACATTTTCTAGACTTTTCAGTGGCTTTGCGCCTTTTTCTCGCCTTTTCACAAAAAGACGCAGTTCATAAAACCCTTCCATATAATGTGTATTGCAAAAATCAGTGGATTGCAACTCAAGCGCAAAAAAGGCACAAATAAACCCTGCTTGCGCCTTTTTTGCACCATTTTTAGACACAAAAAACAGTCTAAAGACAATTATACATGTCGGCCATAGTGTATATTATAAGGAATTTTTGGGGTAGTATGGTTTTTATGGGCCACAATACATTACGGTATTGTATTCAGAGGGTGCATGGTAAGGTTATATTCAGAGAGCACAGTATGTGGTAGTATTATATTCGGAGGATTCAGTGTGTTGTAGTAATATATTCAGAGGTTAGGGTGTGTTGCGGTTTTATATACAGAGGGTACGGTGTGTGGTGGTTTTATATCCAGAGGCTACGGTGTGTGACAGTTTTATATACAGAGGATACAGTGTGTGGCGGTTTTCTATTCAGAGGTTTCGGTGTGTGGTGGTTTTATATTCAGAGGTTACGGTGTGTGGCGGTTTTATATACAGAGGTTATGGTGTGTGGCGGTTTTATATACAGAGGGTACGGTGTGTGGCGGTTTTATATTCAGTGGTTATGGTGTGTGGCGGTTTTATATGAAGAGGGTTTGGTGTGTGGCGGTTTTATATTCAGTGGTTATAGTGTGTGGTGGTTTTATATACAGAGGATACGGTGTGTGGCGATTTTATATTCAGCGGTTACGGTGTGGCAGTTTTATATTCAGAGGTTACGGTGTGTGGCGGTTTTATATACAGAGAGTACGGTGTGGTGGTTTTATATTCAGAGGTTATGGTCTGTGGCGGTTTTATATACAGAGGGTACGGTGTGTGACGGTTTTATATACAGAGGGTACGGTGTGTGACGGTATTATATTCAGAGGGTACAGTGTGTAGTAGTATCATATTCAGAGGGTGTGGTGTGCGCCAGTATTATATTCAAAGGATACAGTGTTTGGCAGTATTATAATGATTATTGTTTTCATATAGAGGATCAGAATCCGCTGACATAGTGAGGAACCATCAAGTTCTGCTTAGTGAACATTTAGCTCGAACAAGTCCTGGCGGTATGTACCATCTGAATTAGATAAGGAGAGACTAGAGAAGACATCACCTGTAATCACTGATATCATTGTGTATTCTCCTCACTATAGAGAAGATGTCACCTGTTGTCACTGATATCATTGTGTATTCTCCTCATTATGTCCTATCAGAGCTGAAGTCAATTGTATGTTCTGCAGTAATGATGGGTGAAACAACAACTCCCAGCATAACCTTACCACATACTGAAGGTCATACTGGGAGCTGTAGTTTTAGGGTACATTCACACGCGTGGATTTACAGCGTATTTTACGCTGCAAATCCGCTGGTGAAGGCCCGCTCTATGCTGGCTTTACATGTGCCTGCTCGTAGTGGCAATACACCGCTACCAGCAGGCACCCTGCGATGTGCGAGTCGCAGTATACTCACACATTGAGGGAGCTCTCTGCCTAGCTCAGAGCAGGGAGAGCGGCCGCGATGTGCGAGTAAACCGTGCACATCGCTGCACTGTGTCTGCTCGTAGCGGCGTATTGCCGCTAACAGCAGGCACATATTAAGCCAGCATAGAGCGGGGCCTTCACCAGCGGATCCACAGCTAAATATGCTGCGAAAATCCGCGCGTGTGAACGTACCCTTAAATGGTAAAAACTTATTTAGCACTTTCCCATTCTATGGCAATTGGTATATTTGATTATTATTATACTGGAAATAATTTTCTGCAACATGCTACAGCACGGGCATCACAACATGCTACAGAACGGGCATCCCAACATGCTACAGCACGGGCATCACAACATGCTACAGAACGGGCATCACAACATGCTAAAAAAATCAGGGCCTATATCCCTTAATGTTATGTTTTTGCAAATATTCATCCAGTTGCTGTTTAAACGTCTGTACAGACTAGTAAAACCACATCTGCAGGCAGAGGATTCCACACCCTTATTGTCCGTAGTGTAAAAAAACCTTTTTCTTTGCCCACTAAATGTGTGATCATGTGTCCTATGCATAGTCCTGTTTACATAAACATTCTATTATATTATACATAAACTGCTCAAAATGTCTATGATCTTTGTAATATTGATATATCTGTTTAAACATATCCTATCTGTCTGCAGGGATAATCTCTGTGCGGACAGCCGTCTCCTAGATGGCTAAGCATTCCGTGCGGTGTCTGCAGAAAGAATGAACGTGTTCATTCTTTCTGCGGATACAGAAAACGAAATTTCCGTGCTGGAAACATCTGGCATGGATATTCTGCCGTGAGCACAGCGCAGCAGAATCTTGTTGAATTCAACTGGACTCTGCTACAGCGGAATGCCCGTGCCGAATTCCACATTGGAAATTCTGACGTGTGAACATGGGTCTCAAACAAGGTTAGGACTGTATGATACATTTAATATTGTAAGTACCTTAAGGTAACGCCTTATTTTCTGTCCGCCAACACAAAATACTCTAATAGTGCCCCTCCCGAGACTAGACTCTGGATCCGCCCCTGAGTGAGGGTGGGAACTTATGTTAATTACAAAGGTGATATAAGGTTGAACTGTTTGAAATAAAGCTCAGAAGAGCACGCAGAACTGAAGTATTTGAAACTGACATGGCTCCGTTTGACTTACTTTGGTATACTTCGGTATAGGGAATTCTTTATACGGATTTGGCCGGGAGTAAGATAGTTACAAGGTCACTGATAAAATCCATATCACTTTAAAATTAGCTCTCCTTGACAATATTTTTGGTGAAAAATCACTACTCTTATACTTTAATATTTTGTATAATTTTTTGTTCAAATATTATAGGCAAAGTTCTAATTCTGAATACATTGAATTAGCTCTATATCTGTTATGTGAATATATAACTTGATTCCCATCTCTTCAAGAAGTACTTTAGTGATCAAATCTCAAGCACAATCAATGGCTGCCAACGGGAACTGATGGGGAAAGCTTTCTACTACTTGCTTCTCCAGTCAGCTCATTCATCCTTACAATGAGCCCTTTTCATTTTTGTGTGTTCTTTGCGAAATAGTAATTCAGTAGCTAAAATACTCATTTGGATTACATTGGAATGTTTATTAGGGTGCCCTTTTTTTAAGTGACAGATTTTGCCACAAAACCACATGTGCTGTGGATTCGCTTTAGATTTCACCTCCACTACAAATCCCACTGACCAATGTGGGTTCACCCTTAGTCTGGTGTCACACAACATTTTTGGGAATAACACTTTTTTTGTCGCCTTTTCCTTGCACATTGTATTTGTTTTTTTTTCCTGCAGAAACAAAGCTAGGTGTTAGCTAAAAGTCTTTTTCCTTTAATTTACACTTTTCCTTAGGTTATGATATTTTATTTGTGCCATGTTTCCACCCATAGATCTCCATTTTTTTCCTGATTATAATATACATGTATAAATGTGTTTTGCACTTTTTGTGGTATTTTTCACATGACAAATCATGTTAGACAGGAAATATTAAAGGGATTCTGTCACATTGAAAACACAGCCCATTCTTATAGCTATCTATCACTAAATAGGACCGCCAACATGACTACTCAGTCCAGAATGAGAAGAGCTTAGCATCAATATATTGCTAAATATCCCGGAACTTTTCCCATATCAATCTGGTTAGCTCATCCTGCTCTGTAAAGTTCGATTTAAATCGCTGGAACTATTAATCGCTATATGAATATGATTTATTATAGAACAAATGGCTCAAATAATGCCACAGAATGAATGATTAGCCAACAGCTATTGAGGGTGCATGGACACCTTAAGAATAAATTATCAATAATAGATGAGTGGAGAATCTGATTCCTGTCACCAGTCATCTGACTAAAAAGCTACAGTACTCACCCTCTTGTTTATCAGGGACAACACTGTAGTTGTGCTATCGGCTGTGCTTGGTTTTTCAGCTCAGCCCCATTCATGTAAAGTACTAAGTTCAGCAGCTACAAAATGCACCATGGCCACTTCGGCCAGCTGACTAGTGACTGTGCCCGAGGTCAGACCTCCACTGATCTGATATTGATTACTTTTCCTAAAGAGAGGCCATCTATATTAAAGTGTCAGAAAACTTCTTCAAGAGATGTTATTGTAAACAGTTTAAAATAATTGACAATACAATTATGGAATCTGGTATCTAAAGGATAATGGAGTTATGCCTCCGATAACACTACTAGCTATCCTCTTGAATTTGTTCCAAGATACTTGAGGACAAAACTGCCTTGCACAAAGTGATAGACTGTTCCAGTCACAAGCATACTGTGATGGAAGAGATTGCTGCTCCTAGAGAAAATGCAAGTTAATGCCTGGAAGAGCGTTTTTTTCTTATTGCACTTCATCTACTTAGCAAGATAGATACCTAAAATCTGGCCTCACTTCAAGGAATGTAATTGAGAGCTATTGGTACTAGTAAGTAAAAACAGAAAAAATATATCAAATGATAATAGCAGTGCTTATCTGTTCCTGAAAAGGACTCATTTTTGCTAAGATGTTTTTTTTACCAACCACTGTACAAAAAAGGGTACAAATAATGATTTGTACAATATATGCCCTTAAATGGATTATCTATGGATATAAAAACAGAGCTAATTTCTTACCAAAACATCACATCTGTGTGTGGTATTGCAACTCAGTTCCATTAAATTAGTAAATGGAGCCAAGGTGTAATACCACACACAACCTGAGGACAGGGGTGTACCTGTTTTTAAAAGAAATGATCTCCGTTTTTTTGCCAGATGTGCAAGATTTATCAAACTGTTTCAGTCTGTTTGAGAAATCTGTCGTATTCTTAGGTTGTGTAGTCTACGTTTAGACCAACTATTAGTTGGCTTAAATTGTGCCAGAATCTTGTATATTTTTATGCTTACAGTGTTGCATCTTTATTGAAACCAATTTACCAACACCATGCCATCCCCCAATGGCTGGGGAAAAGTGTCTAAAATTCATAATAAAATATGCATGAACGAGCATTTCCAAAAATATATCTGTTCTAACGTTTTGTTTCTGGTATTTAATCTTTACCATCATTACTATCTTATGTTTGGAATCATAAGTCACTACTTGATCATGTATTTGCTGTTGCAAGTTTCAAATGATTTAAATCTAATCATTTGTTTCTATTCGTTTTTTACAGCCGACATTCCTCAAATAATGGCATGGACTTATATTTGCAGCATTGGTAGTGAAAAAAAAACTGCTTATGTTATATTTTGTAGATATTTAGTTTTTGTTTTTTAAAGTTGTTAACTGTCCTTGGAAACAGTAGTCAACGTGTGTTACAAAAGAAAGCTCTAAGAACAGTTTTCAACCAAAGTTGCAAGTTACATACAATATAAAAAACAAAACTAGAAAATCTGATCATTTGTTCGGTATTCAGCACTATTGTATCCCTGGAGACATCCGAGCACCTGTCTAACTTGTTTTTAAATTCAACCTCTGAAGATGTTAAGAGACCTTAAATACAAAGTGGACTATTATAAGTGTTATAAAGCCTGTTAAGCATCAATAACCCAGAAAGGAAACTGCCGAGCTTGCAATAATTGTTCTGACATGTATCACTACTTGCCATTCACAGTGTAGAAATAAATGACTCATTAGAGATGTCTCTGCTGAACCATAAAGAGAAGCCATTCACTATCAATTCTCTCATTTTATAAGTGAGCAGCGCTATCTATGTGAGGCTGATCTGATAGATAGATAGATAGATAGATAGATAGATAGATAGATAGATGAAATGATCAGTCTGTAATTTTGAAAGTAGGTTTATTTGAACAGTGAGAGACAGGATAACTGCAAAACTAAATCCAGAAAACGGATTTCAAATAATTTACAAATTGATTCGCATTTTACTCAGTGAAAATAGTATTCGATCAATATGCAAAACATGACTTAGCCCTCGGTAGCAAAACCCTTGGTGGCAATCACAGAGTTCAGACGTTTCTTGTAGTTGGCCCCCAGGTTTGCTTTCATCTCAGGAACGATTTTCACCGACTCCTTTTTATAGATCCTCTTCAAGTCATTGGCCCAGATTTATCAATCTGTGTGAAAGAAAAAGTAGAGTGATTTTCCTACAAGAACCAATCACAGCTAAGCTAACGAGCTCTGGTAAAATGAAAGCTGAGCAGTTATTGGTCGCTGTGGAAAAATCACTCTTTTTTTCACATTTTTTCTCTCTCACACAGTTTGATAAATCTAGACCTTTAAAGGTTTCGAGGCTGATGTTTGGCAACTCGAATTTTCATCTCCCTCCACGGATTTTCTATGGGATTAAGGTGTAGAGAATGTGCTTCTTCTTGAGCCACTCCTTGTTGCCTTGACTATGTGTTATGGGTAATTGTTATACTGGAATACCCATCCAAGACCACTTTTTAATGCCCTGGCTGAGCTAAGGAGGTTATGACCTAAGATTTTATGGTACATGTCCTCATCCATACAGTGAAGTTGTCTTTTCCCCTTAGCAGAATCCCCACCAAAGCATAGTGTTTCCATCTCCATGTTTGATGTGGGGATGATGTTCTAGGGGTCATAGGCAACATTGCTCCTCATCCAAACACAGCGATTGATGCCAAAAAGCATTATTTTTTTTTTATCTCACCACAACACTTTCACAAAGTTCTCCTCTGTATCTTTTAGATGTACTTGTACTTTATTGAGCAGGGTGACCTTACGGGTGCTGCAGGATTTCAGTCCTTCACGGCATAGTGTGTTAACAATTGTTTTCTTGGTGATTATGTCCCCACTTGCCTTGAGATCATTGAGAATATTATTCTGTGTAGTTTGGGGCTGATTTCTCACCGTTCTCATGATCATTGAAACTCCACGAGCTGATATTTTGCATGGCGCCCCGACCGAGGGACAGTTGTATTCTCTTTCTTCCATTTGCAAATAAACGCACCAACTGTTGTAAACTTCTAACCAAGCTTTTTGGCTAGAGTCTGTAGGGCTGTAGCCCATTCCAGTCTCCCTTTAACCCCTTGCCACAAATGAACGTGAATATACGTCCATTGAAGGCTTCCAAGGTATGAGGCGTGCTCAGCAGGTGAGCACACATCATACCCGGTGGCTATAAGTAACCGGGACCCATGGCTAATGCCGATCGGGCTGATGTCCGACATTATCCCTTTAGACGCCGTGATCAAAGTTGATCGCGGCATCTAAAAGAGGTTAATTTAACTCCTGGCAAACTCAGTGGGCTGATCGGGACCGCCGTGGCAAAACCACGGCATCCCGATCAGCTGAGAGAACAGAGGAAGGTCTCTCACCTTCTTTCTTGCCGTCCGATTGCCGATTCACTGCTCCGTGCCTGAAATCCAGGCAGGAGCAGTGGAGCGCCGATAACACTGATCACTTCAATGCTATGGCATAGCATTGATCAGTGCTGGCAATCAAGGTATTGGATGTTATAGTCCCCTATGGGTGCTATAACATTGCAAAAAATAAAAATTTGTAAAAAAAAAAGTTAAGAAATGTGATTTAACCCTTTCCCTAATAAAAGTTTGAATCACACCCCTTTCCCATTTAAAAAAAAGAACTGTGTAAATAAAAATAAATAAATACATATGTGGTATCGCTGTGTGCCTAAATGTCCGAACTATAAAAATGTATAATTAATTAAACTGTCAATGGCATACACATAAAAAAAATTCCAAATTCCAAAATAGAGTATTTTTGTTCACTTTTTATACCATTAAAAAATGAATAAAAAGTGATCAAAAAGTCTGAGCAAAACAAAAATGGTACCAATAAAAACTTCAGATCACAGCACAAAAAATTAGCCCTCATACATCCCCGTATGCAGAAAAGTAAAAAAGTTATAAGGGTCAGAATAAGACATTTATATAGTTATATAAAATATGTACATATGGTGTGCTACTTTCCTCTGTTTTGTGAATGGAAAGGCCCTTTGAAATTTATGGAGCAGGATCAAATACAAATTTATCTCTATTTTATCCATGTTGCATTTTGTATTTTTTTCATTTATTTTTCAAAGTGTAATTCAATTTTCTGTCTAGAAGAGACAGTCCATTAGTGTTTACTGTACAGAAATATGGAGGCAACACTGAGAACATGCTGATGTTATGACATAAAAATGTACTGAGAAGGTGTTGTTAAAATAAAATTAAACTTTATTGAGGAGATTCAACAAGACCTTTGCTGAGGAAATGTTGACCAGTTGCCCATAACAACCAATCAGATCTCTTCTTTTATTTTTGAAAAGGCCTCTGAAAAATAAAAGGAGAGATGTGATTGGTTGCTTAGGGCAACTGGTCAACTTTTCTTCAGCACAGGACTCGATGAATCTCCCCTTATATGTGTAAATGTAATGATGACAGATGTAAGCAAATGCAATATTAGATATGTGTATTGGAGATGTTACGCCGAGCGCTCCGGGTCCCCGCTCCTCCCCGGAGCGCTCGCTACACTTCCCTCACTGCAGCGCCCCGGTCGGTTCCACGGACCCGGGGCGCTGCGTTACCACCTCCGGCCGGGATGCGATTCGCGATGCGGGTAGCGCCCGCTCGCGATGCGCACCCCGGCTCCCGTACCTTACTCGCTCCCCGTCAGTTCTGTCCCGGCGCGCGCGGCCCCGCTCCCTAGGGCGCGCGCGCGCCGGGTCTTTGCGATTTAAAGGGCCACTGCACCGCTGATTGGTGCAGTGGTTCCAATTAGTGTTTACACCTGTGCACTTCCCTATATCACCTCACTTCCCCTTCACTCCCTCGCCGGATCTTGTTGCCCTAGTGCCAGTGAAAGCGTTCCTTGTGTGTTCCTTGCCTGTGATTCCAGACCTTCTGCCGTTGCCCCTGACTACGATCCTTGCTGCCTGCCCCGACCTTCTGCTACGTCCGACCTTGCTTCTGTCTACTCCCTTGTACCGCGCCTATCTTCAGCAGCCAGAGAGGTTGAGCCGTTGCTAGGGGATACGACCTGGTCACTACCGCCGCAGCAAGACCATCCCGCTTTGCGGCGGGCTCTGGTGAAAACCAGTAGTGACTTAGAACCGATCCTCTAGCACGGTCCACGCCAATCCCTCTCTGGCACAGAGGATCCACTACCTGCCAGCCGGCATCGTGACAGTAGATCCGGCCATGGATCCCGCTGAAGTTCCTCTGCCAGTTGTCGCTGACCTCACCACGGTGGTCGCCCAGCAGTCACAACAGATTGCGCAACAAGGCCAACAGCTGTCTCAACTGACTGTTATGCTACAACAGTTACTACCACAGCTCCAGCAATCATCTCCTCCGCCAGCTCCTGTACCTCCTCCGCAGCGAGTGGCCGCTTCTGGAATACGACTATCCTTGCCGGATAAATTTGATGGGGACTCTAAGTTTTGCCGTGGCTTTCTTTCCCAATGTTCATTACACTTGGAGATGATGTCGGACCAGTTCCCCACTGAAAGGTCTAAGGTGGCTTTCGTAGTCAGCCTGCTGTCTGGAAAAGCCCTGGCTTGGGCCACACCGCTCTGGGACCGCAATGACCCCGTCACTGCCTCTGTACACTCCTTCTTCTCGGAAATTCGAAGTGTCTTTGAGGAACCTGCCCGAGCCTCTTCTGCTGAGACTGCCCTGTTGAACCTGGTCCAGGGTAATTCTTCCGTTGGCGAGTATGCCGTACAGTTCCGTACCCTTGCTTCAGAATTATCCTGGAATAATGAGGCACTCTGCGCGACCTTTAAAAAAGGCCTATCCAGCAACATTAAAGATGTTCTGGCCGCACGAGAAATCCCTGCTAACCTACATGAACTCATCCATCTTGCCACTCGCATTGACATGCGTTTTTCCGAACGGCGTCAGGAGCTCCGCCAGGATATGGACTCTGTTCGCACGAGGCGTTTCTTCTCCCCGGCTCCTCTCTCCTCTGGTCCCCTGCAATCTGTTCCTGTGCCTCCCGCCGTGGAGGCTATGCAGGTCGACCGGTCTCGCCTGACACCCCAAGAGAGGACACGACGCCGCATGGAGAATCTCTGCCTGTACTGTGCTAGTACCGAACACTTCCTGAAGGATTGTCCTATCCGTCCTCCCCGCCTGGAAAGACGTCCGCTGACTCCGCACAAAGGTGAGACAGTCCTTGATGTCTACTCTGCTTCTCCACGTCTTACTGTGCCTGTGCGGATGTCTGCCTCTGCCTTCTCCTTCTCTGCTGTGGCCTTCTTGGACTCTGGATCTGCAGGAAATTTCATCTTAGCCTCTCTCGTCAACAGGTTCAACATCCCGGTGACCAGTCTCGCCAGACCCCTCTACATCAATTGTGTAAACAATGAAAGATTGGACTGTACTATACGTTTCCGCACGGAGCCCCTTCTAATGTGCATCGGATCTCATCACGAGAGGATTGAACTGTTGGTCCTCCCCAATTGCACTTCTGAAATCCTTCTTGGACTTCCCTGGCTTCAACTCCATTCCCCAATCCTGGATTGGTCCACTGGGGAGATCAAGAGTTGGGGGCCCTCTTGTTCCAAGGACTGCTTAAAACCGGTTCCCAGTAAACCTTGCCGTGTCCCTGTGCTTCCTCATGTAACCGGTCTCCCTAAGGCCTATATGGACTTTGCGGACGTTTTTTGCAAAAAACAAGCTGAGACTCTACCTCCTCACAGGCCTTATGATTGTCCCATTGACCTCCTCCCGGGCACTACTCCACCCCGGGGCAGAATCTATCCTCTGTCCGTCCCAGAGACTCTTGCCATGTCTGAATACGTCCAAGAAAATTTAAAAAAGGGCTTTATCCGTAAATCCTCCTCTCCTGCCGGAGCCGGATTTTTCTTTGTGTCCAAAAAAGATGGCTCTCTACGTCCTTGCATTGACTACCGCGGTCTTAATAAAATCACGGTTAAGAACCGCTACCCCCTACCCCTCATCTCTGAACTCTTTGATCGTCTCCAAGGTGCCCATATTTTTACCAAACTGGACTTAAGAGGTGCTTATAATCTCATCCGCATCAGAGAGGGGGATGAATGGAAAACGGCATTTAACACCAGAGATGGACACTTTGAGTATCTGGTCATGCCCTTTGGTCTATGCAACGCCCCTGCCGTCTTCCAAGACTTTGTTAATGAAATTTTTCGTGATCTACTATACTCCTGTGTTGTTGTATATCTGGACGATATCCTGATTTTTTCTGCCAATCTTGAAGAACACCGCCAGCATGTCCGTATGGTTCTTCAGAGACTTCGTGATAATCAACTCTATGCCAAAATAGAGAAATGTCTGTTTGAATGCCAATCTCTTCCTTTTCTAGGATACTTGGTCTCTGGCCAGGGACTACAAATGGACCCAGATAAACTCTCTGCCGTCTTAGATTGGCCACGCCCCTCCGGACTCCGTGCCATCCAACGTTTTTTGGGGTTCGCCAATTATTACAGGCAATTTATTCCACATTTTTCTACCATTGTGGCTCCTATTGTGGCTTTAACAAAAAAAAATGCCGATCCCAAGTCTTGGCCTCCTCAAGCGGAAGACGCCTTTAAACGACTCAAGTCTGCCTTTTCTTCGGCTCCCGTGCTCTCCAGACCTGACCCATCTAAACCCTTCCTATTGGAGGTTGATGCCTCCTCAGTGGGAGCTGGAGCTGTCCTTCTACAAAAAAACTCTTCCGGGCATGCTGTTACTTGTGGTTTTTTTTCCAGGACCTTCTCTCCGGCGGAGAGGAACTACTCCATCGGGGATCGAGAGCTTCTAGCCATTAAATTAGCACTTGAGGAATGGAGGCATCTGCTGGAGGGATCAAGATTTCCAGTTATTATTTACACCGATCACAAGAACCTCTCCTACCTCCAGTCTGCCCAACGGCTGAATCCTCGTCAGGCCAGGTGGTCTCTGTTCTTTGCCCGATTTAATTTTGAAATTCACTTTCGGCCTGCTGATAAAAACATTAGGGCCGATGCTCTCTCTCGTTCCTCAGATGCCTCTGAAATTGAACTCTCTCCTCAACACATCATTCCTCCTGACTGCCTGATTTCCACTTCTCCAGCCTCCATCAGGCAAACTCCTCCAGGAAAGACCTTTGTTTCTCCACGCCAACGCCTTGGGATCCTCAAATGGGGTCACTCCTCCCATCTCGCAGGTCATGCGGGCATCAAGAAATCTGTGCAACTCATCTCTCGCTTCTATTGGTGGCCGACTCTAGAGACTGATGTGGTGGACTTTGTGCGAGCCTGCACTATCTGTGCCCGGGATAAGACTCCTCGCCAGAAGCCCGCTGGTTTTCTTCATCCTCTACCTGTCCCCGAACAACCTTGGTCTCTGATTGGTATGGATTTTATTACTGACTTACCCCCATCCCATGGCAACACTGTTATTTGGGTGGTCGTTGATCGATTCTCCAAAATGGCACATTTCATCCCTCTTCCTGGTCTTCCTTCAGCGCCTCAGTTGGCTAAACAATTTTTTGTACACATTTTTCGTCTTCACGGGTTGCCTACACAGATCGTCTCGGATAGAGGCGTCCAATTTGTGTCTAAATTCTGGAGGGCTCTCTGTAAACAACTCAAGATTAAATTAAATTTTTCTTCTGCATACCATCCTCAATCCAATGGACAAGTAGAGAGAATTAACCAGATCTTGGGTGACTATTTACGACATTTTGTTTCCTCCCGCCAGGATGACTGGGCAGATCTTCTACCTTGGGCCGAATTCTCGTATAATTTCAGAATCTCTGAATCTTCCTCCAAATCTCCGTTTTTCGTGGTGTATGGCCGTCACCCTCTTCCCCCCCTCCCTACCCCCTTGCCCTCTGGTCTGCCCGCTGTGGATGAAATTTCTCGTGATCTTTCCACCATATGGAAAGAGACCCAAAATTCTCTCTTACAGGCTTCTTCTCGCATGAAGAGATTCGCAGATAAGAAAAGAAGAGCTCCTCCCATTTTTTCCCCTGGAGACAAGGTATGGCTCTCCGCTAAATATGTCCGTTTCCGTGTCCCGAGCTATAAGTTGGGACCACGCTATCTTGGTCCTTTTAAAGTTTTGTGTCAAATTAATCCTGTCTCTTACAAACTTCTTCTTCCTCCTTCTCTTCGTATCCCTAATGCCTTTCACGTCTCTCTTCTTAAACCTCTCATCCTCAACCGTTTTTCTCCTAAATCTGTTCCTCCCACTCCTGTTTCCGGCTCCTCGGACATCTTCTCTGTCAAAGAGATTTTGGCCTCTAAAAAGGTCAGGGGAAGAACTTTTTTTTTAGTGGATTGGGAGGGTTGTGGTCCAGAAGAGAGGTCCTGGGAACCTGAGGACAATATCCTGGACAAAAGTCTGATCCTCAGGTTCTCAGGCCCCAAGAAGAGGGGGAGACCCAAGGGGGGGGGTACTGTTACGCCGAGCGCTCCGGGTCCCCGCTCCTCCCCGGAGCGCTCGCTACACTTCCCTCACTGCAGCGCCCCGGTCGGTTCCACGGACCCGGGGCGCTGCGTTACCACCTCCGGCCGGGATGCGATTCGCGATGCGGGTAGCGCCCGCTCGCGATGCGCACCCCGGCTCCCGTACCTTACTCGCTCCCCGTCAGTTCTGTCCCGGCGCGCGCGGCCCCGCTCCCTAGGGCGCGCGCGCGCCGGGTCTTTGCGATTTAAAGGGCCACTGCACCGCTGATTGGTGCAGTGGTTCCAATTAGTGTTTACACCTGTGCACTTCCCTATATCACCTCACTTCCCCTTCACTCCCTCGCCGGATCTTGTTGCCCTAGTGCCAGTGAAAGCGTTCCTTGTGTGTTCCTTGCCTGTGATTCCAGACCTTCTGCCGTTGCCCCTGACTACGATCCTTGCTGCCTGCCCCGACCTTCTGCTACGTCCGACCTTGCTTCTGTCTACTCCCTTGTACCGCGCCTATCTTCAGCAGCCAGAGAGGTTGAGCCGTTGCTAGGGGATACGACCTGGTCACTACCGCCGCAGCAAGACCATCCCGCTTTGCGGCGGGCTCTGGTGAAAACCAGTAGTGACTTAGAACCGATCCTCTAGCACGGTCCACGCCAATCCCTCTCTGGCACAGAGGATCCACTACCTGCCAGCCGGCATCGTGACAGGAGAAAAACTGTACAATTGAAAGGAGGTGCTAGTACCCTGCTGGGCCACCTCTAACCTTGATACAAGATGAGATACAGTTACGCATGGAGGATACAGGTTCTGTAAGGCATCATGTGGTACATTTCCCTACGGATGCTGCAGCTAAGCTTGCAGATTCTGCACCCACATATGTGGTGGGGGGTGTTGGAAGGGCAGATATTGTCAACCCTTAGGGCAGATGGTATTAACCCTATGTGTTCGTGACACTAGGGCTTGGTTATCCTCTACACCACCCGAGGTATGGCCGCTGGTTCCTGGGCCAGGCACGGAGCAAATAATGACTCCGATGCAAGGTTACGGAACAACGGCACTTTACTGAGGCAGACAATACAGCTCAGTTTAGGCCCAAGGAGATGCTCAGTGAACTTTAGGAAGCTTGTTGGCTCGCTGGGACTTGTACAGACTTGTGCAACCCACACTGAATTTAGTGACTTGACAGACTTGACTATCTTGACTATACTTGTCCCCTGTATTTGTGCTTACCACCAGACTTTGACTTTCACCTGCTGGGGTTACTGGTAGAAGCTGTGTAGTTGCTTGACTAGGCATTGGTATCCGTCAGGAACACCAGACAACTCCTCAGGTATTCACTTGGCTGTACCTCAGCATGCACTCTCTAGACTGGCTTAGGCTAGCTCCTCCCAGCTATGTATGGGAGCAATTTGGAGGAATCCTATAGGTTACCCACAAGTCACCTGTTCACATTGTACCTTCCTTGGTAACATAGGCCTTGACAACATAGATTTAAAGAGACAAATGCCTCAAAAGATTAACCAGAATATAACATAAGAGCTTTTAACACTTTACAGTCCTTAGGAGGTATGTGGACCCAGGAGAATACTAAAATGGAGGCCGCCACAAAGGATGGACAGGTGTACAGGATAACAACTCCTGTACTAGGCCACCAGACAGATTGAAGCTCTCACCACAAGGCCATATTCAAACTCAACCAATGTCAGATCCCAAACAGAACCTGATGAAACGGTTCCAATTCATAGCAGTCCAAGTTTTTCATTCACAACACCACTGTAAACAAAGGCATTGGTGGATGGGTGTCATTGGCAGGACATGTAATAGCCATGGCTGCCATTAGGGGGGTATAACCCATACACCTGTAAGGGGCCTGGAGCTTCAGGGGGGCCCAGCCGGCCCTGTCTTTTTTTTTTTTTTAGCTTGTCAGTGAGTGACTGTGTCTGTCGCTCACACGCTGGGCTGGCACTACCGGGGGACCTGGTGCACATATGATGGGGCAACCAGTCTTTCACTAAACTGCTACTTACATCTGCCTTTTGGTACTTGCTGGCAGAGGTACGCGCGGTGAGTGACGTCATCGCAAGCGCCGGGACGCTAACGTCCTGCGCGGCGCATGCGATGACATCACTTATAGTGCGCACCTCCGCCAGGAAGTCCTCGCAGGCAGATGTAAGTAGCACAGGCCAGGTGAGTGAGTGTTTTGGGGGGGGATCTATGCCTATGCTATGCTACCTAATGTGGGGAATCTATGCTACGCTACCTAATGTGGGGAATTTATGCTTCGCTACCTAATGTGGGGAATTTATGCTACACTACCTAGTGTGGGGAATTTATGCTACACTACCTATTGTGGGGAATTTGTGCTAAGGCTACCTAATGTGGGGAATTTATGCTACGCTACCTAACGTGGGGAATCTATGCTACGCTACCTAACGTGGGGGAATCTATGCTATGCTACCTAATGTGAGGAATCTATGCTACGCTGCCTAATGTGGGGAAACTATGCTACGCTACCTAATGTGGGGAAACTATGCTATGCTACCTAATGTGGGAAATTTATGCTACCCTACCTAATATGGGGAATATATGCTAAGGCTACCTAATGTGGGGAATCTATGCTATGCTGCCTAATGTGGGGAAACTATGCTACGCTACCTAATGTGGGGAATTTGTGCTAAGGCTACTTAATTTGGGAAAACTATGCTACGCTCCCTAATGTGGGGAATTTATGCTATGCTACCTAATGTGGAGAAACTATGCTATGCTACCTAATGTGGGGAAACTGCGCTACGCTACCTAATGTGGGGAAACTATGCTTTGCTGCCTAATGTGGGGTAACTGCTGCCTACTTAATGCAGATTAATGTGAGTTGCATTGCAATGTTATGGCATAGTACTATTTTTTATTGGGGGGGGGGGGGGCCTTTGCTGTCCGTGTCCACCCCTGGCACCAGGCATAGGCTGGATCCCTCTATATGGGGGTGCAGCTCCGTCCCCTTAAAGAAATCTCTCCCCCTGCCAGGCTGCTCCATCAATACCCCGCTCTATTGCCTGCCTGCTCACCGCTTTAAAAAGAAAAAGCGCAGTTCACACGGCGCTTCTTTCATCACTGCTCCTGCCCGGCAGCACTGTGTGCGCCTTTAAGACACACACAACATTCAATATGCGCCGGCTGCTGGAGTGACAGGAAAGAGCCAGCAGCTTCATCCTGTCACTCCAGACTGGGCTTCCTGTGTGGCAGCGGCTTAGCAAGAGGCTGTCCGCACAGGAAGCAGAGACAATAGGAGCAACAGCAGCTGCAGGGGAACGATGAAGAGGTGAGTGATTTTTTTTTTCATGCTGTGAGGGGCATAATATGCAATGGGGGCAATGTGAGGGGGATATTAAACAAAAGTGGGCACTATGAGGGGATAATATACAATGGGGGGATAATATAGAAAGGGGAGTAATATGAGGGGGATAATATAGAAAGGGGAGTAATATGAGGGGGATAATATAGAAAGAGGAGCAATATGAGGGGGATAATATAGAAAGGGGAGCAATATGAGGGGGATAATATAGAGAGGGGAGCAATATGAGGGGGATAATATAAAAAGGGGAGCAATATGATGGGGATAATATAGAAAGGGGAGCAATATGAGGGGGGTAATATAGAAAGGGGAGAAATATGAGGGGGATAATATACAATTGGGGGCAAAATGAGGGGGTAATTTACAATAGGGGAAAATAAGGGGCATAATATCCAATGGAGGGCAATGTGAGGGGCATAATAACCTATGGGGGCAATGTTTGGGCCTGCTAATCTATAGGGACAATGTTGGGACCTGATACTATACAGCTGCACAGAGGGATCTAATACTTTTTGGGGTAGAGTAATACATATAGGGGGTTTGTATAGAGTTGAGGATTTTGCTGTAGCGAGAAGCCGAAAATGTTTGTCTGGAAGATTTGGTGAAGATGAGTTGTGATCAGGAGAAATCATGATGACCCAGGACAGATGGAGAAGAAAGAAGAGTGAACGACTCATTTTAGAGAAGAGGCCCCTGTGAGTATGTCTCTGTAATCACTTATATGGTCTGCAGCCCCAGTGTACAGCTCAAATCTACTTCTATAAAGGGGTTATTGATTTTTTGTATAGTGGTTTTTATTCAATAACAATATAGCAGTATTAGTCAGTGGTCATGGTAGTGGTCATGGTGTGGCGGAATTATATGTCCCTTGTATTGTGGTGTTGTTAGTGATACTGGTGTGCGTATAGTGGCTTTTATTTCCTTACAGTATGGTGGTATTATTTAATCACTCTAGAACTAATATGGAGTGGCGATATAATTTTATGTCTCTAATCCGGATACTAAGATAAAATCCAGTGTGTGCACACGGAGGGGGGGGGGGGGGGGTTATGGGCCAGACTACAAGCCATGTGTAAGGGGCTCCAAAATTTCTGATGGCAGCTCTGGTAATGGGCACAAAGACTCCATCTTGCAATGCCTAAAGAATTGTAATTGAAAAGACAGGGCTGTGTAATAAAGGGGCCACCTCTGTCTGGTTGATGGGCAAGGAAATGGGCTTGTTGGTGCATCAAACAATCATCTCTATTGGTGGTCTGTCTGGGCCATGTTGAGTTTTGCAGCAATCCAGCCTTTCTATCGGGGTCCATTATCTTTGTTGTATAATGATACAATCTTGTGAAGCAGTCCTTAGAATAATTATACTAAGGTAAAAGATCAACTGAAAGCATACACACCACTTTTATTATAATTGCAGTGTAACATTTGCATAAAAGTATTACATTTGTTCAACAAACAGCTTTATGACATTTAAACGTGTATGCCTGAATACTGTCTGCATACGGTAGATCAGTATAGTGGTAATTATACAGTAACTGTTGAAGAACATTAAGGAGAGATGATTAAATATGTAATGGACTTGATTCAATGCATTTGTGTCCTCATTATCAAGTCTGCTTCCACAAGCACTTTTAATATGCCAATAGATAATTAAATGTAGATGAATTTGATTAATATATTTCAAATCTGGTTACGTAATTGTAAAATGTTCCATGGCAAGAATTAATTATATGTTCCTTGCTTGAAAATGACATAACTTGATTAATTTATTTAGATAAATGATGCAACATGGCTTACGGTGATTTCCTTCTAATCACTGGAGGCTCTTATAACAAGACATCAAAATTGGAAATCTGTTCCAAACGGCTGGCAGTTACTAGACATTATTGATATATCACCCATGAAAGTGAGAATCGCAGCTGATAAATATGGGAATTCCTATTTTGAATATAATACGGAGCACATAATATTACAATATGAGCAACCTTTACTGGAGGAAAAAAACATGAACCAAGCTGTCACGATTCGGCTTCCAGGTAGTGGATCCTCTGTGTCAGCGAGGGATTGGCGTGGACCGTGCTAGTGGACCGGTTCTAAGAGGCTACTGGTGTTCACCAGAGCCCGCCGCAAAGCGGGATGGTCTTGCTGCGGCAGTAGCAACCAGGTCGTATCCACTAGCAACGGCTCTACCTCGCTGACTGCTGAGAAGGCGTGGGACAGAAGGACTAGGCAGAGGCAAGGTCAGACGTAGCAGAAGGTCGGGGGCAGGCGGCAAGGTTCGTAGTCAAGATGGATAGCAAGGGTTCAGGTAACACAGGCTTTGGACACACTAAACGCTTTCACTGGCACAAGGCAACAAGATCCGGCAGGGGAGTGCAGGGGCAGTGATCAGATATAGTCTGGGAGCAGGTGGGAGCCAATTAAGCTAATTGGGCCAGGCACCAATCATTGGTGCACTGGCCCTTTAAGTCTCAGAGAGCTGGCGCGCGCGCGCCCTAGAGAGCGGAGCCGCGCGCGCCAGCACATGACAGCAGGGGACCGGGACGGGTAAGTGACCTGGGATGCGATTCGCGAGCGGGCGCGTCCCGCTGTGCGAATCGCATCCCCGACGGCCATGACAGTGCAGCGCTCCCGGTCAGCGGGACCGACCGGGGCGCTGCGGGGAGAGAGACGCCGTGAGCGCTCCGGGGAGGAGCGGGGACCCGGAGCGCTAGGCGTAACACAAGCTTTGGTTTCATATAATACAAAGTAAAATACAAATCATATTTGTAGCAGTCCTCATGCTTTTTATTGTGCTGCAGTGATATACAGATGTTTGCTTTTCTGGATAAACTAGTCTACAACTGGATGTGCACTGACACTTTTATCAAGCAATTTTTGATTAAAAAAAAGAGTAAATATGGACTGGCTGATCTGGACTCTTCCTGGCTGACTCCTATTGATGCCACTCAAGAGAGGAGACATTTTGTGCACTTTTTAGCCCTGTCAACTCTACACGCATCATCCTGATGTGTGAGCCGGGAGCATGTCACAGAGCTTCAGTGTACAGAGCCCTGCTTGTCCTCACTGCACAGAGCCCTGCTTGTCCTCGGTGCACAGAGCCCTGCTTGTCCTCGGTGTGCAAAGTCCTTCTTGTCCCCACTGTACAGAGCCCTGCTCGTCCTCACTGTACAGAGCCATGCTTGTCCTCACTGCACAGAGCCCTTCTTGTCCTCACTGCACAGAGCCCTGCTTGTCCTCACTGCACAGAGCCCTGCTTGTCCTCACTGCACAGAGCCCTGCTTGTCCTCACTGCACAGAGCCCTGCTTGTCCTCACTGCACAGAGCCCTGCTTGTCCTCACTGCACAGAGCCCTGCTTGTCCTCACTGCACAGAGCCCTGCTTTTCCACCCATACTTATTGGGGGACATTTATCAATGGATTTATGCATTTTTGTCTCACAAAATGTCGCACGTGAGACATTTTGCATTTACGAGAGACTTTTTAACAGAGAAGCGAGAGAAGCAAAAGCAACAAATCTTGCATTGGTATGCTATTTTCATTTTGGAACATGCAATGTTCCTGAATTTATCATGTGCGACTTTTGCACAAAAAGTTGCTTCACACTTAAAAAACTCATAAATATAAGCAAAGTCAGACCTGGCTCAGGAAAACAGCTTACCCAACTATGAATTAAATTTCTCACTGCCAGACATTTGCTTGTTTTGAGTCTGAAGGACCATGGTCTTGTAGCGTCACATTTTTTTTACCTTCCTGTTTTTTTTGTTTTTTTTTTTTAAAGGGGCCTTCCTGATCTTGCCAAACGTTGCTGTCTGGGCATGATGTGAGTTGCAGTTTTTCATAATCTGTTAACCCCTCAAGGGCCACAGATTTTTTTTTTTTGCACTTTGTTTTTTCCTCCTCACCTTCTAAAAATCATAACGTTTGTATTTTCCACCTACACACTCATATGAGAGCTTGTTTTATGCGTCACCCATCTTACTTTGTAATTACATCAATAATTTCACGACAAAAGCTATGGCAAAACCAGAAAAAAATATTTGTGGGCCGAAATTGAAAAAAAAACTGTATTTTGTACCTTTGGCGGCTTTAGTTTTTACGCAGCGCACTTTTTTGTAAAAATGACACTATCTTTATTTTGTAGGTCCATACAATTAAAATAATACCCATCTTATATAGGTTTGATTTTGTTTAACTTCTGTTATAAAATTATAACTTTATGCTCGAAAATTAGTAGGATTAAAATGTCCTCTTCTGGGGCAGTATGAGGGCTCATTTTTTGCACCATGATCTGAAGTTTTCATTGGTAGCATTTTTGTTTTGATGAGACTTTTTGATCGGTTTTTACACATTTTTTGGAGTATGCAAAGTGACCAAAAATACACACTTTTGGACTTTGGTATTTTTTTTAAGTATACGCCATTAACTATGTGGTTTAATTAAAGGTATATTTTTATAGTTTTGACATTTACACATGCGGCGATACAACATATGTTTATTTTTTTACGTTTTTATTTTTTTATCTGGAATTTGGGAAAAGGGGGGTGTTTTAAACTTTCAATAAGGAAGGGGTTAATGTGTGTTTTTTTTACTTTTTTATTTTTTTTTTTTTTTTTACACTTTATTAGTCCCCTTAGGGGACTTTTAGGAGGAATCATTAGATTCATCTTACAGATCAATATAGTTCCATAGAACTACATTGATCTGTGTGCTTAGAGGTCAATTGATAAAGCCTGGTTCAGCCAGGCTTCAGCAATGCGAGAGCCTGCGAGAGCCCAAGAAAATATGTATTTAAATATTAAACATTTTTAAAATTTTACACATTAAAAAGTCATTTTCAAACATTTAGGGCAGAATAATAACACAGATGACAAAGTGTTTTTTATAAGTGATGTTCAGAATTTATTCTTTAAGTTTTGCTTATCTGTGCAATTAAAAATGCCATACATATGTAATTTATTGATTTTTGATTATCTGCTCCAAATTAATCAAGCCCCTGGGATAGTTTGCTAAATATGTTCTAAATAAGCAAAACTAAAGCAAAAAAAAAAAAATGCATAACATCCTGCTTACCAAAGCAAACATTGATAAATGTCCCCCATTGTATTTCACAGAGACACACAGATATGCATGTGATGCTCCTTTAAAATCAACTGGGGGAAGTAACAGGTGTGGGCAATATAAAAATCACACCTGAAAGCAGATAAAAAGGAGAGAAGTTCACTCAGTCTTTGCATTGTTTGTCTGTGCCACACTATGCATGGACAACAGAAAGAGGAGAAGAGAACTGTCTGAGGACTTGAGAACCAAAATTGTGGAAAAATATCAACAATCTCAAGGTTACAAGTCCATCTCCAGAGATCTAGATTTGCCTTTGTCCACAGTGCTTAACATTATCAAGAAGTTTGCAACCCATGGCACTGTAGCTAATCTCCCTGGGCGTGGACGGAAGAGAAAAATGTATGAAAGCTGTCAACGCAGGATAGTCCGGTTGGTGGATAAGCAGCCCCAAACAAGTTCCAAAAATATTCAAGCTGTCCTGCAGGCTCAGGGAGCATCATTGTCAGCGCGAACTATCCGTCAACATTTAAATTAAATTAAACACTATGACAGGAGACCCAGGGGGACCCCACTGCTGACACGGAGACATAAAAAAGCAAGAATACATTTTGCCAAAATTAATTGAATAAGCCAAAATCCTTCGGGGAAACGTCTTGTGGACAGATGAGACCAAGATAGAGCGTCACATTTGGTGTAACATTATGTCTTATTTGCTTTTTTTTCCTTCCTTTCTTGGCCCAATACACAAAAAAGGGAATAAACATGTGTATAGAAAAACATGTGTTACTGCAATCCTTTTCTGTGAGAAATGCTTCATTTTCTCAAAAAATTTCAGGGGTGCCAACATTTATAGCCATGACTGTATATGCCTTTAACTGGCCACCGTCTAAGGAACAGCCAGCTTGTCCTGAGAGGGCGAACTGTGTATGGCGTGAGTTCTCGACTCAACTCAAGCCCACGCCATACCGGCCAGCCCCCATCTGATTCCTAGGGCTGGCGTTAATTGCCGACATGCAGCAATTTCCCTGGCCGGCTATTAACCCTTTAGATTGCCGCTGTCAAAGTTGACAATGGCGTCTAAAGGGACATTTAAACCTTCCCTAGTGGTCCAGTGTGCGATCCACTGCTGAGGTAGCCGTAGGGCATACCTCATGTCCTGTGGCTGCTGCGGCTCTGACAATGATAAAGCCTGGCAGGACCAGGCTTTATCAATCAAGTGCAGAGCACACATATCAATGTGGTTCTATGGAACCACATTGATCTGTATGAGGAATCTACTCATTCCTCCTAAAAGTCCCCTAAGGGGACTAAAAGTGAAAAAAAAAGTTGAATAAAAAGTTTAACCCCTTAATGATTATGGACGTAAATGTACGTCATGGTGCCGTGGTACTTAATGCACCATGATGTACATTTACGCGCCGCCATGACCACGAGCACCGGACCGATGCTCGCATCATGCACGGCAGGTTCCGGCTGCTATCAGCAGCCATGGACCTACCAGTTATGGCAGACATCCGTGATCGAGCGGATGTCTGCCATTAACCCCTTAATGTCTGCCATTAAGCTGCCATTAACCACGGCAGTGCGGTACTTTGAATGGATGATCGGATCGCCCGCAGCGCTGCCACGGGGATCCGATCATCCAGCATGGCAGCCGGAGGTCTCCTCACCTGGCTCTGGCTGTCTCCCGGGGTCTTCTGCTCTGGTCTGAGATCGAGCAGAAGATCACCGATGACACTGATCAGAGCTATGCTCTATGCATAGCACTAAAGAGTATTAGCAATCAAATGATTGCTATAAATAGTAAAAAAATTAAAAATAAAAAAGGAAAAAAATTAGAAAAATCCCCTCCCCCAATAAAAAAGTAAAACGTCCGTTATTCCCATTTTACCCCAAAAAAGCGTAATTTTTTATTTATTAATACACATATTTGGTATTGCCGCGTATGTAAAAGTCTGAACTATTAAAATATATTGTTAATTATCCCGTACGATGAACGGCGTAAACATAAAAAAATAAAAAATATCCAAAATTGCTGCTTTATGTCACATTTTATTCAAATTTTTTTTAAGAAAAAGTAAAACCTAAGCAAAAGTGGAACTGATAAAAACTACAGATCATGGCACAAAAAAAATGAGCCCTCATACCGCCCCATATACGGAAAAATAAGAAAGTTATAGGTGGTGAAAATAGGGCAATTTCAAACACACTAATTTTGTTAAAATGGTTTGAGATTTTTTTTTAAACGATACAATTATAGAAAAGCATATAACATGGGTATCATTTTAATTGTATTTACCCACAGAATAAAGAAAACATGTCATTTTTACTGGAAAGTGTACAGCGTGAAAACAAAACCTTCCACAATTTGCTACATTGCAGTTTTCTTTTCAATTTTCCCACATAAATAATATTTGTTTGGTTGCGCCGTACATTTGATGGTAAAATAAGTGATGTACAGTGCATAGTGAAAGTATTCGGCCCCCTTGAACTTTTCGACCTTTTACCACATTTCAGGCTTCAAACATAAAGATATAAAACTGTAAGTTTTTGTGGAGAATCAACAACAAGTGGGACACAATCATGAAGTGGAACGAAATGTATTGGATATTTCAAACTTTGTTAACAAATAAAAAACAGAAAAATTGGGCGTGCAAAATTATTCAGCCCTTTTACTTTCAGTGCAGCAAACTCTCTCCAGAAGTTCAATGAGGATCTCTGAATGATCCAATGTTGACCTAATTGACTAATGATGATAAATAGAATCCACCTGTGTGTAGTCAAGTCTCTGTATAAATGCACCTGCACTGTGATAGTCTCAGAGGTCCGTTTAAAGTGCAGAGAGCATCATGAAGAACAAGGAACACACCAGGCAGGTTCGAGATACTGTTGTGGAGAAGTTTAAAGCTGGATTTGCATACAAAAAGATTTCCCAAGCTTTAAACATCCCATGGAGCACTGTGCAAGCAATAATATTGAAATGGAAGGAGTATCAGACCACTGCAAATCTACAAAGACCTGGCCGTCCCTCTAAACTTTCAGCTCATAGAAGGAGAAAACTGATCAGAGATGCAGCCAAGAGGCCCATGATCACTCTGGATGAACTGCAGAGATCTACAGCTGAGGTGGGAGACTCTGTCCATAGGACAACATTCACTCGTATACTGCACAAATCTGGCCTTTATGGAAGAGTGGCAAGAAGAAAGCCATTTCTTAAAGATATCCATAAAAAGTGTTGTTTAAAGTTTTCCACAAGCCACCTGGGAGACACACCAAACATGTGGAAGAAGGTGCTCTGATCAGATTAAACCAAAATCGAACTTTTTGGCAACAATTCAAAATGTTATGTTTGGCGTAAAAGCAACACAGCTCATCACCCTGAACACACTATTCCCACTGTCAAACATGGTGGTGGCAGCATCATGGTTTGGGCCTGCTTTTCTTCAGCAGGGACAGGGAAGATGGTTAAAATTGATGGGAAGATGGATGGAGCCAAATACAGGACCATTCTGGAAGAAAACCTGATAAAGCAAAATCTACAATGGAATGGTTCACAAATAAACATATCCAGGTGTTAGAATGGCCAAGTCAAAGTCCAGACCTGAATCCAATCGAGAATCTGTGGAAAGAACTGAAAACTGCTGTTCACAAACGCTCTCCATCCAACCTCAATGAGCTCGAGCTGTTTTGCAAGGAGGAATGGGCAAAAATTTCAGTCTCTCGATATGCAAAACTGATAGAGACATACCCCAAAGCGACTTACAGCTGTAAGCGCAGCAAAAGGTGGCGCTACAAAGTATTAACTTAAGGGGGCTGAATAATTTTGAACGCCCAATTTTTCAGTTTTTTATTTGTTAAAAAAGTTTGAAATATCCAATAAATTTCATTCCACTTCATGATTGTGTCCCACTTGTTGTTGATTCTTAAAAAAAAATTACAGTTTTATATCTTTATGTTTGAAGCGTGAAATGTGGCAAAAAGTCGAAAAGTTCAATTCACTGTAATTACAAAGTACAATGGGTGACGCAAAAAACAAGCCCTCATATGGGTCGGTGGATGGAATTATAAAAGAGTTATGATTTTTAGAAGGCGAGGAGGAAAAAACAAAAATGCAAAAATAAAATTGGTCTGGTCCTTAAGGGGTTAAAAAAACACCCATTAACCCCTTCCATAATAAAAGTTTGAATCACCCCCCTTTTCCCAAATTACATATAAAAAAAATATGTAACCATGATAAAAAATAAACGTATGTGGTATCGCTGCATGTGTAAATGTCCGAACTATATAAATATAAGGTTAATTAAACCACACGGTCAATGGCGTACACGTAAAAAAATTCAAAAATCCAAAATTGCATATTTTTTGGCACTTTACTCAAATTTATAAAAACCAATCAAAAAGTCCCATCAAAACAAAAATGGTACTGATAAAAACTTCAGATCACGGCCTGATCAGAAAAATGAGCCCTCATATAGCCCTGTATGCGGAAAAAGAAAAAAGTTATAGGGGTCAGAAGATGACTATTTTAAACATACTAATTTTGGTGCATGTAGTTATAATTTAAGTAGTAAAATAAAATAAAACCTGTATAAATTAGGTATCCTTGTAGCAGTATGGACCTACAGAATAAAGATATGGTATCATTTTTACCGAAAAGTGCACTGCATAGAATCGGAAGCCCCCAAAATTTACAAAATGGCGTTTTTTTTTTCCAATTTTGCCAAACAAATATATTTTTCTGGTGTTGCCATATTTTGTGGTGAAATGATTGATGTCATTATTAAGTACAATTGGTGGCACCAAAAAAAAAGCCCTCATATGGGTCTTTATGTGCAAAATTTAAAGCGTCATGATTTTTAAAAGGTGTTGAGGAAAAACAAAAGTGCAAAAACGGAAAAACCCTGTGTCCTTAAGGGGTTATCCAGGAATAGAAAAACAGAGCTTATTTCTTTCAAAAACCGCTCCTCGTCTGTCTCCAGGTTGGGTGTGGTTCTGCAGCTCAGTTCCATTGAAGTGAATGGAGCCAAGTTGTAATATCACACACAACCTGGGGACAGAGTGGAGCTGTTTTTTAAAGAAATTAGCTCTGTTTTTCTATTCCTGGATAACCCTTTAATACTGAAACTAACCACTACACTGTACAGAACCATCAGAAATCAAGCTCTCCTTTCAAACATATGCAATAGATTGGCGTAGGAAGAGGGGGTTGTACTCAAAGGCCACGTACTAGCTGCTTTAGTGTTACTTCCTGCCTACAGTTGGGGCGAAAAGGGGAAAGCCAAGTATTTGTGTAAGATTTTGGGCTAGACAGCAATTGTGGCCAGGACAGGGGTTGCATGATCAAAAATTACTGTGTCACACTGTAGTGATCGTGCTGTGCTGGGGCTAAGGTAACTGAAAGGTTTCATATTGTGAACCACAAGTAGCCACAACTTGATAGTCTCAGACTGTTGCTTCCCAGCTATTTTGGCTGCAAAATGTTCATGCAACTGTTGGGTCTCAGTGTGACCCCATTTACTTACCATAGCCTTGACACATTACAATCACTGTAGGGCAGCACAGTGACTTTTGGTCACACAACCACTGTCAGGGCCAAAATCACGTTGTAACCCACTCCTATTTTTCTTTTGGTAACACACTAGCGCTGAAACACAGCTTTAAAGAATACTTAAAGAGTAGCTATCACTAAATTTCCCTATTCCCCCTCCCCATCTGTCCCTGACACTAACTACGTCTATCCCTGTCTTTATTTTCCCTCAAATCCCCATAAAAATACCTTTTGTGGCACAGTTGCAGGAGCTCGGAGTTGAGGTCTCTGGTGAGGGCAGGAAGTGGGTGGCCCCGGTAGGCGCCACGTCATCTGAAGCCTGGCCGGGGCTCGCTTCCGCCCGTCTCCTCTCTCTCCTGCAGCTCGGGTGCTGCAATGAATGAGGAGAGGGAGATGCAGGGGGGCGGGGATATTTAAATTCTGCGCACCACGCACACGAGCGCTGCACTCTCTCTCTGCCTGCATAGGAAACAGGCAGAGAGCAAGCACAGCGGTCGTGCGCGAGCGGCACGCGAAATTTAAATATCCCTGCCTCCTACATCTCCCTCTCCTCATTCATGTGAACGCGGGTTCCGGACCACGCTGTGCCACGCTGCCTGGCCAGCGTTGGTCCGAACGTGCTGAACGTCAGTGGGGAAAAGTAATCTTGAGCCATTTAGGGTGACACCTAGTTGCCAGGTTTACAAACGGAAAAAAAACACATATAACACAATTTTTTTAAAATAAAATATATTAGAAACATTTTTTTTTACATAATCTATTTAATAAAAAAAAACGTTTTTAATTGGAGTACCCATTTAAGTGCAAAGGAAACAAACACATTTCCATTTACAAATTTTAAAAAAGTACTATATTAACTAGATGGCTGGAGGTATAGAGTAATGTCCCATAAGTCAACATGATGGCATTGACCATGGGTTTTCTAAGGCTAAGTCTCCACTTGTTTTTTTTTTTTTGCAAAACGCCAAGAAAAACGGCAATTCTGCCGCATGGCGTTTTTTTGGACAAAAAACACTGCGGCCAGAGGATAGCTGTAAATCAATGAGAAATCACAAATTTCGAATTCCACTTGGTGTTTTTTCACTTTGGCGTTTTTTTTTTATCCTTTGCGTTTACTAAAAAATTTTTCATCACTGTTGCATCCTTTTTTTTTTTTTTTTTTGGTACCCAACAAATTTTGGGTACCAAAAAAATTAAAAAAAAAAAGTGCAATTTCCACACAAATGAGAAAAAAAAAACCGGAAAAAACGCCAAAAAAAACACATGATGATGTACATTGCACTGGTGATTTTTCAGGCTTTTTTTAATCCCTAAAAACGCAGGACAAAAAAACAAGTGGAGACTTAGCCTAACTGTCCTTAAATCCAAGCATGTCCATGAGCTTAATACAGTGCTTATTTAGTTCAAAAGGTGAGATTTGTCAACTTTAATGCAAAATAAAAATATCCATAGCAACGAAAAATAGCACCATTGGTTACCTTGAACAATCCTCCACTTTACCATTACATTAGTAATCATAAAACTCCCCTTTCCTTATTGTATTTTAATTCCGCACAAAAAGAGAACGATGAATTAAGTGATGAATATGAAACAAAGAAACTAATAATAAACAGCAAAGGTATTACAGAAGCTCACAGTAAATAACTAATAAGTGCTATATTATTCTATGATTGTGTCACTGTCAATTTTAGTCAGATCTATATTGGGAAGCTAGAGAGATGGGTAAGGCAGATAACACTCCCACTGACTTGTTAAGAAACCATGAAGATCACTCACCCACATTAGGTTGTAAATCAGAAAAGCTGGAAGCAAAACCTGTTCCATAGCAGATCTGTAAAGTACATCTCAGCAGAACCATCACAATTGTTAATAGACACAAGATAGAAGCAATGAAGATTATGACATGTCTTCAACATGTTCTTACAGCCCTGACTGTTAATAGTAGTGTTAGGCTTCTAATAAAGGAGGCAAATGAGCAGCTACCAGGTGGCGTCCAATTTCATTTAATTCTACTACAAACTTATCTCTGGATGAAGCAATAATAAAAGACAGGTAAAATCATCCAGCACATAATATCAGGAGACATCCTGACAAAAACCTAACCCCAATGGACAGCTTCACATTCTAATGCCACAACATGTTAGCTGGGACTCAATAGGGCAGGGGTTCTCAACCGCGTACCCCTAGGGGTATGACACCAGTTGTGCGGAGGTACGCCGATGCACTAACAAATACCAGCCATACATTGGCTAGTATTTGTCAGCGGACGGTGGACAATGGCTGCGGCACCTCCCTGTATAGCCGCGGCTACTGTACGGGAGCTGCATGGTTGCTGGGGAGTCGTGTGAC
The DNA here is from genome assembly GCF_029499605.1 of Hyla sarda. Taxonomy (NCBI): domain Eukaryota; kingdom Metazoa; phylum Chordata; class Amphibia; order Anura; family Hylidae; genus Hyla; species Hyla sarda. The sequence goes on from NC_079191.1 coordinate 182,719,015, forward strand.
CTCCCCTGACATTGCACGAAGGTGCCGCACAGCGCAGGAGTACGTCACGTGTTAGTGCGGCCCTGTGATGCGTCGTATACCCGGACAGGCCACATGCGAACAGGCCGGGTAATGTAAAATAAAAAAAGTAAAAAATAAGTGTATGGGAGGGAGGGTTTTTGTATGTGTATATTTTATATATATTAGCCCAGGGGGATCGGAGGGGGGATGGGGGGGAGAGAAATATTATCCTCCCACTCTCCATCTTAATCCCCTTATGCCACTATCCCTCACCCCCCCATCTTAATGCCCTTGTGCCATTAGTCCCCCCCCCCCTCTCTCTGATCCCCTTTTGCCATTATTCCCCCCTCCCTCTGATCCGCTTTTGCCATATCGGATAATAATGGCACAAGGGGATTAAGATGGGGAGGGGGGATAATGGAAAAAGGGGAACAGAGGGAGTGGGGAGTAATGGCACAAGGGGATTAAGTATTTCATTAGTATAAAGGTAAGCACACGCCATTATGAAAATAAGTGATTTTCTGACTTATTTTGTCTGCGGGTACCCCTCGCGCGTAAGTACCCTCAGACATACTGTCACCCTTTTGGAGGTACAGTCGCGAAAAAAGAGCCCTAGCAGACTATCTCTGCTAAAGCAACATATCCTTCTGGATTTCCTTTATTGTGCCTGGCTGTCCCCCATCTTATACACAGACTTTGGACCGAAGCCCAAACACAGAAAGTGCAGCCTGGAGTGCTGAGGGGTGTGTGTCCTGCCTCATCCAATCATAGCTCCTCTCACACTTAACTGCCATATGCTGTTGTTTGGACACACACCCCCCTCAGCACTCCAGGCTGCACTTCCTGTGTTTGGGCTTCGGTCCAAAGTCTGTGGATGAGATGGGGGAAAATCTGCTCCTGAGCTTTTTTAAACACAAATAAAACATAGAAAATTTCATTTTTTTTTAAACAAAGTATATTAGAAATATTTTTTATTTACCATAAGGAGTGCAATAGCAAAAATTTTTTTAATGAGAGTTGCCATTTAAGTATTTCTCACAGAAAAGGATTGCAGTAACTCATGTTTTGCTATACACGTTTATTCCCTTTGTGTGTATTGGAACGAAACCAAAAAAGGCAGGAAAAATAGCAAATTGGACATAATGTCACACCAAACTCCAAAAATGGGCTGGACAAAATTATTGGCACCCTTAACCTAACATTTGGTTGCAAACCCTTTGGTATAAATAACTGAAATCAGTCACTTCCTATAACCATCAATAAGCTTCTTACACCTTTCAGCCGGAATGTTGGACCACTCTTCCTTTGGACACCGAAAAATGAAAACTAGCTTTAATATGCCTAGTAAGAGTGCATTAGAGATATATAACACCAAATAGATAAAGATAATGCACGCACATAAACAAAATAGACAATGTTTTAGTTTTAAGCAACATAAAACAGTTTAATACACACACAAACGTAGACAGAGCACTAGGCACCAGAAAATACATGGATGGACCAATGGTAGATAAAGGGTAAGACACACTGATACAGTATACTGTACTGGGATACAGCCAGAGCCTAGATAAGTAAAGGGAATGCATAAAAGCACCAGTCTCAAACAATATCAGAAAGGCCAGCTGCAACAAGAAGACAATGCATGCATATCAAGAAATGGATACAGGGTGCCAGACCTTAACCTACCCAACCCCAACGATCGTTTAGCTTCTTAAAGTAGTTTCCTCAGGGGCATGACTAACCAATCCTTGTGTCTTGTATAAATAGTGATGTTCCACCAATTACCTGCAATTATCACAGGTGGACATTACTCCTAGCCAATAAAACTCTGCAAATCAGACTTGCAAACACCTCAGTTAGATAGACATACAGTTTAGCCAATCCTATCAAACATAGAACAATCAATAAACCCACCTACCATGGAATGTATTCCATGTCCCGGCGCCAGTGTCCCGGCCGGTGTCATATGGGGTCATATCTGCCTCCAGTCGGATCACGTGAGTGCTTAAGCGATCATGTGACAGTATCAGTACTGTATCAGTGTGTGTCTTACCCTTTATCTACCATTGTTGCATCCGTGTATTTTCTGGTGCCTAGTGCTCAGTCTACTTTTGTGTGTGTATTTTTTAAACTGTTTTGTGTTCTTAACAATAAAACATTGTCTTTTTTCTTATTTTGTTTATGTGTGTGCATTATCTTTATCTATTTGGTGTTTTATACCACTCTTCCTTTGCAAACCGCTCCAGGTCTCTTTTATAGGAAGGGCGCCTTTTCCCAACAGCAATTTCAAGATCTCTCCACAGGTGTTCAATGGGATTTAGATCTGGACTCATTGCTGGCCACTTCAGAACTCTCCAGTGCTTTGTTGCCATCCATTTCTGGGTGCTTTTTGATGTATGTTTGGGGTCATTGTCATGCTGGAAGACCCAATATCTCGGACAGAAACCCAGCTTTCTGACACTGGGCTGTACAGTGCAGCCCAAAATCTGTTAGTCATCCTCAGATTTCATGATGCCTTGCACACATTCAAGGCACCCAGTGCCAAAGGCAGCAAAACAACCCCAAAACATCATTGAACCTCCACCATATTTCACTGTAGGTACTGTGTTCTTTTCTTTGTAGGCCTCATTCCGTTTTCAGCAAACAGTAGAATGATGTGCTTTACCAAAAAGCTCTACATTGGTCTCCTTTGTCCACCAGACGTTTTCTCAGAAGGATTTTGGCTTACTCCAGTTCATTTTGGCAAAATGTAGTCTTGCTTTTTTAGGTCTCTGTGTCAGCAGTGGGGTCCTCCTGAGTCTCCTGCCATAGCGTTTAATTTCATTTAAATGTCGATGGATAGTTCGCGCTGACACTGATGCTCCCCGAGCCTGCAGGACAGCTTGAATATCTTTGGAACTTGTTTGGGGCTGCTTATCCACCATCCAGACTATCCTGCGTTGACACCTTTCTTCAATTTTTCTCTTCAGTCCATGCCCATGGAGATTAGCTACAGTGCCATGAGTTGCAAACTTCTTGATAATGTTGCGCACTGTGAACAAAGGCAAATCTAGATCTCTGGAAATGGACTTGTAACATTGAGATTGTTGATATTTTTCCCACAATTTTGGTTCTCAAGTCCTCAGACAGTTCCCTTCTCCTCTTTCTGTTGTCCATGCTTAGTGTGTCACACACACAGACACACAATGCAAACACTTCTCTCCTTTTTATCTGCTTTCAGGTGTGATTTTATATTGCCCACACCTGTTACTTGATCCAAGTGAGTCTAAGGGAGCATCACATGCTTGAAACACTTTTTTTTTTTTTTTTTTTTACTCTTTATTTTCAAAGGATTTACTACAATATTAATGTTTTAAAATGTTTGCATTTTTAATTAACATTTTTAATTATAAGGTTTTTTTTTGGTGACCGCTGGAAGATAGAGAAAAGGAAAAAAAAATAAGAAAAAAGTAGTGTTTTAAGTTCTAAATTCAAGCCACTTTGCCCATGTTAAAGTAAATCTTGATAGTTGGTTGTTAGCCAAGGCTATATGTAATTCCATTGTGTAATTATAATGGGTTTTGTTAATTATGGATTGGATATTTGGGACTTTTGTACTTTTCCAGTTTTTTGCCACTTCTGTTTTTGCCACTGTCAAAAAATGGACCCCTATACTCACATCAGAAATGTTACTGTTTTCAAGACCCAGGTGAAGTAACGCTACCTCTGGTCCCCACGGGAAGGGGTATCCCACTATTGTGCATATTGTAATGTAAACTTTTTGCCAAAATAATTGGATTTTTTACAAAGCCACCATATATGAATCATGGTACCTATGTCTTCGTTACAACGCCAACATAAGTTTGAAAGGGCAGGGGTAAATCATGCTAGTTTGTCTGGGGTTAGGTACCATCTATATAAGATTTTCCTATTTGTTTCTAAATGTGCAGCATTATGTGAGAAAATGACCCCGTATATATTCCTTATGGGCACATCACAGTATATTATCCGACACTTGACCGTTATCGTTATCAATGAAATAATTTTTGAGGTTATCGGCAGTGGGAGGTTTGTAAGTGGGGTGGTGAAGTACCAATTCATTTATACGCCAGATAGAGTGATTTGTTCTCTAAGGTTTAATGTTATGGGGGCATGGTCTGACCATGAAAATGGGTGTATCTTTGTTGATTCCACTAGCTGTAAGTTGGAGTGCTCAATTAAGAAAAAATCTATTCTAGAATAGGTTCTGTGACGTGTAGAGAAGAATGTGAAGTCACGTTCACCTGGGTGCTGTACCCTCCATCGGTCGTACAGATTGTATGAGTTTAGTGTTTTTACATAGGTAGTTGGTTCTATAGTGGGTGTAGTGGCTGTTGAGTCCATTGTTGGCCATAAAGACATATTGAAATCGCCCATCAATATTAGGGTCCCTCTCTTGATACTGTCTATTTTTTTAAATAGTTTTACAATAAATCTGTGCTGCTTCGTATTTGGGCTGTATGTTGTTACCATGGTATATTGAATGTTATTAATTAAACAGATTAATACTACATAGCGTCCCTCTTTGTCTAAAATTTGTTGCTGTAAAATAAAATTGATTGTATTTCTGATCAGAATGGAGACTCCACCCCTCTTGTGCATCGCTGGTGAGGATATGACATTGCTGTAGCCCTTAATTTTAAGTCTATGAATATCCCGTTGGTTTAAGTGAGTTTCTTGGATACCACAAATATCCGCATAGTAATATTTGTTTGTATGGAGAGTTTAAGCCATTTACATTTAGAGATAATATTTTGTGTATAGCCATGAATGGCGATGGCTACTATCCTATGGAGATTATTTTTCTGCAGGCTAATAGGCGGTATAGCTGGTGAATAGGTGGGGGAGCTCTCTCTCACAGGGCTACCACCGCCATTGCTCAACTAGCCACTCCCCACTTGAAACAATCTTATGGAGTTTGATGTGACATTATGTCCAATTTGCTTTTTTTTCCTCCCTTTTTTGGTTTAGTTCCAATACCCACAAAGGGAATAAACATGTGTATAGAAAGTTACTGCAATCCTTTTCTGTGAGAAATACTTAATTTTCTTGAAAAATTTTAGGGGTGCCAACATTTACGGCCATGACTGTATATGTCAACTAAAATATAGGATAGTCAAATTTACCCTAATCCATCTATGACGGTCGAGGATTTTGTCTAAAGTCCTATGCTAATATTTGGTTCTCTTGATACCATACCCCACAAGCTCTGCATCTCCTGGTGAGTGTGTCAGCTAAGCTTGCAAGCCACACCCCTTCCACAAGCACACCCCTTCTATTTTTGGCCCTTTTTTTGTTTTGGCTCAAGGCTGAAAACACTATTTCTGCCTGAGACTACCACATCACAGGTCCTTCAAGCATAATCTATTGCAAGGTTTAGGCAGGAAGACTAGGCAACGCCGGGTAGTCTGCTAGTACTTCAATAAAAATCCTTAAAAATTTATAAAAGTAGAACATGCATTGTAATGAGAAAAACACAAAGGATAAAATGCCTATACTCTTGCAAAAGCAAGACACAAAAACTGCATCATGGAGAATAAAAGTGGGGATTTGTTTTGTGGTAGCATCTGTTGTAACTTTTAGGCACGGAGAGACATTTTTAATGAAGAAATGTAAAAATTCTGCTAATCAACACTTTGTGGTAATTGGGGATTGCACAAACTGCAAGATGGATACAAAGAGTGTCCCAGATGAATTGCAATCTATTTAATCTATAATTTATTAAATTGCAATTCTTTGTCTCAGTGTTCTGCTATCTGCTCTCATTTCCTGCTATTAAACGGTTTTCTAGGACTCCACTTTGAAAGCAGGAATTGTGCTGTGTAACACATACAAATATGATAGCAAGGGCTTTCCGAGCCCTTCTATCTGATACTTTTTTTAAAGGCCGCAGCCTCTATTGAACAATGCAGATCTGGTAACATGTGTGGAGGAAGTTCACAAATTATAATAGAATAGCTTTTGTTTTAGTGGCATCAAATACTATTTCATTCTATTATTAAAAACTGAAAGACTTTGCCTAGCCACATATTAGTAAATCATAAGTTATAGCTAGAGATGAGCGAATTTTTGAAATATTCGATTCGGCCGATTCGCCAAATTTTCCGCATAGATTTGGTTTGGTCCGAATTTATTTGCGGCGAATCTCTATTAAAAACTGCTATTTCTGGCCTACAGAGAGACTCAATAGGGGTGTAGAACACTTTGCCTTGCTTCAACACGCATAGGGAGTGTGCTTGGTTAGTGAAATTATACTGTTATTCAATATGACATGCAGATCACAGGCATCGCTTTTAGAATCACTGTCGCAGAGGGGCACAATGAGTCTGGAGGTGGCATTAGTATGAGGAGACCATATAGTGGCTGAATGACACAGCATGGAGGTGGCGGCAGCATGAAGAGGCCATATAGTGCCTGAATGACACAGCGTGGAGGTGGCGGCAGCATGAGGAGACCATATAGTGGCTGAATGACACAGCCTGGAGGTAGTAACAGCCTGACTAGACCATAGGGCCTCACAAGATATTTTTTAACATTTAAATTGAAGATTTCAAATGGATGAACCTGAAAAGTTTTATTTAATGTGCCAGCAGCATGAGGAGACCACATGTCGGCACAGTAATACAGCCTGGAGGTGGCAGCAGCATAAGGAGACCATAATCTGGCAGAATGACACAACCTGGAGTTGGCGGCAGCAAGAGGAGACCATAATGTGGCTGAATGACACTGCCTGGAGATGGCGGAAGCATGAGGAGACCATATAGTGGCTGAATGACACAGTGAATGACACAGCCTCTGTTACGAAGCAGGATGTGGATCCTCTAACCTATGTGGCTGATGACCTGGACCGTATCGGGGAGCGGAATCTAAGGTGCCGCTGGTCTTCACCAGAGCCTGCTGTAAGGCAATATGGGCTTGCTGCGTCAGGCGACACCCAGGTCGCTGCCCCCGACATGGCTCGACCACACAAGTAGCTGGGTAACACGAGGTATAGAAGAATAAGCCAGTAGTGTAGTCAAATGTAGCAGATGGTCAAGGCAAAGGTGCAAAGTCACATAGCAGAAAGTCTGGATATACGGGTAAGGCTAACAGGCTATAAGGGTCGCTTAATCTCAGGCTAGGGGCACTGAAGGTCCGGCAGGGAAGTGCGGAAGGTGCAAGGACTTATAATGTGGTGTCAGGTGCAACAACTAATTATGGGCATACTGGCCCTTTAAATTTCAGAGCTGTGACACATGCTAGGAGATGGGGACATGCACACCGGAGCTGAGACACAGAGGGGGAGGCGGCAGCGGAGCATGGTGAGTGTTGGTGTGTTGGCATGGTCATTTAAAGGTTTTCCACCACCTGCTGGTTCAGGTCCTGCTCCATGTCTACCTGCTGCTGATGAGTTGCTTCACTATGCGGGTGAAGAAAGCTACTCATCAGTGACTGTAAACTCAGGCTGCTGATGATGGAGCTGGTACTGCTCCTGCCACCCCAACCCTCCCCAGCAGCCATGGCAGTGGAAGGTGAGCGCAGAGGGCCCCCCAAGTAAGGATGGGCAATGGCGCAGATAGGCATCGGCCAACTGACTACTTAGGATGTCTCTGTAGTAGGTCAGTTTGTCCTCCCTCTCAGGTGTAACAAAGGCCCCCATTTTGTGCCGGTAGTGATGGTCCAATAAGGTGGAGATCCAGAAGTCATCCTACTGCTGAATGGTGACAATTCTATGGTCACTACCCAAGCAAGTGAGCATGCATCATGCCATTTGTGCAAGTTACTCAGAGGGACTCCCTGCCTCCATCTCCACTGCATACTGCCACAGTGTGTCTGGGTCCTCTGTCTCGTCTTCCTCATAACCCTCTAGCTCCTCTGGCTGTTCCTGCTCCTTCTCTACTGTCAGATGACTATGAAAATGGCCCATTTCACAAAACCTAAACTGTGCCCCATTGTGCCCCTCCCCTTCCTCTTCCAGTTCAGCCCCCACAGGGCTCATGTGGCCGTGAGATGTAGACGCCACGTCTCCAGTTTCCTTACCAGCCATCGTTTCCAACACGTGTTTTAGTAGATGTAGCAGTGGTATGATGCCGTTCATCCCATAATTCTGGCCACTGACTAATAATGTGGCTTCCTAAAAGGGCCTGAGCAAACGGCAGGTGTCACGTATGAGCTGCCACTCTTTGACATTAAAGTTACACAGGGGAGTCCCCCTATCTGCATGGATCATCAAGAACATATGGAGGGTGGAATTCCAACGTGTGAAAATGTCGCAAATCAGACCATGTGGGGGATATTGTTCTGACACTGCATCTGAAGGAGGGTGTGCTTTGCGGTGTACGAGTGGCTGAAGTGCATGCAAAGTTTCCTTCCCATTGTTAGGGTGTCTTTCAGATGGGAACACTTCAGGAACCGCTTGACAACAGTATTGAACATGTGTGCCATGCAGGGCGCATGGCTCAGGCTTCCTTGTCGTAGTGCAGACAAGATGTTCTTCCCGTTGTCAGTCACCATGGTTCCCATTTCCAGTTTCCGTAGAGTAAGCCTTGATTCGATTTTCTACATGAATGATTTTTAACAGTTCCTCCTCTGTGAGACTTCGTTCGCCAAGGCAAAACATGTGAAAAACAGCATGCTATGGCCGTGCCCTGCACACATGGTATGCTGGAGGGACACTGAGACTTTTCCGTGCAGTGGAGGCTGAGGACACGGTGGAGGATGAGGAGGCGGAGTCGCACACTGTCACAGGACCAACGACCTGAGAGCGTGAAGGTGGAAGCGGCTTGACCTGTCCAAGTTGCTGTTGTGGCTGTGCAGGAACCACATTTACCTAGTGGGCTGTAAAGGACATGTATTATCCCTGACTGTAGAATTGTAAAATTGTGCAGGGTTGGTACCGCCTTTCTCACAAAGAAATAACGGCTTGGGACTCTCCAGCTTGGCTTGGCACAAGCCATCAGTTCTCTGAAAAGTGCAGTGTCCACCACTTGAAAAGGGAGGGACTGCAGCACCAGCAACTTGTAAAGGAGCTCATTCAGCTTCTGCGCCGTTGGATGATGGGCACATACTGTTGTCTTTTGGACATGGCTTCGCCGATGGATTACTGGCGGAATAACTGACTTGAAGTGGGAGGAGCAGGAGCATCTGGAGCAACAGAAGGAGGGTATGACACATAGCTCTCTTCAGCTGAGGTGGTGGAGCCTTGGCTGGCTGAAAGAGGGAGGGGCGTGCCACTGGGTGATGCAGCAAGCTGGACCACTACATCAGAGCCACGGTTCTCCCAGGCCACTTTATGGTGACACTGCATATGTTGACGCAGAGCCGTGGTGCCAACATTGGGACCTTGGCCATGCTTCACCTTCTGGCGACACATCTTGCATGTAGCCAGGTTAACATCCTCCGGATGCTTGATGAAAAACTGCCACACCGCTGAGTAGCCCCAACAGTCCGCACTGATTGACTGCTACTGCCACCGACTCCAGGAACCCCTGTTCCACTACCTCCCGGGAAGGTAGGCTGCCGTGAAGTAGGCAGTCCACCATGGGCACATTTGGCTCCAGACTTCCCACTTCTGCCACCATGCTGACTGCCAACCTACTACCACCTTGCTGGCTCAGCTGCTGCCTCACGGGCAACCTGCAACCCTCTTCTCCTGATGATGATGAAGCCTGTTCTGCACCCAGCTCCCAAGTGTGATCGGCTTCATCATCATTGAGTTGTGATTGCATGTCACTGATGTCCTCCTTAGGTTCCTCAACAGTGTCTGCTTCAGGAGCCTGAACGCTCGCAAGACTGCCTCCCACGCCACTCTCCTCATCACTACTTGCCCGCCTAGCAAAGGTAGCGGCGGATGTCTCCTCCACTTCTTGGCTGGAAAGTAGCTGCTAACTGTCCTCTAGTAGATCGTCCTCACTAAATAGTGGAGCTGAACCCACAGCATACGATACTTCTGTGGAGGAGGGAACAGCATAGGACAGAGGCAATGGGAGGACGGGGACCCACCGACTATTGACTGGGGGTGTTAGATGTCACTTGTGATGAAGTGGAGGACCGAGGTTACCAATCGATGACAGCAGATGGGTTGCTGTTTGAGACACGACCGCTAGCTGATACCGGGAGCTCAGGCCTCTTGCTGCGACTCCTGTTGCCACTCGCCCCTAGTCTGCTGGGGCCTCTGCCTTTGCCTGATGAATTTAGGCCTCTGCCACTCCTCTGTGCATGTCCTGGAACTTCTCTGCCTAATTAATGCGTATATGAGAGGAGGACAATACACTCCCCTATGCTTAAAACAGAATTTGTCTAGAACAGCAGCAGGTGTGTCCTTTTACCTGGCCTTTCACAGTAACTAGGCCCTTAAAACTTTATCAGGAACAAAATGGTACACCACGTAGATGTACATACGTGGTATGCACTTATGAGGGGAGTACAATACGCTCCACTACACTTAAAACAGTATTTGTCTACAACACCAGCAGGTGTGTACTTTTAGCTGGCATTTCACTGGAACTAGGCACTTAAGACTTTAACAGGAACAAAATTGTACACCACCTATGTACACACAGGTTACACTTAATAGAGGACGATACGCTCCACTCCGCAACCTGTATTGGGCACTAATAGCAGGTGATTATGCTCTGCTCACCCTAAATGGCTGGCTACTATTAGCTTTTCATTTGTTGTACACACCAGTGCTGCAGCACACAGTCGCTGTGTAGCACACCCGAAATTGCACTTTCTATCTCAATCTCTCTCCCTTCCCTATCAGTGCTTCTAAGCTGGATTTGGGCTTGAGGCAAATCGCTGCTGTAAAAATGCTTTTCTGTGCAACACAGACACTGCTCTCTGTCCCTCTTTCTAACTGCAATAAAATGCTGATGTGACTGGCCGCAAGATGGCTGCTGATTAAATAGTGACATCACAGGGGTGACTGGCTGCTTATAGGCTGCATGCTGCATGTGATTTAGGGTCATCCCGCCTACCCGGCATGCCGCCTTCCCAGAGTTCCTTGCCCCATGTCCCGACATGTGGAGAAGCCATCTTAGAAGCCCTGGAGCTTAGGCTGCACTAAATGGCGTTTAATAAAGCGATTTGTGTGATCAAATCACGCCGATATTCGGATTCGTTGCAAAGCTAATTTTGCCTGAAATTTGTAATAAATTCGGATTTGTCAGATTCGATTCACTCATCTCTAGTTATAGCAGTAGTAAATAATTGTTGATCATATTTCTTTTACATCCAGTTTTATTATATCTTTCTATTCACCTGTAACAGCCGTTTAAAGTGACAATAACTCTAATTATTCTTGTCTGTTAGCTATAATAACTAACATTTTTCCCTTCTGTTCTGTACTACTTACAGCTGTTTCATACCCAAATTATAAGAAGACACCGCCTCCAGTTCCTCCACGCACCACCTCTAAACCGCTTATCTCAGTGACAGCACAAAGCAGTACAGAGTCTACCCAGGATGCCTATCATGATAGCCGAACTCAAAGGATATCCCCATGGCCTCATGATGGACGGGGCCATTACAACTCTACAGACAGCCTGGATAGTAATAAGGCCATGAATCTTGCCTTGGAATCAGCTGCAGCAAAGCGTCATGCCTCTGAGAGCAAATGTAGCTCTGTTAGGAGCACCAGTGACAAGGCTGTTCTTGTGACAAAGTCAGATGAATTCCTTAAGAAACGGCGTTCCTCAATAGGGATCCAGGTATGATTCTGCTTGTATATGTTACTTTGTAAGGCCAAGTTCTGATGTGGTGATTTGCTGTAGTTTACCTGCAGATTATTGCTTTCAATAACCAAAATAGATTATACTACAAGTCAAGTGCCACATGCTCCAGGAATTCTTCCCACAGAAACACAAGCAGGCTTAGGATTGCACAGGGGATAAATCCATGGTGAATGTATGTGCAATACATGCTATTAATGTAAGTTAATGTAAGAAACAGGATACATTATAGGCTTGTTAAGTGGTTTAGTTCAATAAACCAAAAGAAGTGCCACTTCCCAGCATCACTTGAGGAGGACCTTCATGTTACAAGATATAAGTATACTTTTGGGGAAAAAAAAATATATTTGGCATTTTTAGGAAGAATAGTTTAGAAAATGATATGACACAAATTGCCCCCAATTACAATTGTTTTAGATGATAGATCTTATACCCGTACATAAGTAATATTGAGGCCTGTACAAAATAATTAATAATTAATTTACAGTGTAATAAATGAAAATATTGAATGCAACCAAGAACAAATATTTTGAAAGGACTGTAATTAATAGAATATAATGTTAAATATGATAGTAATGTACAGTGCAAACTAAAATATGGCTATTTGATTTATTTGCTTTATATATGTTATAGAAAATCCGACAAGTGCCTATTTAGACTTGGTTCATAAGGGTATCCCAGTGCTAAACAATTCAAGGATAACTTCAAAGAGTAAATTGGTTTCAGAAAGATAATCTTATTTAAACCTCACTTATAATGTACTCTAGATATATTGAAGTTTTCAAAGTGATGATTCTGGGAAAACATTCTTTTTGTGAGCAACATCCACTTTAATGTCAAAGGATTTTTTATGTTTTAAAAAGAGGTCTGCATCTCAAGAAGAAGCACTTTTTTAAAAATGTGTTATTAAATTATCTGACCTACATGCATGTTTGCTTAGCTATTTGTTTTTAGAATGTTATGACATAAAAACTAAATGGGATATAGTATGCCAATAATAACATTGGTGAAGAGTTAGGTACTATGTTTGATTGGCTATACTGCAGATTACCTTTAGCAGTAATCTTTTTCTGGTCCTAATTGTTGTTCCCAGTACTCAGGTATCTACAGAAGTTACAGTAGAGCAGAATAGCCTCTTAAGGACTCAGGGCGTACCTGTAGGCCCTGGACCCCGTGACCCCGCATCATACCGGGTCGGTCCTGGCGGCTTATGGTAGCCGGGACCCTGGGCTAATAATGTGCGGCACAACGCACAGATTGTTGTGCCGCGCGCTATTAACCCTTCAGACGCGGCGATCAAAGTTTATCGCCGCCTCTAAAACGAAAGAAAAAACTTCCCGGCAGCTCAGTCGGGCTGATCGGGACTATCACGATAAAATCTCGATGTCCCGATCAGCTAGGACGCGAGCGGAGACCCCCTTACCTTGCTCTGTCGCGTCCGAACAGCGTTTGATTGTTCCAAGCCTGAGCTACAGGCATGAGCAATCAACCCCCTATTACGCTGATCCATGCAAAGCAGTGTTATAGCTCCCTGTGGGAGCTATAACACTGCAAAAAAAAAAAGTCGAAAAAAAAGTTAATTTTGGATCACCCCCCTTTTCCCATAAAAAAAAACTGTGTAAATAAAAATATGTGGTATCGCCACGTGCGTAAATGTCCAAACTATAAAAATATATCATTAATTAAACTGCACAGTCAATGGCGTATGCGCAAAAAAAATTTAAGTACAAAATTGCATATTTTTGGTCACTTTTTATATCATGAAAAAATTATTAAAAAGCGATAAAAAAGTCAGATGAATACAAAAATGGTACCAATAAAAACTTCAGAGTACAGTGCAAAAAATGAGCCCACATACCGGCCTGTATGCAGAAAAATAAAAAAGTTATAGGGGTCAGAAGATGAGAATTTTTTACATATACATTTTCCTGCATGTAGTTATGATTTTTTTCAGAAGTACGACAAAATCAAACCTATATAAGTAGGGTATCATTTTAACCATATGGATCTACAGAGTAAAGATAAGGTGTTATTGTTACCTAAAAATGCACTGCGTAGAAAAGGAAGCCCCCAAAATTACAAAATGACATTTTTTCTTCAATTTTATTGCACAATGAATTCTTTTTCCGTTTCGCTGTGGATTTTTTGGTAAAATGACTAATGTCACTGCAAAGTAGAATTGGTGGCACAAAAAATAAGCCATCATATGGAATTTTATATGCAAAATTAAAAACATTATGATTTTTAGAAGGTGATGAGGAAAAAATGAAAATGCAACTAGAACTAGCTATGAAAAGCTATTTCTTGGCTCTGTGGCACGTGACCGAGTCAGACTTACAATGTAGGTCAATGGGACTGTCTCCGTTACCAGCACAGACACCAGGGAAAGAAATTCTTAGCCGTGAGGTTCTCTCCCCGTCATTCTAGCAATCGATCAAGTTCTAAACACACTAAGCCCCCAACCGATCAAAAGTTTTGATATGTTTCTAGGACATGTCAAAAGTTTTTTAAAGCTACAGGTACACTTTAACTGTGTAACAGCATAGCATCTAGACTGGGAAGGCTTCAGAAAGACTGCAGCTTCTTCACTCCATCAGTCTAGTCACATTGCTATAACTTGGGTGCATGCCTATAATGTTTTTGAAGAACTTGTGCTTCTTGTTAGATAAATTCCTGTTGACATATTGGGCCAGATTTATCAATCTGTCTAAGGTAACTGTCCATAGCAACCAATCAAAGCTCAGCTTTCATTTTTCAAATTGCTCTGAAATTGAAAGCTGAGCTGTGGTTGGTTGCTATGGGCAACTCAGACAGCTTTTGTCTCATAATGATAAATCTTGGACACTGTCTTATGTAATTACCCAAACATTTAGTACGTTTCTATGATGATTGATAGGTTTTGTAAAACTTTTTCGAACACCAATATATAGATAATTTCTTCTGTTTAGGAGCTTTACTAACCCACAAATTGTCCACATGTTGTTCAGGGTATCTTCTCTCTCTATTTATTAGCAGTTAGATATAACCATTTCAAAAAATCTTCTATTAGCACTACTTTTTTCCACCTTGCTTTTCGTTACTTCTTCTGGGACGTTTCGGGAGACCACATATATTAAAAACAGCTATTTCAGGCCTACAGAGAGCCTCAATAGGGGTCTAGAACACTTTGATGTGTTCTAACACGCATATGGAGTGTGCTGGGGTAGTGAAATAATACTGTTATTCAGTATGACATGCAGATTACAGGCATCGCTATTAGAATCACTGAGCAGAGCGTCACAATCGATAACAATAGGTTACAGGTAGTATATAAGCAATGTTGCTACATATATAAAAAGTCCATCACAGGTAAATGGTGCTATCGTTCACCATCAATGCACACTATATGCGGCGAGCATATGCAACTGCACTAGAAGATTTAGATGAATTACTCACAACCATCACGTTCAGGTCTTCTTCATCTTTCACTTTTTATTCATTTGTTGCTTTCAAAATCATAAAATTTTCAAAATTTTAAAATCTGTTGATTTTGAAAGCAACATATGAATAAAAAGTGAAAGTTGAAGAAGACCTGAACGTGGTGGTTGTAATTCATCTAAATCTTCTAGTGCAGTTGCATATGCTCACCGCATGCTATCTAGGTCATTTGAATATAGCAGAGCAGCACAATGACAGAGCCTGGAGGTGGCATCAGTATGAGGAGACCATATACTGGCTGAATAACACAGCGTGGAGGTGTTGGCAGCATGAAGAGACCATATAGTGGCTGAATTGTTTAGGTCCAGGCCCAGCAGCATCACTAAACCATATATTGGCTGAATGACATAGCCTGGAGGTGGCTGAAGCATGAGGAGACCATATAGTGTCTGAATGGCACATCCTGGAGTTGGCAGCAGCATGATAAGACACCAGGGCTTCACAATCCTTAAGATTAAAAGACAAAATTTGAAATTTAGATTGAAGATTTAGGGTAGCTAGTGCTACTGTAACAACATTTTTATTCCCAGGCCCAGCAGCATCAGTTAACCATATATTGCCTGAATGACACAGCCTGTGAGTTGGCTGAAGCTTGAGGAGACAATATAGTGTATGAATGGCACAGCCAGGAGTTGGCAGCAGCATGAATAGACACTAGGGCTTCACAATCCCTAAGGTTAAAAGATTAATTCTGAATTGTAAACTGAAGATTTTGGGTAGCTAGTGCTACCGTAACAAATTTTTTATTCCCAGACCCAGGCCCAGCAGCATCAGTAAACCATATATTGGCTGAATATGCAGCCTGGAGTTGGCAGAAGCATGAGGAAACCATTGAAATTCATGATTTTGAAATTTAACATTTTGAAATTGAAATTAAAGTTTTTTAAATTGAACTTTTAACTCCCAAGTTTGTGTCCCGGGCCCCGGCGTTTGGGTACAAATGACCAAATCTAACTAGGAGTCACATGTAGGCACAATGACAGAGCCTGGAGGTAGCATCAGTAGGAGAAGACCATATAGTGGCTGAATGGCACAGCCTGGAGTTTGCAGCAGCATGAAGAGACCATATAGTGGCTGAATGGCACAGCCGGGAGGTGACTGACGCATGAGGAGACCATTTAGTGGCTGAATGGCACAGCCTGGAGTTGGCAAAAGCATGAGGAGACCATTGAAATTTAAGAATTTTAAATAGAAATTTAAGATTTTGAAATTGAACTTTTAACTCCCAAGTTTTAGTGTCCCAGGCCCTGGTGTGTGTACAAAGGACCAAATCTAACAAAGGAGTCACATGTCACATGGCAGCACAATGACAGAGCCTGGAGGTGGCATCAGTAGAAGGAGACAATATAGTGGCTGAATGGCACAGCCTGGAGTTGGCTGAAGCATGAGAAGAGACCATATAGTGGCTGAATGAGACAGCCTGGAGGTGGCATCAGTATGAGGAGACCATATAGTGGTTGAATGACTGCACCTGGAGTTTGTGGCAGCATGGGGAGAGCATATAGTGTCTGAATGGCACAGCCTGTAGTTGGCGTCAGATGAGGAGACAATAGGGCCTCACAATCTCTAAGAATAAAAGATTAATTTAGAAATTTCCATTGAAGATGTATGGTACCTAGTGCTACCATAAACATATATAGGTAATGTCCTAGGCCCAGCAGCATTACTAAACCATGTAGTTGCTGAATGACACAGACTGGAGCTGGCTGAAGCATCAGTAAACCATATATTGGATGAATGGCACAGCCTGGAGGTGGCTGAAGCATCAGGAGACCATATAGTGGCTGAATGACACAGCCTGGAGTTGGCTGTAGCAGCATCAGGAGTCCTGAAAGTGACCTGGTGACAGAGTGGTGGTGCGGTGGGTGTCAATACCAGTACCCAGTGACGAAGGTGGGTAAAAAAAAAAGTCTGATGCGGAGGAATGTTTGTAACTGGGGAGCAGCGCCTTAAATCTGTTTGGCACTATCCATATTTTTGAAGTGTTGGTGTGGCACCATGGTCAATCTACTCTCATACATCAGGCATTGGTGGTTGGAAATCCTGGCTGATCCATGCCTGATTCATCTTCACAAAGGTCAATCTCTTTCCAATTTTTCGTGGACAGACAAGTTCTCCTTGGGGTGACTATGGCCCCCGCCGCACTAAACATCCGCTCTGATGGCACACTACTGTCCGGGCAGAACAGCTTTTCCAGGGCAAAATCAAGCTTGGCTGCCCAGAAGTCTAGAGGATCTTCAAAGTGTGTTGGCATGGTCATGTCAATGTATGCCACCACCTGCTGGTTCAGGTCCTGCTCCATGTCTACCTGCTGCTGATGAGTTGCTTCACTATGCGGGTGAAGAAAGCTACTCATCAGCGACTATAGACTCAGGCTGCTGCTGATGGAGCTGGTACTTCTCCTGCCACCCCACCCCTCCCCAGCAGCCATGGCAGTGGAAGGTATAGGCATCGGCCAACTAATTACATAGAATGCCTCTGTAGTAGATCATTTTGTCCTCCCTTTCAGTTAGTGTAAAATAGGCCCCAATTTTGTTGCGGTAGCGAGGGTCCAATAAGGTGGAGATCCAGAAGTCATCCCACTGCCGAATGGTGACAATTCGACTGTCACTACGCAAGCAAGTAAGCATGCATCGTACCATTTGTGCAAGTGACTCGGAGGGACTCCCTGCCTCCATCTCCACTGCATACTGCCACGGTGTGTCTGGGTCCTCTGTCTCGCCTTCCTCATAATCCTCTAGCTCCCTCTCCTCCAGGTCAGCCCCCACAGGGCTCATGTGGCCTTGAGATGTAGGCACCACGTCTCCAGTGCTCTGACCAGCCATTGTTTCCAACACGTGTTGTAAGAAATTAAGCAGGGGAATAAGGTTGTTAATCCCGTAATCCTGGCGAGTTACTAATAATGTGGCTTCCTCAAAGGGCCTGAGCAAAAGGCCAAGTGTCACAGTTGCCACTGGTTCGCATTGAAGTTACACAGGGGAGTACCCTTATCCGCTTGGATCATTAAGAAATCGCACTATGTTGGGGGATACCGTTCTGACGCTGCAGCTCAAGGAGGGTGTGCTTTGCAGTGTACAAATGGCTGAAGTGCATGCAAAGTTTCCTTCCCATTGTTAGGATGTCTTGCAAATGGGGGGGAACACTTCAGGAAC